>NC_083882.1:76681224-76983446 GCF_032452875.1 Bos javanicus | reverse complement strand
CGTGTGTGTTGCCGTGGACAGCTGAACAGGTTAGTGACGGAGTGCTCTTTCTTCAGGTTTCCCCACTTTTCCCCCCAGTTTTAATTTAAGGTTATTAGTTAAACTTTAGTTCTTTTCTTCTCAAGTAAAACCACTCTGATACTGCATTTTAATTTTTACCTTTAGTAATAACTGTTGTATGATAATTAAAATTGTCTTAGTCAAGAATATTCTTTTAAGGATGAGAGTAGTTTTCTCTTATGACATTATAAGAGACCACCAATGAAAAGTTGTGAACTGTCCGGAATTCCTTTTTAATTTTTATTGAAGTAGGGTTGGTTCACAGCCCTGTCAGAACGCTCTTAACACTGCTGCCGCTTACCGTGTTTTCTCAAGTGAAACATTTCTGAGGTGTTGCTGTAGCATCGGAAAAGGCATGCTCAGTCCACTTCTACCTTAATGTCAAGCCGTGGTTCTACAAGAAATATGAGAGAAAACTCAGATATGTTTGTTTTTTCGTATGTTTGTTTTTCTGTTCCAGGTTATGTCAATGGCGTTCTCACAGAAGAATCCCAAGAATCAATCAGAAACTCTGAACTGGCTATCAAATGCAATAAAAGAATTTGGTTTTTCTGGGTAAGTCAGAAAGAAATCAAGTACTTGTTTTGCCACTCTCTTAACTGGTGATTATATTTGTTGTAGCTATCTCTGCTTATTTCTGAGAAGCCAGAGCACGATTGTCTAATTTATATAAAACAAAACTACCTTTGTTCCTAAAAAGCCTGTATTAGCTTGTTCTCCTGCATTTTGATATCCACTAACATTAGGGTTCTCTAAGTTATTTTTCTTCGGTATTTATGATTGATCCACAGAAAAGCCAGTTCCAAGGATTTGTAGTTAAATACATTTGAAAATTACTATATAAAATCACATTTGTTTAGAAATCTGTAGTGCAGTTTGGAAAATTAAACGCTCTTAGAAGTCCTGCAATAAAGGCGCTTGTTTCTTTACTTCTATTAATTTATTTGGCTGCATCGGGCCTTAGTTGCAGCACACAGGATCTTTCGTCGCCGCACATGGACTCCAGAGCCCACAGGCTCAACAGCTGCAGTGTGCAGGCCTAGTTGCTCTGCGGCACGTAGGATCCCAGGTCCCCGACCAGGGATTGAATCCCTCTCCTCCGCACTGCACGGTGGATTTCAACCTCTGGACCCCAAGGGAAGTCCCATAGACGTTTGTTTAACCCACTCTTTCCCAAAGTTATTTGCTTGTTGCACACATCGGTTACAGTAGTCTCCCCTTGTCTGGTTTCTCCTTCCACAGTTTGTTACCTGCAGTCAACAACAGTCAAAAAATACTAAATGGAAAGTTTCAGAAATAAACAATTCATAAGTTTTAAATTGTGGACCATTCTGAGTCGCATGATGAAATCTCACTCTGTCCTGCTCGGGGTATGATTCATGCCTTTGTCCAGTGGGTTCCCCCATTAGTCACTGAGGCGCTCTCTCAGTTATCAGCTCACCTCTGTGGTGTTGCAGTGCTCCTGTCCAGGTAACCCTTATTTTACTTAGTAATGGTCCCAAAGGGCAAGAACAGAGATGCTGGCAATTTGGAAATGCTAAAGAGACGGTGCAAAGTGCTTCCTTTACATGACAAAGGGTAAGTTCTTAACTCAGTAAGGAAAGAGGAAAATAATGTGCTAAGGTTGCTAAGATCTACAGTAAGAGCAAATCTTCTATCAGTAAATTGTAAAGGAAAAAGAAATTTCACACCTCAAACTGCAAGCATTGTAACTGCTTAGTTAAGATAGAAAAGGCATTAAATTTGTGGATGCAAGGCATGAGCAGAAAATGTCATTGATGGGTATGTGTTCCACCCAAAAGCATGGAGTCTATGTGAGGACTTCAGTAAGGAATGCCATGAAACAAGTGACACCAAGGCATTCACTGCAAGTAAGAATGGTTAGACGGATTCAGAAACAGGTTTGGACTGAAAAATATAATAATTACTGGAGTGGCTGCATTTACCAGTGGAGCATCTGCTGCCACATTTCTAGTAGACTTGAAAAAATTGATTAAGGAGAAAGACCACATTGCCATAATTTGTATTACAGTATGTTATTATAATCATTCTATAATTATAATTTATCTCTTACTGTTCATAAATTTATAAATTGTAAACTAATTTATAAATTAAACTTTATCATAGATACAAATGTATAGGGGAAAAAATACTCTATATAGTACTATCCATACCTTCAGATATCCACATAGGGGTCTTGGAATGCATCCCTCCCAGATAAGGACGGACTACAGTGTTTTATTTAACAAAATTTTATACAGCTTACTTTATGCCAGGCACTGTCAAATAATAATTCATTTGATTTAATCATCATAAAAACCATGTGAGGTATGTTCTCTTCCTTTTATAGATGAAGAAACTAGGGCAAAGAAAGTGATCTGCCCAAGTCACAGCTGCTGCTGCTGCAGTGGCAAAGGCCAAAATTTGAACCCAGGCATTCTGGCTCTGAGAGGAAAGACTCTAACTGTTGTTCTGTGCTGCCTTTCTCTGTCCCCTGATGCTTTTCACATGTTCTCAATAGGCTGCTTGCAGTGTTCTCAGTTCCACCAAACAAAGACACAATACTCTAGAAATTATGTGTTTTTGACCATGCCACGTGACTTGCAAGATCTTAGTTCCTCGATCGGGGATTGAACTCAAGCCCTTGGCAGTGAGAGTACCAAGTTCTAACCACTGGACCACCAGGGAATTCCCTAGAACGTATTATTTAAGTGTTATTCAGGCAAAGAATTGTTTGTTATGTCAGTATCTGTGGTGTCCTCCTGTAGTTGAGGATATTGTTATAATCCCTTCATAACTGTAGAATCGTTGATGTAAAAACTACCTTTTGGCATGAATGACATAAAAGCTGTGTGAATATTTTCCTCTTTTTAATTCATCTGTGATCTGTCATTTATTCAACAACTACATATTGAGTACCTGTGATATTCTAGTCATTTGTTCCAGACCCTCAGGAATACAGTATGGTCAAGATTAAATTCCTGTTTTCATGGAGCTTATTTGAGTAAGGGGAGATGACAGTAAACAATAAAAAATACATCAGGAAGTATAAGAACAATGGAGTAAAAATAAAGCCAGATAGGGGGTTAGTGGTAACACCTTGGAGGGTTTAGTGTAGTGTTATTTTCTGTAAGACAGAAATCCTTTCTGAAATAACACCTGTGAGACATACCTTGAGGACATGAGGGGCTGATGGTAACAGTCGGGTAGTTAGTTCTTCAGAATGCAGCGGGAGCGGACTGAGTGAGGGAGATGGGAGTGGTAGGAGAGAAAGCTCAAAGAAGAACAGGGGGCAGGTCCTGTAGAGCCTCAAAGTTTTGAATAAATTGGAAACCATTAGAGGGTTCTGAGCAGAAGATTAACAGGGTTGTTTAGACTACAGTCAGAATAGATGGGATCAAGGACAGGAGCAGGGAGACTAATTAGAAATAATTCTGTCAGGGAATTATATTGGCTTGGAAGTGTTATGACTTAGAATATATTTTGAAAGTAAAACTAAACAGGATACTGTGCTTAAGAGAGCGAGGAGTCAAGGCTGACTGAGGAATTTTCAAAGAAGGCTGGGAGCAACTGAAAGGATGAAGTAACTGTTTACCGAGATAGGGAAGATGAGGAGAAGAACAGGTTTGGGGGTTGGGGCGTGGACAGTCAGGAGTTTGGTATTGACAGATGTAGAACATCTACTCGGAGAAGGCAATGGCACCCCACTCCGGTACTCTTGCCTGGCAAATCCCATGGACAGAGGAGCCTGGTGGGCTGCAGTCCATGGGTCGCACAGAGTCGGACATGACTGTGCGACTTCACTTTCACTTTTCACTTTCATGCATTGGAGAAGGAAATGGCAACCCACTCCAGTGTTTTTGCCTGGAGAATCCCAGGGACTGGGGAGCCTGGTGGGCTGCCGTCTATGGGGTCGCACAGAGTCGGACACGACTGAAGCGACTTAGCAGCAGCAGGACGTCTATTAGACATAGAAATGGAAATGTCACAAAGGCAGTTCGATGTACGATTCTGTGGATTTAGGCATAAATTAACGTATCGATAGTATTTAAAGCTAGCTTTAGATGAGTGTAGAAAGAGAGTAAGTCAAATTCAGGACGTATCTAAAGGAAGCCAGTTCTGGAGTCTAGCTTTAGAAAACCCCAGTGAGTGTGTTGAGGGTTTCATTTGTTTGTTTTTAATTCTAAGTATTATTTCTTCTAGGCTGAATGTGAAAGCTTTCATTAGCAATGTGAAGACAGCTCTTGCTGCAACAAACCCAGTGAGTACATAGCAGCACATATAGGACAGAACAGCCATCTTCGTGGCTCTGTTCTGATCTGAAAGGTTCTCTTTGTTCTGCCAGGCTGTGAGGACGTCTGCCATCACTCTGCTTGGTGTGATGTATCTGTACGTTGGTCCTTCTTTGCGAATGTTCTTTGAGGATGAGAAGCCTGCCCTCCTATCCCAGATAGATGCAGAATTTGAGAAGGTAAAGGTTTCACAGATGATTCAATCCATAGTTGACTTGAGAATGTTTATATGGTCAAGTTTAAACTTTTAAATGTTTGAAATGAAGAATATGTATGTATTTGCACTTATATATATAAAGTATCACTGGGAAGAGTTCAAAAGAAATGGATGACCTTGCGAGGAAGAGAGCAAGATAGCTATAATACAGGATGGGACATTTTCCCCTTGGAATCCTTTGTAGCTTTGACATATCAAACATTTTTTAAAAATTACATATTCAAAAAGCACACTAAATGTAATGATTTTTTTAAAATAAACTTGTCCTTCCTTGAATAAACTTTCTAGTTGAAATTGCTAAATTTTGACTGTTCTGTATTGTGTTGGACGTACAAGTCACAACACAGCTTTATGGTTGAGAAGTCAGATTCTAACAGGTGTGTATCAAAATACCTTTTGTCACTTGGTCTCAGAATTGAAGTCTAATTAAAATATGTGCCGTGTGAATACTGTGTTATGAGGGAACATGAGAGTTTGACACAAGCACCATCCTCTCACCAGTTTGCTCTCACGTTCTTCATTGAGTTTATTAGCCTCACTGACTTATCTGTGTGTAGATGCAGGGACAGAACCCACCGGCTCCAACCAGAGGGATTTCTAAACACAGCACAAGTGGGACAGACGAAGGGGAAGATGGAGATGAACCAGATGACGGGGGCAGTGATGCTGTGGATCTTTTGCCAAGGACAGAAATCAGGTTTACTGCTAATGATTTCTTCATGGTGCCTTCCACTTCTTAGTCAAGGGGACTTCCATGACATTCTTTTAGGCGTCAGGAATTAAGGATTCTGTCTTCTGTGTTTTTTCAGTGATAAAATCACTTCAGAGTTGGTGTCTAAGATTGGTGACAAGAATTGGAAGATCAGGAAAGAAGGCCTTGATGAAGTAGCAGCTATTATCAATGAAGCAAAATTCATCCAGCCAAACATAGGTGAACTTCCAACAGCCTTGAAGGGTCGACTCAATGATTCAAATAAAATCTTGGTACGTAGAACATGCCTCTCCTCGAAATAGAGACACAAATGTAGAGAACAAACTAGACACTAAAGAGGAAGGGAGGGGTGGGGTGAATTGGGATATTGAGATTGATATATAGACATATATTATACATATATATATGTATGTATAAAACATATAACTATTTTAATAAATAGAACCAATTTATTAAAACAGAACCTCCTGCATGGTACAGGGAACTCTATTCATTGCTCTGTGGTGACCTAAATGGGAAGGAAATCCAAAAAAGAGATGATATATGTAAACATACAGCTGGTTCACTTTGCTGCACAGCAGAACTAACACAACATTATAAAGCAACTATACTCCAGTTAAGAAAAAAAGACCATACACCTGTTTTTTTCCCTCTCCTCTCTCCCCCTCTGTAAGGGGCTCCTTTTCAGTAACCTTCACCAGTAAAAAAAGGAAAAAGAGAATGATCACTCTATTTAATTGAACTAGAAATAGCTTCCTTTCATTCTGAGTGTGCCTCAAGATTTGTTGGAAGATGGCAAGTTTATTAATCAAATTTTCAGGAACCTGACTTGCTCACAAGACCTCTGATATTATTAAGTATTTGTATATAAAACTGCTTGTAATACAAACAAGCTTAATGTTTAATTTTTAGATTTGGATTTTTATGTCACATTTTTCTTAAACTAGGTGTTACCTTACTTTAAAATTAGAAAGCATTATACCTTCTATCTAAGGAGAAAGCATTGATATGTATTCTCCATTAGAAGATTAAGGGCACAGCAGTGCAGCATGCACAGTAAACGTCTAAATGGAGGTGTCTGTCGTTCATGTCAGACATCCCTGTAGGTCACCATGATGTAAGTGTTCAAGGAATAATTCCACATACTAAAGATGTAATTTATCAAGTTATGCTTTTAAAGGTTAATATAATGACAGTTCACTGAAATCTTGCTGTTTTATAATATCAACAGAAATTATGAATATCTGACATATTTCAAATAACCTCTGATACCCTAAAATGTATGGGGAACCCTTCCCAGAAAATTCCTGTAATTACTGTAAGTCTTCTTTCTTAAATGATTGGCCTCCATTTTGTAATCATAGAAATCACAACTCTCAGATCATTATATCAGAGGAATGAATATCATTGTTTATGCTTGTAATCTGTCTTTTAATCAAAGTTACACAGTGGAGTGTAAAATGTTTTATTCTGACTGTGTGTGGTGTTCATACATGTTAATCAATAAAACTGAATGGCTTCTTGTAAAAAAAAAAAATTATAAAGCATTATAATCTAGTCTAAAATTCTAATACTCCATTTTTATGATGATTAATGGAGAGGCCATCACCTGAAAATTATTCAAAGCTGATTAGTATCATAACCAGCTGTTTGTTTTAAGTAGGCCAGAAACTTCTTACTGCATTGACCATATAGCAGCAGACTTCTGAAACTCTGAACACACTGCTGTGATTTGAACATAAGGTGCCGCTCTTCCCACGCAGGTGCAGCAGACGTTGACTATCCTCCAGCAGCTGGCAGTAGCCATGGGCCCCAACATCAAGCAGCATGTGAAGAACTTAGGAATCCCTATCATCACAGTGCTTGGAGACAGCAAGGTATCCCTAATTCTCTTCACCACAGCTCCATTATGGAACAGCCAGCCACGACTTAGGCTAAGAATAATCCTTTTCTTATGCATAAGAGTGCATGTAAACAGTCTTAAACTTTTTGTAGAGAAGAGACTACTGGAAGGAAAATTATAAAACATTTTTACCTCCCAGGCAGTATTAAGGTGACCACATACCTTGCTTACTAGCTTTGTGACTCTTAGATAAGTTACTTATCTTCTTTGTGGTTCAGTGCTTTATCTGTGGAATTTAATTCTTACAGGATTAAATAAGAGTCTGTACATAAAGTACCTGTATCTGCCTCATATAGTACATACTAAAAAATTGTTGCTATTATGATTATGATATCATTGTTTAAAGTATTGGTATAAAGAGTGAATAAACAAAAGTTTTTAGATAATGTATTTTATTTTCTACCTTTTCCCCTGAACTAGAGTACAGTCTTCTGGTACTTCAGTAAGTTATTTGCAGTTGCACAGTCCTAGAACTTGTCTCAATGAAAATTATAAGCTCCTATATGTATCCATAGATTGAATATTTAAATGTCTATTTTGGTGTAATTCATTTAATTTAAGGAATTGGACTATTTTAATATTTTTCATGTCATTAAATCCTTCTTATTCTGTGAGTACAAGTTAATATAAAAACAAAATATTCAAATAGTTAATAATTTCAAGCTAACCATTATGAGTTCTCTAACACATAGAATTACATCCTTTAGCAAATAACCAGGGACATGAGAGTCCCCAGAGGTTCAGGAAACAAAACCTAGGGGTTTATTCCCCTAACATGATATTTTATGCCCAGTTCAATGTTTTGCCTAATTAACTAAGTATAGGATCGTTACAATTTAGAGTTTTAATTTCTACTTTACTTTGGAGTATACCCATAGATCTTGTTGTTTCAGAGAAGATGAAGAATGTTCCAAGTATGTTTATTGTAGATCTGTAGAGAAACCTCTGTTGTTCATGTTTACAAAGTAATACATTTTTCACTCCTTACCTCCAAGCCATAGTGATAGTTTACTGATTTTCTCCTCTGTTCAGAATAATGTTCGATCTGCTGCCCTAGCAACTGTGAATGCTTGGGCAGAACAGACTGGCATGAAGGAATGGCTGGAGGGGGAAGATCTTTCTGAAGAGCTCAAAAAGGAAAATCCTTTCTTGAGGCAAGAGGTTAGTACTCCAAATATGATGTGCTTTGCTGCTGCTGCTGAGCCTACCTAATAAATGTATATGTTGTGGATAGAATGAGTTCCATTATAAAATAGCTAATAAAATGAAACCAAATCCCTGGAGCTTTTTTACTCATATGCTTTTTTTTCCCTTTTCATGTGCTTTTTTAGCAATAATTTTCTAAAATTTGTGACATTTTCTCTTTTCTTCAACTCTTAAATGGTAAAATAAGAGGTTTTAATCATGACATAAAAATGCAGTTCAACATTCAAAAATCTATCAATGCAATCCATTATACCAGCAGACTAAAGAAAAGTCCTATCAATTGACACAAAAAAAGGATTTGAGAAAATCCAACACCTATTCATGATAAAAACTCTCAGTAAGTAATAATACAAGAGAATTACAATTTAAATAAAAAAGCATCTGTAAATGATATTGTTAGTGGTTGAAGACTGAACAGTTTCCCCCTAAGATCAGGAACAAAGCAAGGATGTCCACGTTCACTGTTATTACTCAACATAGAACTGGAAGTTCTAGTCACTGCAGTAAGACCTGAAAAAAAAGTGAAAGGCATATAGCTGGAAAAAGAATAAATAAAACTATCCCTAATTGCAGATACCATGACTGTCTACATAGAAAATCCCAAGACACCTACAGTAACCAAAATCAATAAATGAGTTCAATAAGATTGCAGGATACAAAATAATCATATTTGACAAAAGTCAAATACATTGAACACATGCAAACTGAAGTTAAAAACAGTACAATGTACAGTCACTCCAAAGAAAATGAAACCCTTAGATATATACTTAAAACAAATACAAAATATATATAATGAAAATTACAAAATGTTGATGAAGTATTCAAGGAAGACCCAAAGAGATGTTTGTGGATTAGAAGATTTAACATAATAGAAATGTCATTTATGTTCATTTAATGTAATTCCTATCAAAATTCAAGAAAGTTTTTTTTTCATAGACAAAGTCAAGGTTATTTTAAAACTTATAGTCTAGCTAAAACAATCTTGACAAAGGAAAAAAAATGGAAAGAACCATTCTACTACGTATTGCTGCTGCTGCTGCTGCTAAGTCGCTTCAGTCGTGTCCAACTCTGTGCAACCCCAGAGACGGCAGCCCACCAGGCTCCCCTGTCCCTGGGATTCTCCAGGCAAGAACACTGGAGTGGGTTGCCATTTCCTTCTCCAATGCATGAAAGTGAAAAGTAAAAGTCAAGCCGCTCAGTCGTGTCCGACTCTTAGCGACCCCATGGACTGCAGCCTACCAGGCTCCTCCGTGCATGGGATTTTCCAGGCAAGAGTACTGGAGTGGGGTGCCATTGCCTTCTCCCTACCATGTACTAGAGATTACTAAATTGCTAACATAATCAAGACACTGTGGGGAATTCCCTGGCCGTCCAGTGGTTAGGACTGCATGCTCTCACTGCCACAGGCACAGGTTCAATCCTTGGTTTGAGAATTAAGATCCTGTAAGCCAAGCAGTGTGGTCAGAAAGAAAAAAGACCGTGGTTGCAGGGGTAAGGAGGAGGAGGATAGACACAGATAGGTGGAACTGAAGAGGAAACCCGAAAAACAGACCCACACAAATATGAACAACTAAGTTTGAAGTTACCAAAGTAATGCAGTGGAGGAAGTGTGACCTTTTTAACACGTGATGCCAGAGCAGTTGACGTCCAGAGACCAAAAAATTAAACTTTGAACTAAATCTCACATCTTACACCAAAATTAACTCAAAATGGACTATGAACTGAAACATAGGCCATAAAACTATGGAACTTTTAAAGATAACATAGGGGTAAACCTTCAGGATATAGAAGTTCTTCATGCAAAGTATTCATAAGACTTGACACCAAAACCACAATTTATCAAAGTTAAGAACTCTTACTCTGCCAAAAACCATGTGAAGAACATGAGAAGACAGGCTAGAGTGGGAGAAAATATTTGCAAACTCTATGTCTGATAAAGAATTATCATCAAGAATGTATATATTAAAAAACTCAAAACTCAACAGTTAAAAAATCTAGTTAGAAATTTGGCAAAAGACATAAACAGACATTTCCCTGAAGAGGATTACAAGATGGAAAATAAGCCCATGAAAGATGTTCAGGGTTACTGGTCATCAAGGAAATGCAAATTAAAACTACAATGAGATAGACAACTACCAGAATTACTAAAATTAAAAACTTTGATAACACCAAACGTCTACAAGAATGTAGAGAAACTTGAACACTCTCCTGGTAGAAATGTAGAATGTTATAGCCACTCCAGAAAGTAGTTTGGCAGTTTCTTATAAAACTAAACATGTAGTTACTGTCAGTTCAGTTCAGTCGCTCAGTCGTGTCTGACTCTGCGGCCCCATGAATCGCAGCACGCCAGGCCTCCTTGTCCATCACCAACTCCCGGAGTTCCCCCAAACTCATGTCCATCAAGTCGGTGATGCCATCCAGCCATCTCATCCTCTGTCATCCCCTTCTCCTCCTGCCCCCAATCCCTCCCAGCATCAGGGTCTTTTCCAGTGAGTCAACTCTTCACATGAGGTAGCCAAAGTACTGGAGTTTCAGCTTTAGCATCAGTCCTTCCAATGAACACCCAGGACTAATCTCCTTTAGGATGGACTGGTTGGATCTCCTTGCAGTCCCAGGGACTCGCAAGAGTCTTCTCCAACACCACAGTTCAAAAGCATCAATTCTTCGGTGCTCAGCCTTCTTCACAGTCCAACTCTCACATCCATACGTGACCACTGGAAAAACCATAGCCTTGACTAGACGGACCTTTGTTGGCAAAATAATGTCTCTGCTTTTGAATATGCTATCTAGGTCGGTCATAACTTTCCTTCCAAGGAGTAAGCATCTTTTAATTTCATGGCTGCAATCACCATCTGCATTGATTTTGGAGCCCAAAAATAAAGTCTGACACTGTTTCCACTGTTTCCCCATCTATTTCCCATGAAGTGGTGGGACCAGATGCCATGATCTTCATTTTCTGAATGTTGAGCTTTAAGCCAACTTTTTCACTCTCCTCTTTCACTTTCATCAAGAGGCTTTTGAGTTCCTCTTCACTTTCTGCCATAAGGGTGGTGTCATCTGCATATCTGAGGTTATTGATATTTCTCCCAGCAATCTTGATTCCAGCTTGTGTTTCTTCCAGCCCAGCATTTCTCATGATGTACTCTGCATAGAAGTTAAATAAGCAGGGTGACAATATACAGCCTTGACGTACTCCTTTTCCTATTTGGAACCAGTCTGTTGTTCCATATATGACCCAACAAACCCAACAAAAAGAAAATTTATGTTTATGCAAAAGCCTATAACAAATGTTCATAGCAACTAATTCAAAATAGCCCAAATCTGGAAACAGATATCTTTCAACAAGTGAATATTTAAACGAACTATTATATATCCATATATGTAATACTGTTCAGCAATAAAAGAAATAAATCACTGATACATGCAACAAGTCAGTTAAATATCCAAGGAATTGTGCTGAGTGACAAAGCCAGTACCAAACAGTTCCATATTATATATGATTCCATTTAGATAACTCTGAAATCTCGTGATTTAGAAATAGATGACAGATTAATAGTTGCCAGAGATTAGAGAGGAGGAGGAGGAGGAGGAGGGACGTGAGTGTGGTTATAAAAGAGGCAACATGTGGGATTCTTGGGATGGAACTATTCAAAATTTTGACAGTGGTGGTGGATACATTAACACATGGTAAAATTGTAGAGAACTAAATATACACACATACACAAATGAGAAAAAGTCCAACTGGAACAATCTAATCAGTGGATTGTATCAATGTCAGAATCCTGGTGGTTATAGTTTCATAAAGGGCTGCTGTTGGAGGAAATGGAATAAAGAGTGCATGGGATCTCTCTGTATTATTTCTTAGAAGTGCATGTGAAACTGCAATCATCTGGATAAATATTTCAATTGAAAATAAATACAAATATGAATTATTTTAGAGGTATAGGAAAAAACTCTTATGTGAGGCAGAAAACAGAAGTCCTGGTAGAACTTGTCATCTTCTGATCAAATAAATATTTTGGATCTTCTCTAGCTGAATAGTTCTTAGAATTAAAAAAAAAAAGAAATTGAAAGTCTTTCTTCTTTAAAATTCATTCAGTTCCGTTCAGTTGCTGAGTCGTGTCCGACTCTTTATTTAGAACAATTAAAACTTTATAGCTTAATGCTCAAATATGGTCCAAAAAACTTTGTCCTTATTTTAACTGATTGTCAGCATTGCAAATTTATTATTTCATTGAACAAGAAAATAACTGATTTCATATTGGAAAATTGTAGTGTGAGAACTAATTCAGTGTTTGGCCCTGATGAAATCATTAAGCTTAAGATCAGAAATAATAACAGTTTTCTACACAAATTATATAACTGGTCTTTACTTCTTTTGACAGCTTCTGGGCTGGCTGGCTGAGAAACTACCGACTCTCCGTTCCACCCCCACAGACCTTATCCTTTGTGTTCCCCAGCTCTATTCCTGCCTTGAGGACCGCAATGGAGACGTGCGAAAGAAGGCCCAGGACGCCTTGCCGTTCTTCATGATGCACTTAGGATATGAGAAAATGGCCAAGGCTACTGGGAAACTAAAAGTACTTCTGCTTGTTATTGCTGCTGTTAAAAGCCATTAGAAAAATATTGAACATGAATTTATAGAGGCAAAAGATCGTATTACCTCCTATGAGTTTCAACTTGAAATCCCAATGAGAGCACAGATCAAATATTTAGTAGTGTAGAACTTCTAAGGAATCTGCTGGCTTTGCAGGGATGAAAATTGTGACCTTCTAGAATGGCAGCTACCTTAGTGTGACTTCATAATGTGTTACTTCCCTTGCACTATGTGCTGCCTCCCTTCATTGGTATTTCAAAACCAGGAGCTCAAAGATTGGTTTGACAGCAGATCTGTTAGTGAGCATAGTATGGGTATATCGTTTCTGTGGCCTCTCACCTCTATTATATTGTCTCCCTAGCCAACTTCTAAAGATCAGGTGTTGGCCATGTTAGAGAAGGCCAAAGCTAACATGCCAGCCAAGCCCACTGCACCTGCTAAAGCAACATCCAGACCAGTGGGAGGGTCAGCTCCAGCCAAATTCCAGCCTGCCTCAGGTAACTTCATTTTGAATGGGTTATAGGGGAATTAAAACAGCGAGGGAACTCTTAAAGAAATCCAACCTTCGTTTTTAAATCATGGTTTCTCATGGCTTAGATCCCAAGCCTTCCCTCCAACTCCTCAAGTTGCCTGTTTTCTGCCAGTAACTGTGCTGAGGGTTTGAAGATAATTAACTTGATTTCCAGCTCCAAAAAGCAGTTTTGGAGTAGTACAGTGGAATACTCCAGAAAGCAAGTGCTCAATTTTTAAGGTTTCCCTAACTATTTTCTGCTATTGGATATTATAGTTGGAAGGGAAATTGGGGCCATCTAGCTGAATCTCCTTTATTAACAGACAGGGAATACCAAAGGTTAAGTGACTTGCACAGGGCCAAACAGCCTGTCAGTGTCTGAACCGGCAGAGGACTCTGCCTCCTTATTCACAAATGAGTTCTCGTTCCCTTGCACTTGTCTGTTTGCTGATCGATTCTAATATTTACTGAATTCTCTGGCAGTCCAATGGTTAGGACTCCACACTTCCACTGAAGCAAGGGGTACTGGTTCAATCCCCACTGGTCACAACAACAACAAAAAAAGCAGCATTCAAATATTTGTTCAACTTTGTCAAGGAAAAATTCTTGACTTCTTCATCCTAATGTTAAAATTCCATAACATAAACAGAACACTAACCTGTAACCACTGCTCTTCTAGACTTAGTGCTTAAACAAAGCAATAATCTGTTTAGTGGGGTGCTAAAAAGTTAAAAAGTTTACATGTGTAAAATTGTTAGTATCAAAGTGTATATTCAGTTATAACATCTACTGGAATCTTGGTATTGGTATATATGATTTCCTATGATTTCAAAGGTGATAAACCCTTCTCTTATCCATCTAGCAAAAAGGTAGACGGATTTAATTGCTATTAATTGCTTAAAATTAATATTAATTTTTAATTGCTATTTAGAAAATAGTTTTTAAACTACAGTTTAAGTGTTGATAAAGCAGATGTAGATTTTCTGAACTAATTTCATGAGGTTGTGCTTAAAGAGGAAATTGTGGAGAAAAAAAGATTAGGGGGAAAAAATCTAATTAAAAACACTTTAGAAAGGGATACATTTAAAACTGTAGGCTTTCTCACCATCATTATATTTTGAACCTGCTCAGAACATAGTGATATTAGTTAAAGTTTGTGTTTACAGTATGTGTTTTTATTTTCTCAAAGCACCTGCTGAAGATTCTGTTTCTGGCACTCTAGACTCCAAGCCTGATCCGAAAAAGGCCAAGGCTCTAGGAGTTTCCTCTAAAACAAAGGTATATTAACTCTGCAGCTTAAGTGTAGAGTTTCTTTTAAATATTTCTTTACACTAAGTCGTTCTTTTAAGAAATACACTACATATGAAGGGATATTATCTATGAAGTGCTTGTACAGCTTTCTGTGGCTGACTTTTAATGATGCTATAAAACAGAGGCATCCTGTTCTCAAGAGCTACTGCAAAGGTTTCTGTCATCCAGGTCTTTGGGGGAGATTTTCAGTAGTAAGCAACTTCCTTCACATTTGGCTGTTAAGTCATCATACAACAAAGTGTTCTAAGTATACTCAAAGGACCTTCTGTCCCCACACCAGTGAGATTTTATGGATCACCAGTCCTTTTAGCATGCATGCAGAATTGAAGTTTAAAGAAATGTTTTCAAATGCTCAGCCTTAAATATCCTTGGGTGTCTTTTCATTTAATTAAGTTTTTTAATCACAGCAAATTGTCATCGATTTCTGTATCAAGATTCAGAGCTTGTCACTGTATTCAGAGTATTGACTATTTTATATTTACAAAAGGGAAATTGCAGAACTGTGCAATCAATAATAAATCTAGAGAAAACTATTAACTATATGTAACTGATGCAAATGTGTCAGTGGAGGACATGTTTTATTATCCAGTACATTTATTGTTATATCCCCATTATAGAAGGGCCATCCTGTGGCCGTTCTTCTAACTATTAATTACTCATTTTCCTTCCCTGTGCGTGGGTCCTTCAATTCAGTGAGTTAATTTAAATGGGTAATTATCTTCCAAACTGTCCAATGAAACTGTTCTTTTCCTGTCCTCCTCCCTCTCCTCATCCCATGTTTAACAAGTGCTGATTTTACTTTTTTGATCACAAGTGCTTTAAAGTCGTTTTTGACTCTATTCTTAATGCCACTTTTTTTTTCAGACTTCTGCAGTTTATGAAGCAATTGGACATAACTCATCTCTTATTTGTTTTGACTAAATGGCTTCAGTCTTTGAAATAGAAATGCTGGCCTACTGGAAATAGCAGACTTTTGCTGCATTTGTTGTAATAATAATTCCAGTAATGAAATTCAAATTTTACCTTAAATATGTATACTATATGTTCACAGTTTCTTTCCATCTGATACAAAGATTCTAAATCTTGGATTATTTTTAAGAGCCACTTTAGTAACTTAAGTATTTAAAATGTTTCAGCAGTTTTCTCTAGAAGCAGGTTCTCAAAGTGTCTTGGGTTAGAATGATGTGATAGAGATTTTATATGCAGAGGAACAGAAGAGCTTTCTCAACTAAGTGGTATTAAATGTGTGACTGCCATTCAGTTCAGTTCAGTTCAGTCGCTCAGTCGTATCCAACTCTTTGTGACCCCGTGAACTGTAGCACGCCAGGCCTCCCTGTCCATCACCAACTCCCGGAGTCCACCCAAACCCATGTCCATTGAGTCGGTGATGCCATCCAACCATCTCATTCTCTGTCATCCCCTTCTCCTCCTGCCCTCAATCTTTTCCAGCATCAGGGTCTTTTCAAATGAGTCAGCTCTTCACATCAGGAGGCCAAAGTATTGGAGTTTCAGCTTCAGATCAGTCCTTCCAATGAACACCCAGGACTGATCTCCTTTAGGATGGACTGGTTTGATCTCCTTGCAGTCCAAGGGACTCTCAAGAGTCTTCTCCAACACCACAGTTCAAAAGCATCAATTCTTCGGCGCTCAGGTTTCTTTATAGTCCAACTCTCACATCCACACATGACCACTGGAAAAACCATAGTTTTATATGTCACTTATCTCTCAATTCTTTTTAAAGAATTGTCCAGTAAACAAAAATAACCTGTGACCCAGACCTTTGATAGAGCTTTTCCAACCATATCACGTGCCAGCGCAAGCACTAACAACAGTTACTTAAGCCTGCTGTTAGAAACATTTCTAGAAAACCTGTACACAAACATATCACATGCAAGATTCTGTTCATTAGTTTCTTCCATTTGGAATATGATATAGAAAGATGTCTGGTTTACATGGCACCATTTAATAGGCAGCAACAGTGAGTCCTAAGGAGTAGTAATCTGTCTAATCAGTATCCCCTGCACCTTGGTTGTAGACTGCACAAGGAAAGAAAGTTCCGAGCAAAACCAGCTTAAAGGAGGATGACGACAAATCCGGTCCTATTTTTATTGTTGTTCCAAATGGAAAGGAGCAAAGGATGAAAGATGAGAAAGGACTAAAGGTAAGGAAAGAATTAAAGTCTTCAGGAAGTTTTTGCTTGTTTTTGCTTTGTTTTATAATCAAGAATTAAAGTTTCTGTCTGAAATTCGTATCATTGTGAAATATCTAATAAATCTTTTGCTTGTGAATTATATCTTGTTTCTCTAAGAATACATTATGGAAGTATTAAATCCTACAGCATTAATTTCTACCAAAGAAACTATGGAATGGAGCTGTTGCCTTTTTGTCTCCCAGTAGAAAGAAGTAGAAGTTTTGGGGAGGGGTTGGTGGGTTTGTGGGGTTTTTATTTTGTTTAGAATCAAAGACTGGAAAATAGTCATTGATTTTTATCAATTAACGCATATGTAATATGCCACTCCTTTAATCTTTCTTGTACCTGATACCTTAAAAGATAGGTTTGGTAACTATATATGGCTAGTTCAGTAATTTATCTTTTGATGTTTTGGTTTTATTAATCAGTTAAAATTTTTTTCAAAACACACAATTTTTTAAAAATTCAAATTGCAAAAAAAGTATAGAAAGTATGAGAAGCATATCTCCTACTCCAGTCTCCCTGAACAGGGAAAATACCGGTTTTTAAATTTATTACTCTAAAAATAATAATATTCCGTTCCTATACAATCACATATGTATAAATACATAGCTTTCCTTATACACAAGTGGTGGGAACATGCCATACTCTTTGTTCTGAATCTTACTTTTTTCTTTTAATGGTATTTGAAATACTGTCTTGAAGATTGTTCCATATCTGTACACGTATGTGCTTTCAGTTTATTGGTACATCGTATGTGTGCACCTGTCTTTACAGGTACACATACCTCAACCCACTATGTTAAACGTTAGAAGTTGCTTCTAGTATTTGCTCTTATAAACTATACAACCATAGGCATCTTTGAATGTCAATTTGTGTATGTATGTAAGTATATTTATAATAAATGCCTAGACTAGTGTGTACATTAAAATTTTTTATACACATTTCAAATTTTCCCTTTATTAAAATTATGCCAACAGTATTCACCATGTTATACAATAACAGAGCGTTGATTTTTCTAGTAAAAATTGCTGAAAATTCTATTCCTAAAAGATTTTCAGAATTAAGCTTCCAGAGTATGACAGATTGAAAGTGCACTTTGCATTCATATTTAATTACAAATTAATCTTGGTGAATTTTAAAATATCCTATTAAGTTGATTCCTGCAGCTGCTTTGAATAGAACGTCTCTGTGCATTTTGGTTGAACCCCTTACAGCCCATTTCACTGTTCATTTTTTTGTTTGTTTGTTTTTCAGGTACTAAAGTGGAATTTTACTACTCCACGGGATGAATACATCGAGCAGTTAAAAACTCAGATGTCTAGCTGTGTGGCTAAATGGTTACAAGATGAGATGTTTCACTCAGACTTTCAGCATCATAACAAGGCCCTTGCTGTCATGGTTGATGTAAGTTTGCAACAAAATAAGTGGGCATGAATCTTGGACGTGTGAAAATACTGAGCTCTGAGAAATAATTAGAAGTTTGCATGACTTAGAAGGAACTAGAATATACCATGTTCTCTGTTCTTACAGCTTTCTTATTAATCTGATTGAATAAATGACTACATGTCTATAGTTTGGGGTCTTAAATGGAGGGTTAAAAATCTATCATCTTTTTTTTGGACTGTAGTAAAATTTAAGAGTTAATTGCCTAATAGAAATTAAATTTTTACACAGTCTAATTTGTGGGGGTTTGTATTGTTTTGTTTCAAGCACTTGGAGAGCGAAAAAGAGGGTGTCATTGGTTGCCTGGATCTTATCTTAAAGTGGGTTACGTTGCGGTTTTTTGACACCAATACAAGCGTCCTCATGAAAACCCTAGAATATTTAAAATTGCTCTTCACCCTGCTAAGTGATGAGGAATATCATCTTACTGAGAACGAAGCATCTTCCTTCATCCCCTATCTCATCCTCAAGGTAATGCATTGTTCTCACTCTGGAAGATTACTCAAGTTCCCAGCTACTTCAGTTCCTGTATTTTTATTCCCTCTCCCGTCTTCCATCTGTTGTATGATGATAACCTTCCACCACTCATTTTCTTCTTTCAAGATGTAGTAACACACAAGGGGGTGCCTTTGCTACTCAGACAGTGCCTCACTTTATTATTATTTTCCTTGTTGACCAGGTCGGAGAACCAAAGGATGTCATTCGTAAAGATGTCCGTGCCATCCTGAACCGGATGTGCCTTGTCTACCCAGCCAGCAAGATGTTCCCTTTCATCATGGAAGGAACCAAATCCAAAAACTCCAAGCAGAGAGCAGGTAAAGCAACTATTGATTGATGCCTATGTCTGCAACAGTGACCTCTCAAAGAAGTAGTTTATAGAGGAACCAGGAAATTTCTTGGTTCCAGCCTTCTGATTTGGACTGTGAGAGTGATGAGTTGCACACTGGTGGAGCCACAGTATCAGGTGATACAGGCACCATCCAGTACCTCCCTGGTGACAAAGTCAAGTGCACAGGGGCCATCTGACTCACAGGCATCCCTTCTAGGAGTACTTGCTACAGCACCGTTGTTTCATTGTATATTTTGTAGACGGCAATAAACGAGAAGAAATTCAAGGGAGAGCCAGAGTAAAACTTTAGCCCTTCATGTATGCCAAGGGAAATGTATCCAGTAAAGATAGGTCTTTGTGCCAAATGTGTGTTGAGTGTCCTTAATCTAGCCTTTCTTCCCCATCAGAGTGCCTGGAAGAACTGGGGTGTCTGGTCGAGTCCTATGGCATGAATGTTTGCCAACCAACCCCAGGAAAAGCCTTAAAGGAGATAGCGATTCACATAGGAGACCGTGACAATGCTGTGCGCAATGCTGCGCTCAACACCATCGTCACGGTGTACAATGTACACGGGGATCAAGTGTTCAAGCTGATTGGAACTGTGAGTCACTTTTCTCTGAGCATTTTCAGCATGTTGTGAATTGAAAGATCATGTAGGTGACAAATTTCGTCCCATCTCAACTCTTAAGTTTTTACCACTTTTTATTAAAATTCAACCTCTCGATACATCTTGAAATCCATATAAACCCTTGACGACGCATCTGATTACTTTAGGACACTTAAGGCTGTATTGTACTGGAAGTTAGATTTTCTTTCTGAGCATTCTCCTCTTACCAATTTGCTTTAGATGAAAACTATTTTTGAATCAAGAAATGTAAGCTAGTCTGGGAATTTAAGTTGTGCCTGGCAATCTCCTTGATAATTTTTACTGCATTTATTTTTTAGTGAACAAGTACTTATGTATAATGTGGATTCTGATACCTGTCAGATCAAAAGGGTCTTGAGCCATGAGCCAGACTCTCCAAACAAAGAAGGTTCTGTTTTTGACTCCTTAGTTCCTCTGAGCCAATCACTACCGTGACTGGACCTGTTCTTCACTCTAGTTACCTCTTAGTAGCACATATATTTACCCTATGCTTGTATATTTTTATTTACATTTATCTCATTTACTCCTCACTGTGAGGCCAGTGAAGGAGATAAAGCAGATGGGAATTTTACAGATGACCAAAAGTGAAGCTTCTTGCCCGTAGTCACACCACTAGTTTAGTGGTGATACCACAAAAATGAGGAAGTTTTGTTTAATTCTTGACCTTTTTATTTGTAGTTATTCATGGGGTCTTTCCTTTTGTATCCTTTCCTTGTTTCATATCTTCTCTTACTAAAGCAAGTCAGGTTGTAGCAGCAGTTGATTTTAAAGTATAGGTAGTGTTTGAAAGTGAACATACCCTAACCTAGGAGATTCTGTTTGCTTCAGCATGAAAATGGAAATTAATTCTTGGGTCTTCCAATTATATGAAGATTATATGAGGTTTTTGGACTTCCCTCATAGCTCACTCAGTAAAGAATCTGCCTGCAATGCAGGAAACCCGGGAGGATCCCCTGGAGAAGGAAATGGCAACGCATTCCAGTATTCTTGCCTGGAGAATCCCGTGGACAGAGGAGCCTGGTGGGCTACAGTCCATGGGGTCATAAGAGTCAGACACGACTTAGTGACTAAACCACCATATGATGTTTTTAATTCTCTGAAATTCTAGTAGAGAGGTGAGTTAATAAATATGGATTCTATTAACAGCTTTCTGAAAAAGATATGAGCATGCTTGAGGAGAGGATTAAGCGGTCAGCGAAAAGGCCTTCGGCTGCACCAGTAAAACAGGTGGAAGAGAAACCTCAGCGCACGCAGAGCATAAGCTCCAACACCAACATGCTGCGCAAGGGACCAGCTGAGGACATGTCCTCCAAACTCAAGTATGTGGGTTGAGATGCTTGTCGGAGGGTATTTCTGTGGACTTTGCCTCTGTGTGCTCAGAGCTTATCCTATAACATAATCTTGAGTTCTTGTAGCCATTATCATGCATGACACAGTGTCTGGGTATATGTCTTGTAACCAAATGTTTAATCCTTCAGTCTTCATTGTCTTTGTCTCAAAACCACTTCTAAATAGTCTTGTGCCTTCTTTCACTGCTTTTCCGTGGACAGAATTATGTATCGCACTTATAGGATGTAAGTACTGCCTGCTAATTTCTCATTAGCAGGGCTCTTATATCTTTCTAACTTCTGACTTGGATTCATCCCCTCTGGAGGGCTACTGGTGTAGAGTTTATAACCAGGGTGGAGGGTGTCCAAGTGGCCACGAGTCAAGCCTTCCCTGAAAGTCCACTGGCTAGCAGAGGTGTCAGCTCAACGCCATGCGGCCAAAGCGTTGGTTCACCTTCTTCCCTGTGCAATGTTTGGTCATGCACAGGTTCCTGTTCTTCTCATAAAGCTGAGTAAAATGCATGCAACCCAGAATTGGCTTAGGGACTCAAAAAACTGCCTTCTAAGCAAGACAAATCTATTTTGGGTCATATCATGAGTATAATTTTAACCAATTTGAATTTGGAAACTGAATATCTACTGCTTAGATGTAATGCTGGTCCCAACTCGTCAAGAGTGAATATTCCTAAAAAGAGTTGATTGTCCCTGAAGTATAAAATTTATTGAACACTGCATGGGATGATGCTTGTAATTAGAAAAACATAAACACTGGTTAAATTGGTGGAAAAGATCCAGGCAGTCTAGATATTTCTTAGGATTTGCCCAGAAGTCGTGACCTTTGAGTCAATATAAATATTCTTTTATTATTTACTGCTGCAACTGGAATCGCAGTACAAGGTTGGTTGGTTTTAGTGAACTAGAGAGAATACTTATAACTTGGCAGTTCTGTAAGTACAAGTTAATCTACTCTCTCAGGATATTCATGAACCAACATTGTTGCCCATTGAAGACACTTGCTTAAAGGCAAGGATTTAAATCATTCAGGGGGGCTGAAACCAGAAGTTGAACATCTGTCTTACAGCTTTGGGGCGGTTGGCAGTGCTACTCTTGCCCTTAGGTTCAGAAGTCTCTTTCTTTTAGTTCAGGAGCCTCCTTTTGCTTCCCTTAGCCAAGCCCGAAGCATGAGTGGGCATCCTGAGGCAGCCCAGATGGTTCGCCGAGAATTCCAGCTGGACCTAGATGAGATTGAGAATGACAGTGGTACAGTGCGGTGTGAAATGCCAGAGCTTGTTCAGCACAAACTGGATGACATTTTTGAACCAGTCCTTATTCCTGAGCCCAAGTAAGTTAACCCATTTAAGTATAAGCAGTTCGTGATCATCGGAGTGTACATATTAAAAAGAGTTCTCTGTGCAATTAGAACTTATTAGAATAGATTCAGTTTAGTTCAGTCACTCAGTTGTGTCTGACTCTTTGCAACCCCATGAACTGCAGCACACCAGGCCTCCCTGTCCATCACCAACTCCCGGAGTTTACTCAAACTCATGTCCATTGAGTCGGTGATGCCATCCAACCATCTCATCCTCTGTTGGCCCCTTCTCCTCCTGCCCTCAATCTTTCCCAGCATCAGGGTCTTTTCAGATGAGTCAGTTCTTCACATCAGGTGGCCAAAGTGTTGGAGTTTCAGCTTCAGCATAAGTCCTTCCAATGAATATTCAGGACTGATTTCCTTTAGAATAGGTTACTATCTGGCTAATAGTGGTTCCTTACTGAAACATGGATCTAGTGGGGAATTGCATAATTCCAACTCAATAGGATACCTTGTAATAATTGAATGTTTTCCTCTGCTCTGCTCTCTAGAATCCGGGCTGTTTCTCCACACTTTGATGATATGCACAGTAATACAGCATCCACAATCAATTTTATTATCTCCCAAGTAGCCAGTGGTGACATCAACACAAGCATCCAAGCTCTGACACAGGTAATGGTGGTATTGCCCATGACGGTAATTCCACAGATGACTGTAGAGGCAGTAATAGAGGTGGCTGCACACTGAGTACAGTATTGGGGGAGGCAGGCAGTGTTCAGTGCCACCCTGATGAGAAAAGCGCACGGGACCACTCTCAGACATCACTTGCTGCATAGAGCACGCGGATAGAGCTTGCTCTATCGAAAGTGAAAGTGAAGTCGCTGAGTCGTGTCCAACTCTTTGCGACCCCGTGGGCTGTAGCCTATCAGGCTCTTCCGTCCGTGGGATTTTCCAGGCAAGAGTGCTGGAGTGGATTGCCATTGCCTTCTCCAGGGGATCTTCCTGACCTAGGAATCGAACCTGGGTCTCCCGCATTGCAGGCAGACGCTTTACCTTCTGAGCCACCAGGGAAGCTCTATAGGGTAGACCTCTAATAGAGCCTTGCTTTTTACAACTGCATTCTTTCACCTGAGGCTGGAACATAGCAATGGGTAGTAACCAGCTTTCATGGAGCTTTCTTAGATTTTAATGGACAGAGACAAACACAAACTATCAATAGTAACTACTATGCAAATAAAACTCAAATGGGGCAATGGGAGAGAGGGAACTAAGTACTAGTTACTTAGATGGGTAGCTGGGCTTCGAGCAGAAGACAGTTAGTACAAAGGCTCTAGAGTGGGAACGACCTTGGTGTGCTCACAAACAGCGCAGGCCAGCGTGCCTGGAGCGTAGGTGGGAGAAGGAGAATGGTACAGGGTGAAGCTTGAGGGGTGGAAGAGACCAGGTCATAGAGAGCGTAAAAGCCCTGGGGTGAGTTGTGTGGATTTTCAGTGTTATCAGAAGTCATTAGAGACTTTTGAGCAAAGAGAAACTACGTGTTTTTTAAAAATCGTTCTCTTCTTCCTCTGCTTCCCTTTCCTAATGATCCAGTCATAAAGCCAGGAGGAGGGTAACACAAGGAAGGCACCTACCTTGTAGCTCGGGGTGGGAGTGGAGAGCCACAGCAGCCCAGTGTGAGGGTCTCCAAGCCTGAATGTTGTGAGGAGGCTGTCATTTGGGAGGGACGACGCAGAGCCAAAGCCAGAAGAAGACATCCATGGGGGGAGCTGACATGGCATGGTATTAGGACGCCCCAGGCAGGGTGAAGAGGATATTCCTGTGTGGTGGAGGGGAGCAGGGCAGCGCGTGGGTGGCTCAGAATGGGGACTCAGAGCCCAAACAGTGGAGGTTAGCCTGGGGAAGGGCTTGTGGCAGAGATGGGAGATTGGTTACATATAAAGGGATTGGTCAAATAAATATAATAAGGAAAATGGGGGCCAGAGAAGGGTGATAAAATATGGAAGCCCAAGGAAAGAAAATGAACTCTGCTATTGGACTGGAATTAGATGCATCAGTGTGAATTCATGGTTTTCGATATACAGATACAGAAATAAATGTCAATGTAAATGTATGTGCCTATGTATATATGTGGTGTATAATAAATGATGTTACAGATAATATGCTTATATAGGTATAGAATACCCTATCCAGAATACTTAAGAACTCCTATAATTCATTATAAAAAAACAAAACTCAGTTCAAAAAGTGGCAAAGGACATGAACAGACATTTCTCTAACAAAACTAATACAATTATGTAAAGTTTAAAAATAAAATTAAAAAAAACAGTATACACATGGCAAATAAGCAAGTAAAAAGATGCTCACCATCATTAGTCATCAGGGAACATAGATCAAAACCACAATGAGTTACCACTGCACAGCCATTAGAATTTTGTTTTTTAATGGAAAATAGCAAATGTTTGTCACAATATGGAGAAACTGGAACCTGAGTGTATCGCTGGTGGAAACATAAAATACTATAACCATTGTGGAAAATACTTTAGTGGTTTCTCAAAAAGTTAAATATAGAATTAGAATAAGATCCTCAGATCCCCTTCTAGAAAGCAGAGATTCAAACAAATACTTATGCTCCAAAGTTCACAGCATCGTTATTGACAATAGCCAGGAGGTGGAAACAGTTCAAGTGTCCATCAACAGATGAATGAATAAACAAAATTGGGTGTGTATATATATATACACACCATATATATACATTTCGTTGTGTATGTATATAATACACATTATATAGAAGGAAAGTTATGACCAACCTAGATAGCATATTCAAAAGCAGAGACATTACTTTGCCAACAAAGGTCCATCTAGTCAAGGCTATGGTTTTTCCTGTGGTCATGTATGGATGTGAGAGTTGGACTGTGAAGAAAGCTGAGCACCGAAGAATTGCTGCTTTTGGACTGTGGTGTTGGAGAAGACTCAAGAGTCCCTTGGACTACAAAGAGATACAACCAGTCCATCATAAAGGAGATCAGTCCTGGGTGTTCACTGGAAGAACTGATGCTAAAGCTGAAACTCCAGTACTTTGGCCACCTCATGTGAAGAGTTGACTCGTTGGAAAAGACCCTGATGCTGGGAGGGATTGAGGGCAAGAGAAGGGGACGACAGAGGATGAGATGGCTGGATGGCATCACCGACTTGATGGACGTGAGTTTGAGTGAACTCCGGGAGTTGGTGATGGACAGGGAGGGAGGCCTGGCGTGCTGCAATTCCTGAAGTTGCAGAGTCAGACACAACTGAGCGACTGATCTGATCTGATATATACACTATATATATATAATGTATCAGTTCAGTTCAGTTGCTCACTTGTATCCTACTCTTTGCAACACCATGAATCACATGTTGATTCTACTTGTTTGACTTAGTATGAATAGAATGCTAGATTTCTTATTTATCAGATCAGACAGATCAGTCGCTCAGTCGTGTCAGACTCTTTGCGACCCCATGAATCGCAGCACGCCAGGCCTCCCTGTCCATCACCAATTCCCAGAGTTCACTGAGACTCAGGTCCATCGAGTCAGTGATGCCATCCAGCCATCTCATCCTCTGTCGTCCCCTTCTCCTCCTGCCCCCAATCCCTCCCAGCATCAGGGTCTTTTCCAATGAGTCAACTCTTCACATGAGGTGGCCAGAGTACTGGAGTTTCAGCTTTAGCATCAGTCCTTCCAAAGAAATCCCAGGGCTGATCTTCTTCAGAATGGACTGGTTGGATCTCCTTGTAGTCCAAGGGACTCTCAAGAGTCTTCTCCAACACCACAGTTCAAAAGCATCAATTCTGCGGCGCTCAGCTTTCTTCACAGTCCAACTCTCACATCCATACATGACCACAGGAAAAACCATAGCCTTGACTAGACAAACCTTTGTTGGCAAAGTAATGTCTCTGCTTTTGAATATGCTATCTAGGTTGGTCATAACTTTCCTTCCAAGGAGTAAGCGTCTTTTAATTTCATGGCTGCAGTCACCATCTGTAGTGATTTTGGAGCCCAGAAAAATAAAGTCTGACACTGTTTCCACTGTTTCCCCATCTATTTCCCATGAAGTGGTGGGACCGGATGCCATGATCTTCGTTTTCTGAATGTTGAGCTTTAAGCCAACTTTTTCACTCTCCACTTTCAGTTTCATCAAGAGGCTTTTGAGTTCCTCTTCACTTTCTGCCAAAAGGGTGGTGTCATCTGCATATCTGAGGTTATTGATATTTCTCCCGGCAGTCTTGAGTCCAGCTTGTGTTTCTTCCAGTCCAGCGTTTCTCATAATGTACTCTGCGTATAAGTTAAATAAACAGGGTGACAATATACAGCCTTGATGTACTCCTTTTCCTATTTGGAACCAGTCTGTTGTTCCATGTCCAGTTCTAACTGTTGCTTCCTGACCTGCATATAAATTTCTCAAGAGGCAGATCAGGTGGTCTGGTATTCCCATCTCTTTCAGAATTTTCCACAGTTTATTGTGATCCACACAGTCAAAGGCTTTGAGCTTTGTACAGGAGACGGGGATTAAGACCATTCCCATAGAAAAGAAATGCAAAAAAGCAAAATGGCTGTCTGGGGAGGCCTTACAAATAGCTGTGAAAAGGAGAGAAGCGAAAAGCAAAGGAGAAAAGGAAAGTTATAAACATCTGAATGCAGAGTTCCAAAGAACAGCAAGAAGAGATAAGAAAGCCTTCAGCGATCAATGCAAAGAAATAGAGGAAAACAACAGAATGGGAAAGACTAGGGATCTCTTGAAGAAAATCAGAGATACCAAAGGAACATTTCTTATTTATAGTCATTCGAAATTGTTCCATATATTTTGGCATCTAATATATGGATAAAAAACTAGAAAGTTTATTATCTTAGTGACTAAGGCTTAAAACTTTGAGGCTTAAAACTTCTAATCCAGTTCTGAGACTATAAAGAAATACTATGTTGTAAAAAAAGAAGTTAGCGTGTGAGATAGCGCGATTGAAGTGCAGGTTGTGCTCAGGTCCCACAGCGTCTACGCAGTGCCCGCGGTGTGTCTTCATACCTCATTCGAGGTTCCGCAGTGTATTTAGTTGCATTGAGCAGCTTCAGCCGCATGTGACAGACTCTGGTAAATTCTCTTATCGTCTTTATTCTTTTACAAATATTTTCTAATTTTCCTTGTTATGGCTTGTTAGGTATACCCATCATTTAAAAGCGGACATTTAATTTCCAAATACATGGAGTTTTTTTAAGTGTCTTTAATGTTAATTTCTCATTTTTATATTAATTTCTAATATACTCACTCGTAAACACTTTCTTCTCTGCAGTCACGCCTCTGTTTTTTCAGTCTTCTAACTTTATTGAGGCTTTCCATGGCTGAGTCAAAGCTCTCCCTTGGTAAATGTCACACTGCACTTGAAAATATGTGGGCTATTAATATCTTTTGATATTGATTTCTAACATAACTCCACACTGGTAAGAGAGCAGATTATGATTTCAACACCTTTAGACCTTGAAACTTTCACCTTATTTTATGTCCCTGGATATGGTCCAGTGTCTCCTAGTTTATTGTCTATGGGAACTTTAAATTGAAAGTCTGTCCTGTTGTATGAAAATTGTATGAATCTTAATTATATTGAATTGGTTCATACCGTTTTTCAGGTCTGCTGTATCCTGCTTTTTCTGTATATTTGTTCTACTAACTTTTGAGAGTTTGATATTGAAACTCCAACTAAAAATCTTATCTACTTAAATAATTGTAATATTTGGGGCACTATATGTAACTTTGTTCTGTATTTTCCAAGTCTTATGTAAATGTCTTATCATACTTTCATAGTTTAAAAAATAAAAAAGTGGAAAAAAAATCGAAACTCTTAACACTTTCCTGCATTGGAGAAGGAAATGGCAAGCCACTCCAGTGTTCTTGCCTGGAGAATCCCAGGGATGGGGGAGCCTAGTGGGCTGCCGTCTATGGGGTCGCACAGAGTCGGACACGACTGAAGCAACTTAGCAGCAGCAGCAGCAACAGTGAAGGAAACAATTCCCCTCTACAACTATACTGAAGCTATTGAACTCAGAAAAATATATTGCCTGAAGTGCATTTATTAATGAAGAAAAGCTAAAATAAAGTAACTTAGTACTTATACTTAGAAATTAGAAAAATAAAAAAATAAAAAATTTGCGAGTAAGTAATATAGCTAAAATTCATGAAATTCTAAAAGCCAGTTCTCGTTAAAAAAAAAAAAGTTTGAGGTTAAAATTCCCTTACTAGCCTGATTGGAGAGCAAAAATATAAGTACTGGGGTGAAAAAGGAACTAACCATAGATGTGGAAGAGATTCTTCTAAAAAATAAGATAACACACATGTAACCCTGAAGCGAACTAAGCATTCATGCAACTCTGTGGAAACTTGTTTCAACTGATCCCCCTCTCAAATTTTTTGAAATAACCAAGGAATTTGGGGAAACCATTGAAAAATAAGGAAGGAAACCCAGAACCTAAAATGAAAAGACAAATTTGATCATATAAAAATTTTAAGATTTTAATTTGGAGAAATTTACTGTATACTGTCAATAAACAAGTGTTATATTGTGGGATATATTTGCATATGACCAATAAAGGACCAGTAACTACAGGAAACAGAACTCTTACTAACTTACCTTGAGAAAAAGAGAACCTATAAAAAAATAAGTAGATCAAGGATAAGAATAGGCGCCCTGGTGTGGGGAGGGAGGAGGGAGGAGGGTTCAGGTAGGGGAACACATGTATACCTGTGGCGGATTCATTTTGATATTTGGCAAAACTAATACAATTATGTAAAGTTTAAAAATAAAATAAAATTTTAAAAATAAATAAATAAATTTATATTAAAAAAAAAAAAAAGAATAGGCAAGTCACAGATGATATCCAAATGGCCAATAAACACATGTGAAAAGATGTCCAGCACCTCCCCACCACAGAAATGCACATTAAAATAGTAAGATCATCACATTCAAACTTTGAGCGTGACAAAAGGTAAAATGAGTAATAATACTTCCAGCTGATAGAGACACTGAAAAAACAGTCCTCTTACACATTACATGTAGAAATGTCAATTACCTGTTAGTGCGTTTTTAAAGAAAACAGTACTGATATCTATTATAATTTTAAATGTTTTATCCTTCAACCTAAAAGTTAAACTTTTGGCACAAAGAGTTTTTATCCTTTTTTTTTTTTAGAAATTAAAAGACAAGTACCTTGGGATATATATATACACACAAAGATGTTTATTGTAAAATTGTAGTGAACAAGATATCCAAACTAGTTGATTGGTCAGGGAATGATTAGGTTTTGGTGTGTCTATATGTGGACTATTATACAGCCTTTAAGAGTAGAATTGTTGACTTTAAGGATTTTTGTAATTTTCTGTTAGGAAAGATAGATGCAGAGAACTGTGTATACTATAAATATTCTTATGGAATAAACAGTGCCCTAAACCTTGACCCTGTGTATGTGTGCATGTGTGGTTATATGTGATTCTGTGAGCATGAAAGTCTATCAGGCTGTTGATGTTAATTACCTTGGAAAAAGAGTAAGCCCCCCCCAATGTGTATATATATATATTTTTTTTTAATTATTTTGTCCACGTTGAAACAGTGTTATTAAACTGTTCCAGTGATATAAAATTGTATGTGCTTATGGGTATACATGCATAAAGAAATTAAAGAAGGACCACCAGCTTCTCAACACAAGATGGCACCATTCACGTTGCACTTTGTATAGATGGTGCCCCTGGAGTTGTGCAGTGTAGCATCCTTGCAGGAAAGAGTGGGCATGAATATTGTGATTGTCAGTAATGATTGTCTCAGGGTGAAATTTATGTAATCATAAAAATAAGATCTTTTTACAGTAGTGAATAGGAAGTATGTGTTTTTCCCATAGTAAAATTTTACTATTAGTAACAACCAGTCTACTGAACCAAAAAGAACCTGGACCGAGATGTGGAAAACTTGAGTATTGAATTTGAACTAAGTAGCCTGATTTTACTGAGCCTCATTTTCTCATCTGGTAAATGAAGGTCTTACATCCAGCCCTGTCTGTTTCTACCTCTCAGAGCTGTTGAAATAATCAAATGACATGATGGGTATAAAAACACTCTCTTTAATAAATTAGCATTTAAACACAAGGATTATTATCTCCTAAACTAGATGGCAAGCCTCTTAGAATAATAACTCACACCATAGTATCTTGCTCTGTAAATATTTATTGAATGAGTCCTTAAGGACTAGTTATTTGTATGATAAGTAATTGAGTTTTTTCCAGCTAAGATATTAGAAGTGCTTTGCTAATAAATATTACAGAGACTTGTAGTGTCTTCCTGCTACCTAGAAGTATGAAGCTGGGAAAATACATCTTGGATTTTTGTTATCAGATCGATGAGGTCCTGAGACAGGAAGACAAAGCTGAAGCCATGTCTGGCCATATTGATCAGTTCCTCATAGCTACGTTCATGCAGCTGAGACTCATCTACAACACGCACATGGCAGATGAGAAGCTGGAGAAGGATGAAATCATCAAGTTGTATAGCTGTATCATTGGCAACATGATTTCGGTAAGGCTACCTCTGCAGAGCCTGAGTTTCCCTTCAGTCTCTCATCCCACCCAGGTTCTCAAGCCTGAGTCGGTTCTGATGTTCCAGTGAAACATGGGAAACAGGTCATTTGTGGGACTTTTCCGTGTAAGCTATTGGCTACTGCACTGGACGCTGGACAGCGTTCCCCTCACCTTATTGTGAGGAGACTTACAGACTACCTGGAATTCTGCTTTCTGCCAGTTTCTTCATTGGTTATGGTTGGGCCCTAGCTGGCTTTTCACAGAAACTGATTGTCAGTAATGACTGTCTCAGGGTGTAATTTACATAATCATAAAAATAAGATCTTTTTACAGTAATGAATAGGAAGTATGTGTTCACATTAAAAATACTTTTCATAACAGGAATGAAGCACGCCAATTAATTTTCGCTATTACTGGAGGTTTGGGAGAGTAGTGATCTTAATTTTTCACCTAGTACTGTGAATTTTTATAAATACAGTGTAATCGTTTATTAGACTGTGCCGCCCAGGTTTCTCTTCCTCACTGTGTATGTTGAGTTTCACGCCTCTCTAACAGAATTCTCATCGGATAGCTGTTTCAGATAGAAAGCCTCGCCCGGGAGGCCTCCACTGGAGTTTTGAAAGACCTGATGCATGGCCTCATCACCTTAATGCTGGATTCTCGAATTGAAGATCTGGAGGAAGGGCAGCAGGTGGTCCGCTCTGTGAACCTCTTGGTGGTGAAAGTTCTGGAGAAGTCAGACCAGACCAACATCCTGAGGTATATTTGTACTATGAGCATTAGAGTCTGGAACAGCCTCTCTTTTGTCTACGCATAGAAACCAAAAGGTACTAGAGCAGTTGTAAGTTTAGGTTTGTCTGATAAATTACTACTCTTCTCTTCCTCAAGAACCAAAGTTATTCCAACCTGAGACAGCAGTTACAGTTACAGCTCAGTAAGCCAGCCAATGTTATGAGTTTTCTAGAACAGGACCGTGGAATTTGTCAGTCACCTCCTCTTTGGTATACATTTCATTGCATGTACATTCCTTTCTTACCAGTGACAATGAGAAATAGCTTCAAGCTTTACCATTTACCAAGTGGTAACTTACAAAGCTTCGATGATGTTTATTTCTTAATGACTGAGTAATCAAGGACAGTTCCTGATGCATGACCTCTTCATTTCTCAGATGGATAGAGACTGCTTACACTTGGCCTTTCAATTACTGATTTTAATTGGAATGCAGGCTTGAAACATTAATGCTGTTGTGTTGGGTTTGTTTTCTAGTGCCCTTCTTGTTTTGCTCCAAGACAGTCTCCTAGCAACAGCCAGTTCTCCCAAGTTCTCCGAGCTTGTTATGAAGGTGAAGTTGACATAATTTGGTATCTTTTCTTTTAAAGTGTAGGGAAAGAGGATTGAAAGTAAGTCAGCCGGCACGCCTGAATAATACAGTTGTTGTCCATTTTTCCTTTCCTGCTATACCCCCCAGTTCAGGCCTAAAAAAATTCCTGGTCTCAAACAGTGAAAAGATAGAACTATTTTGTGAATGTCTCCAGTTTTCCTAGAATGTAAAGGCAAGAAGTTTGATGAGACAAATTTCATTTCTCATGGGGGGAAAAATATGTATAGATTTATAATGTTTTGGTCTCTTTTTGAAAAGCTGCAGATGAACATATCTGTAACATTATAATACTGTTACTGCACTGTCATAGTGTAAAATATTTTTGTTTCCTCAGAGTAGATTTGATTAGGTGATATGAACTACTCTCAGGAACCAAACATACCCAGGACAGAATTTCCACATTTCCTTATCGTTCAAGGTCCCCTCTCTAGGGTGTGGGCAAGAGGAATGAAGTGGTCAGGTAGACGACCTGTCTGACCTTAGCCAGGGACACGGTTGAGGTAAATGACAGTGCCCAGTTAGCAGCCGCACTCGGCAGTTCGTGAGGTGCCACTTGCACGTCCCTGACCGTCCTTTGGAGGTGGCCCCAGAGCTTAGGGAAGCATGGTGACAGGCTATCCTCGTTCTTCAGCGACTCCATCTGACTTTCGTTTGCTTTTTAAATAGTGTCTCTGGAGGATGGTTCGACTACTGCCTGACACCATCAACAGCATTAATCTGGACAGAATTCTTCTGGATATACACATTTTCATGAAGGTCTTCCCCAAAGAAAAACTCAAGCAATGCAAAAGTGAATTTCCCATAAGGACCCTAAAAACGCTGCTGCACACTCTATGCAAACTGAAAGGGCCCAAGGTGAGTGAGAGCAGCAACCATCCCGTGGTAGCTTGGGAGAACGGCACCGCTGCCATTCACCGTACACGTTTCTCCCTCAGATCCTGGACCACCTGACTATGATTGACAACAAGAACGAGTCAGAGTTGGAGGCCCACCTCTGCCGGATGATGAAGCACAGTATGGACCAGACCGGGAGCAAGTCTGATAAGGAAACAGAAAAGGGAGCATCTCGAATTGTGAGTGTCCTGACTTAAAAGACTGAGAGAAGTGATCTTGCCGAAGGGATAGGCCACTGGAGCCTGTCTTTCTTAGGGCCTAAGGTGAAGGCTCAGGGATTAGTCTAGTCACCTTGAAGTTCTCAAATACCAACTCTCACCTGTGCTTTTTGTCCCTAAGAAAAGTTTCTGTGTCCGTGCCTAAGGCATCGATCGGTGCCCAGATAGATTTAGGGAGGGACTTTCCTCCCTAAGTTTAGCTGAAGACCTGAGACTGTTACTGTTTCTGCTGCAGCCTCCGCAGCTCTGCTTCTGTTATCTGCAGGAACATACCAGGAAGGGCTGAAGTCTGAGAGAAGATATTCAGTTCTTTTCCAACCACTGGTTCCTAACTAATAACTCAGATCTAACCAATGGTTCCTTCCTCGTGTCTTTAGGATGAAAAATCATCAAAGGCCAAAGTGAACGATTTCTTAGCTGAGATTTTTAAGAAGATTGGCTCTAAAGAGAATACTAAAGAGGTGAGAGGGAAAAGGTTGACCCAAATGGGGATCTGCTTTATGGAAAAGAGTCACTAACATCTGTCTCCACCTCCTTTTCAGGGCCTAGCAGAGTTATATGAATACAAGAAGAAATATTCAGATGCTGACATTGAACCATTTCTGAAAAACTCCTCACAGTTCTTCCAGAGCTATGTTGAGAGAGGCCTTCGGGTGATTGAGATGGAGAGGGAGGGCAAAGGCCGCCTTCCCACCTCGGCAGGTACAGCTCCCCCCGGCGCCTCCAGGACAGGCTCAGAGTCGCTCCCCGCCTCACCACCAGGCTGCCGCTGGGTCTGCGTTTCTGTCCCCGCCTCTCAGGCGTAACGGCCGCAGTGAGGCAGAGGCCAGCCCTCACTCAGCCTCAGTCTGTGTCAGGGTCCGGCACCGGCCGCGCGCGGTCCCTGGAAACAGCCTCTGCGCTGGGCCGGGGCCTCTGCGCTCTCTCGGTCCCCGCCTTCCTCCCTGCTGCCCCCCGGGGCTCTCCGGCCGATTCTTCCTCTCCGAGCTCTTAATGTTGGTGTCGCCCTGGGTTCTTAGTCTCACCCCCATAACTAATCCATCTTCTCTCATCACTTTAAATACAGTTTCTATGCCAGCAAAGCCCAGTTTTCTCTGTTGTCCAGCTCAGACCTCCTCCCTGCTCCCAGCTGACAGCTCATGCCTGACATCAAACACCAAGTTCCTGGTAGTCCCCAAAACCTGCTCCAGTTGCGTTCCTCTCCGTCTCACTGGATGGCAACTTTGTCCTTCTGGTTTGCTTAACCCCCAACTTTTACGTTTTCTCTTCCGCTCTGTCAGGGAATCCTTTGAGGGACTTGTCGCGCGGTCCAGTGGTTAAGACTCCGTACTTCAGTGCAGGGGGCGCAGGTTCAGTCCCTGGCTGGGGAGCTAAGATCCCGCTTGCCACACGGTGCGGCCAAAAAACAGAGAGAAATGCCTGCTTCTCTTACGTGGATTATAGCGCTCTGTCCCATCTCCCTGTAGTCACTTCCACACACAACATCAAAACAACGCTCCTCAAACATTTTCCAAAGGCCCTCCCTTTCATTCAGCGGAGCAGAAAGCCTTACACGAAAGGTCTGACATGATGTGGCCTCCTGATCCCTCTAGAACTGTCTCCCTCCTGCTACCCTCTCTGACTTCTGTGCCGCTGCAGCTTCACCAGCCCCTCGCCGTTCCTGGGACGCACCAGGCACACACCTTCTTAAGGCCTCTGCACTGGCTGTCTTGTTCAGATTGCTCTTCTCCACGACAGTCTTGTTTCCTCCTCCTCATCTGTGTCACTCCGTGAGGCCTGATTACAGCTTGCGACCTACCGGACCTCACTCCTCCTAGTACTTTACCTGCCATGACACACACCATGAGACATCATGTTCGTTAGATTGATTGATTGATGTTTGTTTCTGCTAAGATTTAAAATTCACAAGGGTAAAGATTTTTATCCATTTTGTTGCCTGGCACATAGTAGGCACTCAGTAGGTATTTTGTTGACTATATATGAGCAAGTGCCTGTCCTGATGTTAAGCTGGAATATTACTGTCCGCACAGTGAAAAAAGCCTGTATTGGAGAATTACAGCTCAAGGATCTAGAGACAAAAGGAAGACTTCGGAGGTATCAGTGGCAAAAAATAGCCCAGAGCCTTAACCCAAAACAAGGTCCGGCTGCTGCAGCCCTCACCAGGCAGAGCCCTTACAGCGCTCCCGCGTTTAGTTCTTGGCAAGTGCAGTGGCCTCGGCTACTCTAGCCCCAGGCTCTGTGCCTGTGCAGCTGTCCTCTGCGCGTCTCAGGCTCTCTCTCACCACGAGCCTTTCTAGGCTGCAGTGTCACTTGTATCTTCTTGTTGTTTTGTTGTTGTTGTTACTGGGTTTTTTTATTTGTTTTTGTTTTCCCCATAGTTGGTCTTGTCTTTAAATCCCGTAACTTAAGCCTCTCCACGACCCAGAGTCCCTTCTGGAAGCGCAGTGAGCGGTGTCAGGGGCTGCACGCGGGCGTCCCTGGTTGAGGTCATCGGGATGGGGCCTCCGTCTCATGTCCAGAGTCCTTTCTGGGAAAGCTCGATGTTTGCAGCGCAGGCATGTGACCCCACCAGTAACTGAATGCCTGAAAGTGTTCAGGCTTCCCGCATCACTGCGTTGTTCTTCACTCTTTGCCCTCAGAGTATTCTCATCTGTACCTGAAAGGATCCCTGTTTCTCAGGAGTAGCCTGCTTTACTTTGTTCTGTTTGCCATAGAGGCTTTTCTTCCCAGTTCTCTTGGCTTATGTGATGCCTTTTCATTGATATCAAATTGGATATTTTAAATGCTTGCATTTTGTGGTTCTGCTCAGAAATTTAGAACTGTGATAGATTTTGTTTTGGTTTGATTTGGCTCTGGTTGTCCCCACTCCTCCCAGAATATTGGTCTCAGTGCTCCAGCTCCTCCTCCTCCTCTTTGAACACCTCAGTTTCCTCCTCTTCCTCCTGAGCTCCTTGCTGTCCTCCCTGGTTGGAATAAGAGCGTTCCCCTGTGTATCACCTGGTCGAAATCAGTCTGATTCTTGAGAGTATTTAAAGTCCTTCAGGTTCTTTACTTGGGCACTTAGCATTTACTCAGGAGTAGCTCAGGCTCTTTGGATTGCCCAGTTCAGCAGGGGTGACAAGGATAAACCTCTACACAGCTCAGGAGGCAGAAGGATGGCCAGCTCAACACTCAGCACCCTTCTGGGGCTCCCCTGGTGGCCCAGGGGTTAAGGCTCCTCACTTCCATTGCAGGGAGTGTGGGTTCAACCCCTGTTCAGGGAACTAGATCCCACATGCCACAGGATGAGGCCAAAAAAAAAATTCAATGCTTTTCTCTTAACAGTTTTGGAAGTTCTCATTAAGTATATCTTATGTATTTCAGAATACCTTTTATCACCAACTCCAGGTAGTCATCAGGTAGAGTGGTGCTATTCAAGGCCCAAAGTGTTCCCTTCGGTGGGAGATTTAACAAGGGCAGTGGGGCAGGGGGTATATATCTGAATACTCCCACGTTTCCCCCTTAGGCATCTCCCCTCAGATGGAGGTCACGTGCGTGCCCACCGCCACAAGCACAGTGTCCTCCTTAGGCAACACAAACGGAGAAGAGGTGGGGCCGTCCGTCTACCTGGAGAGGCTGAAAATCCTCCGGCAGCGATGCGGTCTGGACAATACAAAGGTACTGCTCGTCCCCTGTGGGGCGGGGAGGGTGGTGACCAGCGGAGCAGGCCAGGCTGGCCAGAGAGGCCGCGACCCAGCCTCGGAGTGTATTGCTCCAGAGCCGCCTCCCGACCCGCTTGACAGCATGTCTCCCTCTCTCGACAGCAGGATGACCGACCTCCGTTGACCTCTTTGCTCTCCAAACCAGCAGTTCCCACCGTGGCCTCCTCCACAGACATGCTGCACAGCAAACTCTCTCAGCTCCGCGAGTCGCGGGAGCAGCACCAGCACTCAGACCTGGACTCCAACCAGACCCGCTCTTCAGGAGCCACGACCACCTCCTCCTCCACAGCTAACATTGACGACTTGAAAAAGAGACTGGAGAGAATAAAGAGCAGTCGCAAATGAACCGCCCCGCTCCCCTGGCGCCCTGCAGCTTTAGTTGACTAAACTAGGAGTCCTCATAGTTCCGGCGGCCTCGACAGGCCTAGTGTGCGCAGGCCGGTTGTGTGTATCATGCTGTGGACCTGGGGGAGGAGCCGTTGGGCACAATCTTTGGCACATCGTCCGCTTCTCTCCGCCAGCATCCTGCCTCTCTAGAAGGCTGTCCGTGTCTTAGTTTAGTGTACAGACCTGTAAACAGCGGGCCTCCTCTCAGCTCAGACTAGTTTCCATATCCTTTTTCTTTTTAATTGCTCATTTGTAAAGTTGTCCTAATCTTTCCTAGCTTTTAACTATTAGAAACTCTTGACTAGTTTTCCTTTGAGTTTGTGAGCTCTTCTCCTTGTAGCCCTGAAGGGTCACTGTATTCTGTATGAATGCATGGCATGAAACAACTAATTTAAGAGTCTTTTATAAATAAAGTTTGCATTAACTATAACTGTGTTCCAAGATGCTCCGTGTCAGGGAGTGTTGGGCAGCTGTCCATTGCCTGTTCTTGAGACCTGCTGGGTGCTCAGCCAGTTGGAGAAAGGATCATCATCGCTCCTTACAGAGCTCTGCGTTTTCTTGGCCCACAGGCTTGATGCTTTCTTTCACTCCTTTGGAATAAGAGGAACTCAACTCTCCTGCTTTCCACATGCAGCTCCTAGGGGGGCAAAGAAATCTTTCCTCCTTGCTTTGAGATTTTCGGTCATGACGCCCATCCCATCATCACCATGGTTCCAGGGAGCTCTTAGGTCTCCTGCCACCTTGCTGCCCGGGCGCGTGTGACCTTGTGCCCACGGACCAGCTGGGCCCCAGCGGTTGTCACAGCACAACTAGACTGGGGGTCACCCTACTAACGGAATACGGAGAGCACAGGGGCTTCCTGCCCGGTCAGCGGAGTCTCTGAATCTAGACTAACAGTTGCTTCACACTCGGTCTCAGTAAAGCCTAGAAATAGAGCCTCCCTGGTGGTCCACTGGCTAAGACTCCGCAGTTCCAAGGTGTCCAGGTTCTATCCCTGGTCAGGGAACTAGATCCCACATGCCTCAACTGAAAATACAACTAGCCACAACTAAGATCTGATAAGGTCAAATAAATCATGTTTAAAAAATAAAAAAGAAATAAACTGAGAATTCACCTCTGCAGTATGTTCTACAAAGCCCCCTTCCACAGTCAGAAAACGTTTAAGTCAAAAGAACTTTTCTACACACCTCTTAAGTGGTGTTCAAGAAATGAAAGGGTGATGGGAAATGAATCCTCTACTGATTCTAGTCATGATTTTCAGATGGTCCACCTGCTGCCTGAAATTAAATTAAATTTGCCTCTCCCTTCTAATGGGAACATAGAAGTAAGCCTTTCACTGAAAGGAAGACAGAAGGAATGTATTTAGAAGAATGGCTGTGCTTGGATCTTGAATTAGCAAAGTGGCCATCAGTCTTGTGAGAAGGTACACCCTTGAAAAAGCAGATTTGGGGTATTACAACTAACAATGCCTTCCCCCTGCTCTGGGCTGCCAAGATCCTACATGCTCACTGAGTTTTCCAGTTTTTACCCTACTTTCTGGTCAACGAGAACCTAAGAATGAGGAACTCAGTCCTAATTCTTCCTTGATGTATTTTTTAAAAATGAGAATGGGAAAAAAGGAGAGGAAGGGGAGAGGTGGATAAAGACACCTACCTTAGGTCCCCTCCAGCCTTAAACCGTGAAATCTAAAGATCTTAGCTCCTAGGCCCAGAAGGTGACCGCCCATGCTCCACCCACCTCTGAGCCCGGGGTTGAGAATCCCGCGTCCTAGAGGTGGTCACCGAGAGATCAGCGTCTCACACCGGAGGCAACTCCCTGGCACACACGTCGTAGGCTGCAGTGCCCGCTTCCCTGAGTCAAACATACACCCAACAGGAAGAGCAATACGCCGAAGTCAGCTAGAAACTAGAGCTACGTAGAAGGGCAACGACATGTCAGAGCTACGCGCCGTCCCGTACACTGCCCTCCGAGCACGGCGCACAGGCACGTGCTGTGAAGACACCTTCAAGGTTCCACGGCTCCTAAGACTGTCCAAACCCTGTAAGAATCCACTTCCACAACGTGTTCCCATTTTTTAGGAAAACAAATTACTCCAGTCTGATAACCACGGTGGGAGTGGAAATTCCAGGCAGCAACAACCCCAGCACCTGGCTTTTTCAGAGCCCAGAGAAGGAAGTGGCCGAGGAACTTTGACCACACCAGGCAGCAGGGAGAACAAGAGCAGTGGTGACTCGTGGAGAGCTGACCAGGTGCCAGACGCTCTGCTAAGTACACAATGCCAATGGTCTCCTTTAATTCTCAAAACCTTATTAACGTCATCATATAGATCTTATACATAAGGGAACCGAGGCTCCGGGAAGTCAAGCGACTTAACCGTGGTTATCCCCCCACCCTTTTTTTTCCCCTCTGCGCTTAGTGGCGGCTTGCAGAATCCTAGTTTCCTGACCAGGGATCAAACCTGGGCCCCAGCATTAGAAGCACAGAGTCCTAACCACAGGACCACCAGGGAATTCCCATGATTATCCTTTTTAAGGCTGACGCCAAAATATGGACTTCCCAGGTGGCTCAGATGGTAAAAAAAATCTGCCTGCAATGCAGGGCACCTGGGTTTGATCCCTAGGTTGAGAAGATCCCCCGGAGAAGGGAGTGGCTACCCACTACAGTATTCTTGCCTAGAGAATTCCACGGACAGAGGAGCCTGGTGGGCTACAGTCCATGGCGTCACAAAGAGTCCCACGCGACTGAGCGACTAACACTTTCAGGCAGTCTGATGCTAGGGCCCCTACTCCAATCTGCTATCCCACAACCCTTGAGAGTGAAGATGCTTAAAATACCGAGCCTTTGGGGGGCATAGATCTGATACTTTAATAATCTGTGCTCAGTCACATCCAACTCTGCAGCCCCATGGAGTAGCCAGTTGCATTTCCCAGGCAAGAATACTGGAGAGGGGTGTCACTTCCTACTCCAGGGGATCTTCCCCACCCAGGGAGTGAACTGCCGTCCCCACTTCCCCACCCAGGGAGTGAACTGCCGTCCCCACCTCTTGCCTCTCCTGCGTTGATTGGCAGGTGGACTCTATCTGTAGCGCCACCTGGGACGTCCCTTAAAGACGTTAGATGGATGTAACTACTCCCCCCTCACTAGCCTGCCCTCCTCTTCTCTGGAGGCTTGTCCCAGGACAAGCTCTTCACAGTGCAGCACAGGCCTCAGTATCGCCTATATTTCAAGTCAGACGTAGGCCCTGCGTAGCCGTGTGGCCTTGAACAAGGTACTTCTCCAAGTCTCGGTTTACTACCTCGCGTGAGGATCGCATGAAATAATCCATGGACGCCCCAAGCCTGGAACATCTGAAATGCTAAGTTCAGGCTGCCATGTCCCCTCTCACCTGGCCCTGTTCTAGGGGTGGCAGGTCCCTCGCGTGCCGCTTGTCCAGTGGTGGGGCTGGCGCTTCCTGAGCTGCCCCATGAACAGCACTGGGAGTCCCGAGGCTCGTTGATAGAGTCACTTTTATTGAGAAAGATAGTTTTAGGAACAAACCACAAAAATAATTCATTCACTGGATTGGCCTCTGAGATTTTGCAGTGAGGAGCCTGGAATGTGGGTGGCTCCCTAACTTCCTAACCGATCAATGACCTTCTGTATCCACTTCTTCAGGCGGAAGACGTGTGTGTAGAAGCCATATTTTCCATCCCTGTCACAGCCTTCACCCCATGAGACGATGCCCATTTGATACCAGCGGTTGTTATAGGGGCTCTGAGGAAGAAATATGGGGTTTCCAATAGAGTCAAGTCCAAGGTAGGGTCAATTGATTGTTCCTGAATCCTCGGGTCCCTCCCGTCCACCCAGAAGGATCTCCCCACCAGTTCCGGGCCTTCGGAGATGCTTACCTTCATGACGAAGGGTCCCCCGCTGTCTCCCTCACAAGCGTCCCCTCGTTTGCCTTCACCAGGCTTGTAACCTTGAGAGAGAACCGCAGTGCTCAGGGAGTGACCAGCTCACGCTCCAGCCAGAGTGCCCCCCGACTGCTAGCCCTCCCTGACTGCGCATTGCCTCCCCCACACATCCAACCCAGGCAGGTTTTGTCAGCTCTGTCTGCAACATGCAGCCCCAGTCCAGCCACTCTCGCCACTTCCGCACCCGGGCCCATCACACACCACTTTCTCCCCGAACCGCTGCTTTCTCTGCCTCTCCTTTCGCTGCCTCCAATCCAGTCTCCACCCAACAGGCAGAGTGACTTACAAAACCCACCAGACTGACAGGCAGCTGAGAAGAATGGCAGCTGCCTTTATCCAAACATCCCCAAGCACCCTCCCCAAACAACACAGAGGAACTTAAAGAACAATAGACGCTACACCATTGACATACGTGTAACCCAGAGAACCCCCAGACTTCAAGCTGCTTTTATGTATCTAAAGGCTAACGTGTTAGTCGCTCCGCTGTGTCCAGCTCTCTGCAAACGCACGGACTGACACCCACCAGGCTCCTCTGTCCGTGGAATTCTCCAGACAAGAATACAGGAGTGGGCTGCCATTCCTTTCTCCAGGGGACCTCCCCAACCCAGGGATCGAACCCACGTCTCCCGCTTTGCAGGCAGGTTTGCAGGTTCTTTACCATCTGAGCCACCAGAGAAGCCCATTAGTTAGATACATCAATTAATGTACATTTACTAATGTATCTAACTATACATTTAATATCAAAACTTACGTGGAGATGAGGAGGGAAAAATACTAGATCAAAGAAATAGACGCATATGAGTTAGGAATCTTGTAAATAACCCCAGATCTGCAAAATGAATAGATGAAAACCAAGTAGATCTATACAAAGACACAACAAGACAACAATGAATATGAACAAAAATAGCTCAGCTAACAAAAATTCCCCAAACACAAACATGAAACAGAAGAAAACTGTGACTGAATTAAGTATCACGTGGGGAATTCCCTGATTGCCTAGAGGCTAGGATTCCAGGCCTTCATTGCCGTGACCCCGGTTCAATCCCCGGTCAGGGAACTGAGGTCCTGCAAGCTGCACGATACGGCCAAAAACGAGACAAGATATCATCAAGCAAAATTTTGGTATGTGAAAAAGAATGAATCAGAAATTCAAAAATTAAATGGATAAAACAACAGTAAGTAGTTAAAAGCAGAAAGTGGTTGAAATGGAACTCAGACTAAGGGAAGAAAGGAAGCAACGGGACAGAATTAATATGTACAATATAGTCCAAGAAAACTTCATAGAAATAAAAGATCAGATGTGCATTTGAAAGGACCCACTGGGAGCCTGGCAAAGCTGATCTAAAACACTCAACTCTAAGACCTAGTCTAAAAAATTGAGACTTCAAAGATGAAGAAAATACCTTCAAGGCCTCCAAGCAAAAAAACCAACTCCCTTGCAAGAGCAAAAGAATTACACTTGGCATCAGACTTTGAAAACAACATCCAAAGTAAGTAACAATAAATTCAAGGGAGGAAAACTTAAACCATGGATTTCAAATCCAATGCTGCTGAACTTGAGGTATCAAAGCTACAGAAAACCAGTTAGTTACATACAAGAACTCAGGAAATTCTTTACCCATAACCCTCTTGAAAAATCTACTAGTGAAAAGCTTCATCCAACCAGGAGATGGATGCTTCAACAAAAGGGCTGATTAACTGCCAACAAGTAGAAAAAATACAATGAAAAGTATGAGAGGAGAAAAGAAAGAAGAAAGCACACTCCCTCTTATTGACTCCCTCCTATTGACTACACAACAATTCAGCGTCAGTTTCAGTTCAGTCGCTCAGGCGTGTCCAGCTCTTTGCAACCCCAGGGACCGCAGCACACCAGGCTTCCCTGTCCACCACCAACTCCCAGAGCTTGCTCAAACTCAAGTCCACTGAGTCGAAGATGTCATCCAACCATCTCATCCTCTGTCATCACCTTCTCCTCCCACCTTCAATCCTTCCCAGCATCAGGGTCTTTTCCAGTGAGTCAGTTCTTCACATCAGGTGGCCAAAGTATTGGAGTTTCAGCTTCAGCATCAATCCTTCCAACGAACACTCAGGACTGATTTCCTTTAGGATGGACTGGTTGGATCTCCTTGCAGTCCCAGGGACTCACAAGAGTCTTCTCCAATACCACAGTTCAAAAGCATCAATTCTTCAGTGCTCAGCTTTCTTTATAGTCCAACTCTCACATCCATACATGACTACTGGAAAAGCCATAGCTTTGACTAGACGGACCTTTGTTGACAAAGTAATGTCTCTGCTTTTGACTATGCTGTCTAGGTTGGTCATAACTTTCCTTCCAAGGAGTAAGCGTCTTTTAATTTCATGGCTGCAGTCACCATCTGCAGTGATTTTTGGAGCCCAGAAAAAGTCAGCCACTGTCTCCACTGTTCCCATCCACACAACAATTAAAAGACTAGAAGAAACTAAGGGCATTTCAAAAAGGGGAAAAGACCAAAGATAATGACCAGAGCAAAAGTGCAACCCTTCCTAGTTATATGGAACAGTTTGAAACAGCTCACAACATCAACAACACATTTGGATCAGGAACTGCCGATGGGCGTACAGTGCAGTGGTGGTTCAAGAACTTTTGCAGAGGAGACGAGAGTCTTGAAGATGAGGAGCATAGTGGCCAGCCATTGGAAGCTGACAAAACAATTGAGAGGATCATCAGAGCTGATCCTCTTACAGCTACACGAGAAGAGGCTGACGAACTCAGCATCAGCCATTCAACAGTAGTTGGGCATTTGAAGCAAATTGGAGAGGTGGAAAAGCTCAGTAAGTGGGTGTCTCATGAGCTGACCACAAATCAAAAACATCGTCTTCTCTTACTCCACACAAAAACAGCTAATCATTTCTCGACTGGATTGTGATGTGCTCAATGAGTTGATTTTATGTGACAACCAGCGATGACCAGCTCAGTTGCTGAACCAAGAAGAGGCTCCAAAGCACTTCCCAAAGCCAACTTGCACCAAAAAAGGTCACGGTCACCGTGTGCTGGTCTGCTGCCCGTCTGATCCGCTACAGCTTTCTGAATCCCAGAGAAACTGTTACATCCGAGACGTATGCTCAGCAAATCGACGAGATGCACCAAAACTGCACACCTGCGCTGGCATCGCTCAGCAGAAAGGGCCCGATTCTTGGTGACAACACTCAACCGCACACTGTACAACCCAGCTTCAAAAGCTGAGCGAACTGGGCTCAAGTTTTGCCTCATCTATCACATTCATCTGACCTCTCGCCAACCAACGACCATGCCTTCAAGCATCTCAACGACTCTTTGCAGGGAATAACGCTGCCACAACCAGGAGGAGGCAGAAAACGCTTTCTGAGAGTTCACTGAATCCCGAAGCACGGATTCTTATGCTACAGGAATAAGCAAACTTATTTCTCACTGACAAAAACATGTTGATAGTAATGGTTCCAATTTTGATTAATAAAGATGTGTTTGAGCCTAGCTATAATGATTTAATGGAGAAGGAAATGGCAACCCACTCCAGTGTTATTGCCTGGAGAATCCCAGGGACGGAGGAGCCTGGTGGGCTGCCGTCTATGGGGTCGCACAGAGTCGGACGCGACTGAAGTGACTTAGCATAATGATTTAAAATTCATGATCCAAAACCGCAAAAAAAAAAAAAAAAAAAAGGCAACTACATTTGCACCAACCTATTAATACTTCCTACACTGATCCTACAAAGTCATCCATGAGGGGTAGAACAACTTCTAAACTCCTGTTCATGTCGACATTTTGACTTCTTTCCATGAATCACAAATGTTCTTAATGGCATCTAGAATGGTGAGTCCTTTCCATAAGCTTTTCAATTTACTTTGCCCAGATCCATCAGAGGAATGACCATCTATGGCAGCTATAGCCTTATGAAATGCATTTCTTAAAATCCTAAGACTTGAAAGCCAAAACCACTTCTTGACCCATGGGCTGCAGACTGGATATTATGTTAGCAGGCATGGAAACATTAATCTTGTGGGGTGTCTTCATCAGAGCTCTTGGGTAACCAGGTGCATTGTCAAGGAGAAAGAATATTTTGAAAGGAATCTTTTTCTGAGCATCAGTCTCAACAATGGACTTAAAACACTCAGTAATCTATATTGTAAGCAGATGCGCTGTCATCAGGCTTTGCTGTCCCATTTAGGGAACACAGGAAGAGTAGATTTAACATCATTCTGAAGGGCTGGTGGCTCAAGTGGTAAGAATCTGCCTCCAATGCAGAAGACCTGGGTTTGATCCCTGAGACAGGAAGATTCTCTGAAGAAGGAAATGGCAACCCATTCTAGTACTCCTGCCTAGAAAATTCCATGGACAGAGGAGCCTGGCTGGCTACAGTCCATGGGGTCACAAAGAGTTGGACATGACTGAGCGACTAACTCTTTAAGGGCCCTAGGATTTTCTTAAGGGTAAAGGAACATTGGCTTCAACTTTAAGTCACCAGCTGTATCAGCCCCTAACAAGAGAGCCAGTCTATCCTTTAAAGCTTTGAAGCCAGGCACTGACTTCTCCTCTTAACTATGAGAGTCCTAGAGGGCATCTTCTTCCAGGATGAGGCGCTTTCGTCTGCACTGGAAATCATCGGTTTAGTACAGTCATTGTCATGAATTATCTTAGCTGAATCCTCTGAATAACTTGCTGCTTCACCTTGCACTTGGATGTTATGAAGATAGCTTCTTTCCCTAAACCTCATGAATCAATCTCTGCTAGCTTCTAAGTTTTGGCTTAAGGGAATGTTGTGGCTAATTCTATCCAGACCATTAACACTTTCTTCATGTCACTAATCAGGCTGTTTTGCTTTCTTATCATTTATATGTTCACTATAGTAGCACTTTTTTTTTGGTGGGGGGGGTGGGTCACACTGCATAGCATGCAGCATCTTAGTCCCCTGACCAGGGATTGAGCCTGTGCCCCTGCAGTGGAAGCATGGAATCTTAACCACTGAACCGCCAGGGAAGTCTCTAGAAGAGCACCTTTACTTTCCCTTTAGAAGTTTTCCTTTGCACTTACAGCTTGGCTAACTGTTTGACACAAGAGGCCTAGGTTTACATGCCTTGCTCCTTAAGCTTAATCATTTCTAGCTTTTGATTTAAGATGAGACAGATGCAGCTCTTCCTTTCACTTGAACCCTTAGAGGCTATGGTAGCCTTATTAACTGGCCTAATTGCTATAGTGTTGTGTCTCAGAGAATAGAGGCCAGAGGAAAGAGGGGCAGTCAGAACAGAGTTTGCTATCTATATGGGTGTAGCTCCTGATGCCCCAAAACAATTACAATAGTAACATCTGATCACAGATCACCATAACAAATATAATAATGATGAAATAATTACACATTGTAAGAATTACTAAAATGTCCAGAGGGATGGTATGGGGAGGGAGGAGGGAGGAGGGTTCAGGATGGGGAACACATGTATACCTGTGGCGGATTCATTTTGATTTATGGCAAAACCAATACAATATTGTAAAGTTAAAAAATAAAATAAAAATTTTTTAAAAAATTACTAAAACGTGACACAGAAACATGAAGTGAGCAAATGTTGGTAAAATGGCTCCCGTAGACTTGACTCAAACCTTCAATTTGTACAACAAACAAAAAAAAAACCCACAATATCTGGGAAGGGCAATAATGCAAAGCAAAAACCTAAGCACCCATCTACAAATGAACAGATGAAGAAGATATAGCATATACATACACACACACACACACACACACACAGTATTACTCAGCCTTTAAAAAAGAATGAAATTCTGCCATTTGCCATAACATGGATGGACCTAGAGGGCAGCGTGCTTAGTGAAATAAGAAAGACTGACAGGGACAAATACCGTGTTATCACTTATCTGTGGAATCCAAAAAATAAAACAGATGAATATAATGAAACAGAAACAGACCCACTGACAGAGAACAAACTAGGAATTGCCAGCAGGGAGAGGGAGGTGCGGAGGGGCAAGACAGGGCTGGGGGTTAAGAGAGAGAAACTACCGCATCCCATCTAAATAACCAAGATACACTGGCCAGCGCAGGGAAATACAGCCATCATTTTGTAATAGCTTTAAATGGAGTATAAGCTATCGACACACTGAATCACTGTGTTGTACACCTGACACTAATATTGTGTATCAACTATGTTCAAATAAAATGTGTAATACACAAGCAAATAAAGCGAAGCCAGGCCTTGAACACAGGCCTGCGCTGTTAACGGGTCTCATCCTCCCACCGCAGCCCCGCCCGCCCAGGCACTTGCCGGCACAGAACATGTTGTCGGTGATGCGGATCCGGGTGGAGGCCTTGCACACCGGCCGCTCCACGAGAGGCAGGTTGACCACCTGGAGGACGCTGGGCTGCACCTCGGCCACGCTGGTGGTCCACGTCTCCCTCCGGTTGCCCCAGCCCGTCACCCGCCCTTTGAACCCAGCGTGGAGCAGCCTTTGGGGAAGGGAGAAGGACCCAGTGAGAACACACCCGCCCAGGAGCCTCCTGGCCCCAACACCACCCCGTAGAGACCCGAGCCTAAGACCCCCGTGGCAGGAAGGCCCGAGGCCTGGAAATGGGAAGGAGCTTCGGCAAGGCGACAGGATGTCAGAGTTGGGCCCAGAACCCAGCCCACGCCCCCTCAGCCTCAAGCCGCCCCCTCCACCGCCCCCCCGCTGCCCTCCTGGCTGCCCAACTTGGCTGCTGTCTGCTTGTCGGGCAGGCACACGGGGTGGATGTAGTCGGATAACTCGATGGGCCTCTTGAGCTTCAGCAGGGCGATGTCCCGGTCCAGATTCTCCTTCCAGTTGTACCTGGGGTGGATGTAGATCTTGTCCAGCATGGAGATCTTTTCAACCTTCCGCTCATACCTGTGCAGACCCCAGCAGAGAAAAAAGAGAAGCTGCAGGCCACCCAGGGAGGTCGGCAGGTTCCTCAAGGAGGCAAACTGCCTGCCCTCAGGGGCTGGAAGTCAGGGTAAACAGCGGACCAGCTCCCGCCTTGGCAGGCCCCAGGCAGCTTCTTCTTGGCCTGAAGCTGCCCCGGGGCTTCGGGATCAAGCAGCCCAGGCAGTAGCGGGAGGGACACAGGCTGCAGGCCCTGACCCAAACGACCTCTACTCAGGGCTCACGCCTGGACCCCGTCCTGATGCCTGGGGGGCGCCAAGGGCAGGCCAGGACTCTGCTCTCTGCCAAGCCTTTTAGTTTCCCTGTCCCCAGGTCCAAGCTTTAGTCAGGACATGGCCAAATCGACTTTACAGCAGGGACTGCTGGGTTTTCTACCGTGAGAGACGTACACAGACATACCCCGGTGTCTCAGAGCCACGGGGCCCGCACAGTCCCGCCGCACACCTGGGGGCCCGTCCGCACCTGGTGCGGGAGTGCTTGCCGATGCGCACCAGCAGGTCATCCACGGTGAAGTTCTTGTCCCAAGGCGGGTACAGGAGACAGTGGGCAGCCGTGAGGACCCAGCGGTCACTGATGAGGCTGGCCCCACAGAGCAGCTCCTGGGGACTCTTACGAAAGAGCATCACCTGCCTGAGGCGGGAAGCCGGAAGGATTAGGTGGTGGCAGGGTTGGGCGGGGGGCTGCCCCATTCACCAGCCCTACAAGCACAAAGGTCCGTCTTAGTCAAAGCTATGGTTTTTCCAGTGGTCATGTATGGACGTGAGAATTGGACCATAAAGAAGGCAGAGCGCCGAAGAATTGATGCTTTTGAACTGTGGTGTTGGAGAAGACTCTTGAGAGTCCCCTGGACAGCAAGGAGATCCTACCTGTCAATCTAAAGGAAATAAATTCTGAATATTCATTAGAAGGACTGATGCCGACCCTGCAGTCCTTTGACCACCTGATGCGAAGAGCTGACTCACTGGAAAAGACGCTGATGCTGGGAAAGATTGAGGGTGGGAGGAGAAGGGGACAACAGAGGATGAGATGGTTGGATGGTGTCACCGACTCAATGGACATGAGTTTGGGCAAACTCTGGGAGATAGTGAAGGACAGGGAAGCCTGGCGTGCTGCAGTCCATGGGATTGCAGAGAGTTGGACACGACTTAGTGACTGAACAACAAAAACAAGCGGAAAGTCCCAAGTTTAAGAACTAATTAGAGCTAACTGCTGGGCCCAGACCCCAGCTTGATCTGGCCACCCTTGGGGACAGGGCATCCATGTGACACGAAGAGGCAGCCACCTGCATTTTGCTTCCCCCGCATTGAGCTTTTTCCAGGCCACAGTTGGCACAGCCTAGCAGAGAATCAAAGAACTGGAATCGAGTCCTGCTATGTAACCCATTCACTAACAGCATCATTTAGATGAGTCCCTTAAGCGCTCTGAGCCTCAGCTTCACCATCTGATTTGGAGAAGTAACAAACCCAAATCTAAGTAGGTGACAGTGAGGATTCGATGCGATGCTGGTGTGGCTAGGTTACCAGTGGAGCCTAAGTCTGTGAGCGCGGAGAAGGCTCCGGGGCGCGTGGTGGGGGGCGGGGAGAGGGCACGGGGGAGGCGAGGAGCACGCACCAGGGCGCGAGGCCAACCTCCGCGTCCTGACCCTCCACGATGCGCCCCTCGATGTAGGACTCGAAAAGCTCCTTCTCCGTTTGGTCCTGCAGCTGCTTCTTCTCGAACAGGGGTCGCAGGCCACAGTCTAAGGGGCGAGCGGGACCGTGAGAGGTGGAGCGCCGCCGCGCCCCGCCCGCACGCCGTGACCCCCACACCTTACCGGCCTCCCCGGCGCCAAAGGTCTTCTCGTTGAAGAAGGGCTGGAAATGGTCCTCAGACGTGCGTCCCTCGATGGCCACGTCCGGGTCCGGGTCCTCACCCAGCCTGTCTCCCAGGTCTCCATCCACCGGCTCCCCTGCAGGGACCCAGACACGGGCTGCGGCTGGGCCGGGCCATGCCACACCCGCTGCCTGGACTGCCCCGAGCCCGCACCCCGGGGAGGCCGTGTGGCGGCGGTTAAGAGCGCACCTTACTAGCGAACCGCAGCTCGCGGGCCTCACTGGCCTCAGCTGTGGGCAGGGGCTAGGCTCGCCCCTACCTGGCTCAGGAAGGCCCTGTGCCCACGTGGGAAGCCCGAGGCCAGGGAAGGCTCCGCTCCCGCTCTGACCGCCAGGCCCCGTCCTCTCTCGGCCCCGGCCCTGCCCTCTCACCGCAGTAGTTCAGGTCACAGTACTCAAAGTCGCCAGGCTGGTCGGCCACGTAGCACCAGGCGCCCTCCTCGTCCCCGTCTGGGTTGCGGCAGAAGTTCTCCGCCAGGGGCACGGCCGGGTTGAAGTCCTGGTCCTTGCTCAGGGCCTTGGCCTGCTCGCTGCTCCAGGCAAGGCAGCGGGACCCGCGTGTGGTCACCGCCAGCCGCCCCCGGTACTCCCGGCCGCGGTCCGGGACACATGTTTCCAGTAGAGGCGACTGACTGGTGGTGGAGCCTCCCGACCGGGGGATCACCTCCACTGTGACTCGGTCCTGGCCTGGTGGGTGAGGAGAGAGAGGGGGCAGAGAGCGTTGGACCACAGTGGAGCCAGACAGGATGGGAAGCTCTGCCCCCTGACCTTTGACCTGTACGATGTCAAGTCACTTAACCTCTCTGAGCTGCATTCGGCTTGCCTGTGAAAGGGATCTCTAATGAGGTTTTTTTTTGCAGGGTTGTTGAGATTTAAACAAAAGATATGGCGCAAGTGTCTGGGGCGTGACTAGCCAGGGATGGTACCCAGGTTTCACCTCCTGTGCTATCTGTACTCTACTGCTAGTGCCTGCCCAGAGTCTAAGGGATTCTGTGTTTTCACAAAGACCCAGTACGAAAGGCAGCTGGATCGACTGAGGATGACAAAAGAGAGCAACCCATGTTTGCTAGATTGAGTTACTGGCACTAATTCTTTATCCCTGCCTGAATCCACACCCTCTGTCCTGTTATTTTATAAACAAAGTGTAGCCTCCACCTCTCAACCTTGGCCTTGATCACTTGACTTGCTCTGGCCAAAGGCATGTGGGCAGAACTGACTGCCAGTGTCTGTGCTTCTGTTCACTGATTGGTATTTCTGCCATCCCCACGGAAGAAGCTGCAGCCTTTCTGCCTCCCTCACCATGGAAGAGCAGACCTAGACCCACCCACCCGAGGAGCTGAGCTCAGCTGGACCCACTGTTTGAAGCGGGGCCCCCCACCGAGCCCAGCCTACATCTGGACCCCACAGACGCATGAGCGAGTGTGGCTGCAAGGAGCAGAGCCACCCCAGCCGACCCCAGCAGACACAAAAAAAAATACACGCTTACTGGTGTCTGCCCCTGAGCTTTTGTGGCTTGTTGGTCATTTTGTGGGCTCTGCGGCACTATTGTGACTATAGCTAGCTGCCACGAGATGGGAATTAATAATGAGAATCATGCAGGGCTGGACTGTACGAGGCTTGCTGTTGGCACTCAAAAAAGGGCATGTGGACTGAGATGGTTAGGAAGGGCTTCCTGGAGAGAAGAAGGCCCGGAGCAGGAAGGAAAGCATATTTAGAATGAGCCACGTCCTGGATTGTAAGGAAGCAAAAGCTGTGGAGGGAGAGGAGGAGGCTGGAAGTGGACTCGCTCTGGCCTCCTGACGTCACTAACCGGAAAGTGTCTAACTAACCCGGGTCAGAGTGCGCTGGCATCTCGATTCCCGTCCTGGCTGTGGCCTTGGGCCACCGACCGCCCCCGCTCACCGCACACGGGGACGCTGCACTCTTCTCTCCGCAGAGTCGGGGATGTGGTGTAGCACCAGGGCCCAGTAATGCTGCCATCCGGGTTGCGGCAAAAATTCTCCCGCAGGTCAGCCCCCGGGTGGGTGGTAGAGTTGATTCTGGAATAGAAAGCATCTCAGCAAGAAGCCCGCCCCCGCCACCCGCAGTGTCTCCTCGCCCCCGGCGTCTCAGCAGACAGGCCTGCCCGTCACTCACTCTGGCTTATGTGGGTAGCGACTTCTCCACAGCTGGCACTCGATGCCTGACCGGGTGACGCTCACGTTCCCTCGGTAGTTCATCCCCACACCTTCAGCGCAGTTTCCTGCGGAGACCCCAGTCCAGGTGTCTGCCGCTGAGGACTTGTCCACCCGCCCTTCTGTCCTCGTAAAGCTCAGTCGGTCCCTCCCCTCCAAGCTACTTCTGCTCCATGACCCTTAACTTGCCTTTACTCAGCACTTCCTTTGTACCCAGCAGGCACCCAACATTCACTGAGCGCCCCCTGTGTGACAGCCATGTGCCAGGCGCTGTGCCCGGGACCAAGAACACAGCGATGAATAAGGCGGTCGGAGCCACGATAGGTCCCTGCCCTCACGGAGCTCATATCCAGCGGCTCCCCACCACGGACTGAAAGCGTGAACGAGGTCCTTAGAATCTGGCCCTGGTCTGCCTGTCCTGTTGTCTTCGTCCTCAGCCTAAGGGCCTTTGCATACGCTTTTGCACACGCCTTGGCCTTGGCCTGGGCCTGCTCTCCTGTTTGTTCATCAGTGCATCCCACCCATACAAGTAAAACTACTCCTGGGGAGTGGTCCTTGATTCTGCCAGCTAACGAAACTCTCCCTCTTCTGGAATTCTCTGGGCACCTGGAACAGAACTTTTCCATCAATTAATTTGATGTTTTGTATTTTTGCTTTCCTATGAAACTATGAGCTCCCTCATTCTCTTAAAATTCCCAGCACTTGACCATAGAGCTTGACAGATTGCAGAGGTTTGATGAGAGGTCTACTGAATAAACCCTTAACCCACGAAAGCGTGGCCAGTGGTTAAAGCTGTGCTGCGGGGCCTACTGCCATACTAACGGTGTATTCGGGACGCGATGGAGGAGGGATGATGTGCCCGGGAGGCCTGGCAGGGTGGTGCATTTGCACTAGTTCCTGAAGGGCGGCGCAGGGTGGGGTGGTTCCCCAGTGAGGGCTCTCCGGGGGAGATAATCGTGCTAACAGGGGCCAGGATCTGACATATCTTGGCCTGTTTAGAGAAATCCTTGCTTTCAGGAAGCAGGGGCTCTGGGTTCAGGGTTGGTGAGATGGGAGAGAAGGCTAGAAGGGAAGGTTAAGGTCAGAACCCACTAAGTTCACCAGGCTAAGAAGCCTGTGCTTTATTCTGGGGACAACAGGGGCGGTGTTGGAGAATGAATGTGACGTTATCGAAGCTCTGCCTTAGGGACACGGGGAAGACTGATTGGCATGGGCAGGGGCTTGGCTGAGAATGAGGCCTTAGCATTAACTCATGACGCGTTCATTCATTTCCTCCTCCACAATGAATCATCGCATGGATGATTGCCAGGCATACAGCCAGGGGCAAAGACGCATCCTTGACCTCAGGAACAGAAAGGCCACCGCCCCCCACCCCCGGGCCTCGACTCCTACCCCACCCCTACTTTGCACACGGGGGTCTCCCCACCCCCATGTCAGTTCCTCACCTTCCAGACATTCATTGAGCTTTTCTCGAGGATTTCTCGCTGACTCACAAGCTAGAAAAGACCCAGAGACACCACTGAGATTGAGGTGGGGACAGGACAAGTAAAGGGTAGGACAGCGCTCAGAAACAGAGGGGCGGGCAGACGATGGAAGGAAGGGAGGAACGAGGCAGGGGCGCAGGGATGGGCGGCTGGGCGGACCAGAAGCCTCTCTGGGGTGGAGCACTCTGCAGCTGGGGTCCCCAGGACTCCCCTCCCAGAGCAAAGTCTTCCGCGTGTTCACCTGTGTACTTGGCCCAGAACGCATCCTGAAAAACAAGGCTGAGTATGAGGCTGTGGCAGGATCCCTTTTGCTTTTTAGAGTCAACTTTGTCTTCTCCCTATACGCCCCCCTTTCCCTTACTCTGGTTACTCCCCGAGGACATGAGGGGAGCTGCCTGTACCCCTCCACCCTCTCAGGTCAGCCAAGACCGAAAGGGATTTCTGTGGGGGGGTAAACTGGCGGAGGGGCCCAGGCGGAGCCCCGGGGAAGGGAAGGCTGCTCAGGGCTCCCGGGACACTGAGCCCCACGCCTGACGGGAGCCCCAGCACCCCAGGGCACAGAAGTCACAGCAGACCTAAAGCTGAGCCACGCGGCCAGCTCCAGCTGCTCCAGAGATCCCAACGCAGACAGACGGCTAAAGACTGAGGAGCCCCCTTCCCTCGAAGCCCTGGAGCCTTGCCGGACCCTGGGGCCTTGACAGAGCCAAGGCGCTGGGCCCTCCCAGAGAGACCGAGCTGTTCATCCCAGCGGCCCAGTGAAGCAGGGCCCACACGACGCGATCAACAGAAAGCTGCCGGGTTCCTCCATCCCCGCCTCTGTGCTCCTGCAGCTGGGACCCCTTGGAGGGAGCCAGGACCTGCCTCACCGGGGCCTCACCGTGGCACTGAGAGACTCCAGGGCCTCGAAGGCCTCCTCGCGGCTGCATGGCTCCTCCAGGCACTCTCGCTCCAGGTCGTCCTTCCGCACCTCCTCCAGGAAGCCCTTGTTGGCACGGCGGGCCCTCTGGAGCAGCGAGGATGCTTGCTGATGGGCCAGGAACACTGCAGGGGGGAGGAGGGTGGGACGATGGCCACCGTGGGGGCAGGAGGCAAGCTCTGCTGGCTTCCGAAACGGGGGAGGGGGACTCCGGGATGGTGGCAGGCCCCGGAAGGCTGCTAATGGCAGCCCACTAGCCCTCTCCTTTCATGGGTCACCCCCAGCCCACCTTCCATATTGCCTGAGAGCAGTAGTCAGTGTCTGTCCGGCCCGGAGCGGCCGGGTCCTTCCCTGAGCTGGACATGGTGAGGATCTGGGGACCAGCCCTGTTTCTCTTGGTGGAGACCCCCAGCCCACAGACCCACACCACAGTCCGCCAGCCTATCACAGCTTCCAGCGCCCCCCTTACCATGCTGGCTGTGCACGAGGCTGAACAGGGCAGCCAGGGCCAGGCAGCCAGGCAGCCGCGGGCCTCGGACGCGCGCCATGGTGTATCCGCTCCGGCACTCTGCGGGCTGGTCCTGACCCCACCGGGTTAATGTTGAACCAACGTGAAGAAATCAGCCGGGAAGCGGAGGTCAGCGGGTCAGGGCCATAGGGACACGTGGATGGAGAGCCCACCCCCGCCATCCTGGGAGGAAGCCCCAGAGCGGAGCCCAGAGGTGCTGCCACCATCCAGCCTCTCCCTCTCCGGGGTCAGTGGGGTCACAGGGTTCTCCTGCAGGCTCCTTCCTACCTAACACAGGGTGATGGTTGCTTTGACCTCTGTGAGCCTGTCTCCTCCTCTGGGCGGTGGGGAGAGTGTCCTGCTGTAGAGACTGAAGGAGATTCTTAATTTAGAGGGGAGTTTAGTGAGCAGCAGCTGTGTGCAGGAAAGCCTGCGGGGAGGGCTGTGGAGTCCACCGTCCACATGTAAGGAAATGGAGGGCAGGGTGTGGCCAGATGGGAGCCGGGGGCAGGGCCGGCCACCCGGCCACACGCGGAGGGTCCCACGTCCCCGCCCTGCCTGGGAGCTGGGGAGGCGTGTTTGTGTGTAGCGGTTGCCAGAAGGAAGAGTCGGGCCCTGGGCCTCCCAGGCCTCTGGTCTATCTTCGTTCCCAGGTCACCCAGGACCGGTGGCCTGCAGGGGCAGCTCATACCCCCACACCCACCGACCTCCAGGGCAGGGCCCTCCCTCTCCCCCGGCCTGTCTGCCCTGGGGCCGGGCCTCCCCCATTCCCCGATTGCAGTATGAAAGGTAAATATTAGTCCTGGGTCTAATTAGGACAGAGGGCCAAAGAGCAGGAACACAGGGAGCACGGGTTTTTGCCTCGCCATCCTCTGGGCCTAGCCGTTTGGGGTCTGGACTGAGGTCATGTCCAGTGTGGGAAGATCGCAGGGAGAGGCCCAGGGCAGAGCGGGGGATGGAGGGGTGGCAGGGAACTAGCGACCAGGGCTCCAAGGAGTCAGCTCAAATCCTGGGTGGCCCCGTTCCACTGTATATATATATTTACGTTATACACGCACTCATTCCTACTTTTCTATGTATTTTAAAAACTGAGGTTTAGCTTGAATACAACAATGTTGAAACAACTCACAGCGTTTCACTCAAACACACTCACGTGACCACCACCAACTCAAGAAGAGGACGTTTCCAGCCCCCAACAGACTCCTTTGAGTCATTCCTGAGATAATCACTCCTCTAACCACCATCGTTATTACCATAGATCAGTGTTCCTACTTTTGCACTTCATGTAAACCGAAACCACCAGCATATACCTGTTTGGCTTCTCTCACTCAGCACGTCTCTGAGGTTCACCTCCGCTGCGTATATCAGCAATCTGCTCTTTTTAAAGCTGTGTAATATTTCATTGCATGAATATTGCAATTTCATTTACACATTCACCTGGTGGGCTTCTTGGGTGGTGCTAGTGGTAAAGAACCCACCTGACAATGCAGGACGCGTAAGAGACACGGGTTCGATCCTTGGGTTGGGAAAATCCGCTGGAGAAGGAAATGGCAACCCACTCCAGCATTCTTGCCTGGAGAATCTCAAGGACAGAGGGGCCAGAATTAGGCCTCCATGCGGGGCTATAACGAATGGTACTGCTGTGGATGTTCGTGGACAGGTCTCTGGTGTAGATGAGCACTGATTTGTGTTGCATACAGAAGATCCAGGATGGGTCCCAAGGCAGGCATTTGTTTTGATTGAGACACTTTGATAAATAGTCGTCCTGAGTGGTTTTACTGGTTTATACTCCCACCAGTCTGAAGACTTTCAGCGGCTCTTATCACACCAGCTCATCTCTCCACTTCACAGCGACCATTCTGAGGGATGTGTCGATGTCTCGTTGTGGTTTTAATTTGTATTCCCTGTTGACTAATGATGTTGAGCCTACTCCATTTTTTTTTTCTTTCTTGTAGTGGAATGGTGAAAAGATCTCACCTCATTAATTTCTTTAAAATCTCCATACGAGTAGGGAAGGGGGTAGAGCTGAAGAGGGATGTAGTTTCATCCTTCCTGTTTTTTTTTTTGAAGGGGGGCCCCGCCCCCTCACTGTGGCCATGCGGAACTTCCCAGACCAGGGATCAAACCTGTGTACCCTGCACCGCAAGCGCAGAGTCTTAACCCCTGCACTACCAGGAAAGTCCTCGTCCTTCCTGCTCGAAGGCAGGCGCTCTTCCTTCTGCTGAGCAGCAGCCTGGGCCAGTGCTGAGTCAACCTGAGTGGGAGGAGAGGGTGTTGGCCAGGACACAACAGGCCCCCTTCCCCTGCAAGTTCCGGCCGAGCGTGGGCTACTGACTGCCCTGCCGGTTCCCTCACTGTCAGAAACCCCGTCCTGACAGCCAAGTACCGCAGCATGCAGGAGAGTGCTGGCTTGGGAGGCTGGTCCTGGGGCTCACTACCTGTAAAACCAGAAATGCAACAACATTCACTTCGCAAGGCTGTTGTTGAGAAGCTTAAGGTCACACTGGCCTCTCCACAGGCTCTTCTTCGGAGCTGCAGCCTTGTCAAGTCCATGGCACGCTTGTGCACAGACACGGCTGTGCGGGGGCAAGGCTTGGCCATGTCTTCCTGGAGCTGTTTTCAGACGATGTTCCCAAGGAGAAAACATGAGATTTGCTTATAAGGATTCCTGCTTTCCCAGGCTTGTTCCTGGATTTATGAACCAGGATGATGAATTTACAAGCCGCGATAATCCCCATGGCCATGTCTATGTAGAGGGGAGAACTTTTCTGACGAGAACTTCACTTTGAGCATGTCCAGACATCTGGTCCTTGGCAAATACTGGACCCAACCCAAATGGTTCGGCTGGTTGTCAGCACAGTTAAGAACGATGGGTTGGATGGCCAGACTGGGTTCTTTGGTCAGGAGACAGACGGTGTGGATACTGTGGAGGCCATGAGCACTTGGAGCCAGGGATGGCAAGACCAGCAAGAAGACTCTCAGCCATTCTGATTTTTTTTTTTTTTTGGGTAGTATTTTCTGGGCCATGCCACCCAGCATGTGAGATCTTAGTTCCCCAACCAGGGCTTGAACCTCCGTCCCTTACATTGAAGCATAGAGTCTTAACCCCTGGATCACCAGGGAATTCCCTTTATGATCAACTTGATTTTGTGTTTTATCTTATCTCCATGGTCCCTCTTGTCCCTGCAGAGACCACCTCCCAGCGCTCACATCCTGCTGTGTCTGTGCTCTCACTGTAATTCTTTGAATTCCAAATACCTCTTGTCTCCTTCCAGGCCTAGTTGGATTCAGTTTACTGTTGTGAAGTAAAAACTAAATTACTCCCCAAAGCGTGTTATGTTTGTAAAGTCTCACAAGGCCTGCCGCACAATAAGCACTCAATAGACAGCATGGATTACGGGATATGATGCAACAAGGAATCCACAATGATGCCAATGAAGGGTTCTTCCTAAAGGAGTGAACCTGGACTGGATCAAACCTCCCGATTTAATTACTAGTTTAGAGGATGGACAGACAACAGAGGAGTGAGTAAGACACTGACCACGAGGAAGGAGGGACATCTGACAGGACAAATGACCGTGGTTTCTCTAACAAATTCATGATGTGGAAAGGAAAGGGGTGGGTGGCAAAGACCGTTCAGAAAAGAAGCATGAGAAAAGGCCTAACAGCAAACGCTCAAAGGGAACAGAACGACCATGACTGGTTAAGACCTTTGAACACGTCAACTGTAAAAGACTGATTTTGGACGAGTAAAATCTAAACATAGGTTAGATATGCAATGCTATGGAAGAGTTATTTTTAGTTTGCTGACATAGTGCTTTTAAATCCTTGTAAGTTACAGATTATATGTAGGAATTTACAATAAACAGATGAAACAAGCAGGGCAAAATGTTAATGATCATCAAATCTAGGTGGTAGGGATTGTTACATTATTCTTTTACATGTGTTGTGTCTGAAAACGTTCATGATGAAAGTGGACTTAATTCCTTAAGAAATGGAGGCAGGGATTATCAAATGGGTCCTAGTTGGACAGCCTCCCTGCTCTCTTGAGTGAACACAAGCTGCACCCACTCTATTTTGTGGAGAGGACCGGGGGAGAGCACCCCTCTGTGAATGTGGCTCTGGGGGGATCCGAGAATTCTGAGGGACAGGGTGGCACTTCCATGGGTGAAGGGCCCCCATGTATCAAGCACAGCCTCAAGCCTCAGGGCCCACCACAAGCCGCCCAGCCTCCAGGGACCTTTTCCCTGGAATTCTCTGGGGCCAGGAGGTACCTACAGTCAAGCTTGTCATTCCTGCTTTTACCACAAACACATACCTGCACCTTTCAAGCAGGTTGAATTTTCCTCTTGAGAACAAGGCCATAATGAAGGGTTGCATGTTGGCATCAAAAAAAAACCATGGGGGAAGCCAACATTATGCCGTAAAGTAGAGCTCTATAATCATTGAAAACAGCCAAATTGTGTTCCAGAACAATTACAGAATTGTAATTACAATAGAATTACAGAATTTCAGAGCCGGAAAGATCAGATATTACTAAATCCAGACATTTTGAAACCTAGGCCTCTGGGCATGTACCACATGGTGGCCTGTGTTTTTGCATATTAAAAAAAAACTCAAAAAATTATAAAAGTAATTTTTATGTTTTTCCCCAGGAATTCCCTGGCAGTTCAGTGAATAGGACTCAAGGTTTTATTGCCGAGGACCCCGGTTCAATCCCTCATTGGGGAGCTAAAATTCCGTAAGCTACATGGTGGGGCCAAAAAATAAAAAAGGAATTTTCCCCCTTTTGGTTGAAATTATATCTTTTTAGTGGTTGCTTGTCTTTTGTTCCTTAAGCTGATTAGCAGTTTTCTATTTTCTTGCAAAAAATATAAATCAATTTCTCTTACATTTTTTTAAAAAAAATATAAGACCCACAGAAGAAAAAGTGAGCCAAAAAAGGCTTCATGATGAAGCTGACATTGGGATCCACTGATCTGGTCGTTTCCCAGGTCATTGAAGAAAGGGAGCCTCAGAGCTGGGAAGCTAATGGTCAAGGTCTTACAGAGAGGTGGTGATCCAGTGAGGACCAGGCTCTGCCTCCCGCCTCCTGGGCGATCGGTCTTCTCATATGACCCCGTCCTGACAGTTTGGCAGGGTACAGCCTAACTGCACTACACACTTATCCGAAGGGGATTCTAAGACCCTCAGCGGATGCCCAAGACCATGGATAGTACTGAAGCCTGTCCATACTGCTTTTTCCTATACTAACAGGAGGGTCGTCTACACTGGACGAAGGGTGGGAGGGCAAGAGACTTCACTGTGCTACCTAGAATGAGTTCACAGCTTAAAATTTGCAAATTATTTCCAGAATTTTCCATGTAATGCTGTTGGATGGGAGTTGACTGTAGGTAACTGAAACCATAGAAAGTGAAACCAAGGTGGGGGAGGAGGGGATGACTGTATACCCACAGGACGAGTACCTGAACACAGAAGTACTGAGTGCTGCTGACCTAAACAAGCACTACCTACAGGCAACATGGACCTCAACCTTGTCCTCAAGGTAAGGGGGCTGGGCCCAACACTGTTCTTCTTTAAATTTGGTTAGCTGAAACACAAGATCTAGCTGCCTGACTAGGGATGGAATCCAGACTCCTGCATTGGGAGTGCAGTCTTCACCGCTGGACCACCAGGGAAGTCCCTCCAATACTATTAGTAACCAGCTGCAACTTACTAGGTGCTCAGCATGTGCCAGGTACGTAGTACTGATGAGGCAGGTACTACGGCTGGTCCCATTTCCTGGATGAGCAAACAGAGGCACGGAGAAGTACCTTGCTTGAGTTTATGCTGCTAGTTCAGGGTGAAGCTGAGATCCACACCTGGACTTGTCTAGTCCACGAATCAAATTTTATTGTATTGTGAAGATTTTTCTGACAGTATTAAAGCTGCAAGTTAGGATAAAAGACCCCTTGTCTCCCGCCCTTTCTGATGTTTGCTCAGCAGCTGTACACACTGCGTGGTTCGATCTGTGAAAAAGCTTCCAGCAACATTTTCATTGCAACTTTGCTCTACAGCAAGCAGCAGCATTCACATTCGGTGCTAAGTACACCAAACAGCTCAAAGTGACTCCATCAGTGGATGGAGAAGAGAAGTAGGGAATAAAGGACTCCGAACACTGTAATCACACAGGAACTGTTTTGGTATGTGGGAGGGGATATTTTCTCAAACCATATTCCCATGATGTTTTCCCAAGAACTGTCACTGCATTTTATTTCCATTGGAGAAGCACTGAGGCGGGCTTCAGAAGGCCTGGGGCCGTCCTGGTTCTCTTCACTGGTCTCATGCCTCCGTGGGGGACTTCTCTCTTGGCCTCTGTTGTCTTATCTGAAATGGGAGGAAGTTGGATGATGCTCTTTGACACCCACTCCCACTTCAGCCGTCAGCGCTCTGAGGACAGGCTGCTAATCCAGGTGCCTCTGAATTTGGTGACATGATCTGACACTGCTCTGCATCTCCAGGGACAATCAGTGCAGAGAAAAGGCCCCCATCTGTGTGAGGATGTACCAAAGTGGGAGATAAACATCCCAGCTTCTGGCCTGAGGATGGTTGTGGGGATTGACGGGCCTTCCCAGCAATCCACAGTACCCCTGTTTCCCCGCAGTTCAATCTCAAGCGATAGTCATGTCCCAGGTTACCTAACACTGGCTAGACACAGCTGAGTGGTCACTTGAGTTGGAATGACCTGCCCAAAACTGCAGATGGAAAAGAATAAGACCTACCAGGCTAAGTCAGGGGGTTGGCTGACTCAAAACTATTATTAGAAGCTGTTTTTCAGGTTTTGGATGGTGTGGGCTTGCTTTCCGCAGATCGTCACCGTCTCTCCATGTCTTCCCTCTCCTTGGACAATCTCAGAATGACGTTCTGCCAAGAAGTTATTCAGGCTGGGTGGGTGGATGAATGAGTCAGTGGCTAAGCAGGAGACACACGGCTGCTTGTGGCGCCATGATCGAGTGATGGGGAGCCGGAGGGCATGCCACGTTGCAATCCTGGCTCTGACTGGTCTCGGCTGGGACTACCCCGCTCTGAATCGGTTTCTTGTCTGTGAAATGGGGGGCACAACACCCAATTTGCAGGCCAGGAGGAGGGAACAAGAATGTGAGCTCCCTGTCTCTCTTGTCTCCTCCTTCTCAGAGCAGTCTCCAGTCTGGCTTCCAGCTGCCCTCACTCAGCTCACTGGCAGCTTCTGCAAATTTCCACCTTCTCAACAGGCACAGCCATCGGCGCCCTCCTCTTCCTCCTTGCCAAGATGCTCTTCCATCAGTTTCCATGACTCATACGTGCCAGGTTCTCCGGTTTCATCAGAGGCTGCCTTAGTCCCTCCTGCGGGGCTTCCCCTCTCCCCACAGGTGGTGCCATTTCTGCTAACTGGCAATCTCCTCAACCCAGCCCAGCCCAGCCCACATCACAGCTGTCCTGCTCCCACCCCAGGGCCACCTAACTTCCTAAGTCAGAAAGTGGGAGCCAGAGCTTTCTCTCCCTCTCTGAATTCAGTCGCTTCTACCTCCCAGAGAACATGTCACCCCAAGCCCTGGCCACCACCTACAGTCGCTGCCCAGCCCGTCTCCTTCCCCACCCTGCCTGGGCCACGCTGGCCCTTGCTCTTGCTTGAACTCGCTGGGCCCTGGCGGCCCTGCTCCCTCCGCCTGGAGCCCGGCTCTGTCTGCAGACAGGCTCCCTCCTCTCCACGGTGTGGTCTGTCTACTTACTGGAGGCCTTCCCTGATCACCCTCATGGAGTCTCGCTCCCCATTCCAGCCCCTCCTTGCGTTACTCTTTGCTGCAAGGGCCGTGACCTGGTATGTATTTGTTTCCTGGCTCTTTACAGAAACAGTTGTTACTGCTACCCCAGACGCCCGGCACACAGGAAGCGCGCCGTTTGCTCGGTCAGTGACCACTCCCACTGCTGCCAACTTTCCCCGCCACCTCACTGACTTCCCACACCTGCCTCTCACCCACTCATCCTCTCCAGGGGTTTCTTTAAATACCAATCTCCCATCCCCCTGCTCACCACCCTTCAAAGAGCCCCTCAACGTCCTGAGAATAAACTCCAAACTCCCGAAGCAAGGCCCACGTGAGCTGGCCCTGCCTCTTCGCCCCTCGTTCCGTTCCAGCCACGCTGGTCTCAGGGGCTCACGCCCCAGACCCTCACCAGGGTATTTTCACAACCAGCTCCCCACATGCCCACCTTCCCCCGCACCGACTCATCCACCACATGGCAGCTGAAATGCAGGGCAGCAGAGCGTGGAGGGCAAGAGCCTGACTCCCGCGCCAGACTCCATGGGTTTGAATCTCAGCTCTGTCACTCTGGGCAGGATGCTGAAAGCTCTTCATTCCGCTTTACCTCACCGGACTGCTGTGAGGGTTATATAAGTAAACTCACAGAACGGACTGGCCCACAAAGAAGGGTGTTTATTATCATCTCCTGTGGGCGCCCTCCCTGATGCCAAGCTGACCCACCCCATTCAACAGGTTCACAGCACTGGGAAGCACTGCTCCCTGAACTCCTCCAGTGCTCTTCGCTCCTGCAGACCCGTGCTCTGCAAAGCGCACCGCCTGTGCCTCATTCACAGCCGCGTCCCCAGCAACTCGGGCAGGCCAGGCCCACTGTGTTGATTCAAAACACATGTTCGTTCTTTGCTCTTTCCCTCCAGAGTTGCCTTTGGCCAGATGCACAGAAGGTGCAGACCTGGCCCCAGACACCTGGTGAGCTCAGCACAGAACAAAAGCCACCCTCACAGCCCTTAGGTAGGGACAAAAGCTGCCAAAATAACCTTCAGTCTGACCCAGAGACTTGTGAGCAGTGAGCCAAGTCTCTCTGGCCTTTTAACCCTCAGAGTCATCCTGTTTAGGACCAAAGAGAAGTACACAGACGTCCCTCGGGGAGCTGGGTGGGAGAGACAGAACCTGGTACTACGTGCCCAGGCAGGACCACCTCCGCAATGATCAAACAGGCACCTCGAGGAGTTCCCAGGGAGGCGGGCAGAACAAGCCCCCTGTGGGCTGACAGGAAAACTTCACAGAAGATCCGTAAGTGGTTCACCTTATTGAGGGTCTTGGGGAACAATGTGGTTGTCTGGAAACAGGAAGGGAAGTCCCTGACCTGCTTGTCACAGACTGGCCTCTATCGGGAGCCCAGAGAGGAAGCACACCCACGCTCAGACACCCGAGCCTCTCTCAGAGCTCTGTGGGGTAAGGCGAGGCTGTCAGCTGCCCGTCTCCACCTCCACCACCTCCGCCCAGGTGCTGAAGCCCAGGTCCTTGTGGATGAGCACCAGGCCGGGGGCAGGGCCCGGCTCCCCAGGCGCCACAAAGCACTTCTCCTGGCTCTGGGAAATGGTGACCTCGAAGATGTCCCGGGCCGGGGTGCCGTCCCCTTCGCTGCCTGCATCCTGCAGGAGCACCACGGTGGGCTCGGATGTGGCGGGCGGCTCGCAGGGCAGGCTGGCGGGCGCCCCGGGCTGGTGGCTGAGCTGGTGCCGCCTGAGGCTCTGTAGGAGCGCGTAGCCCATGCCGCAGGTGGGGCAGCGGTGGGGCTTGTCGGCCAGGTGGGATTTGAGGTGGCGCCGCAGCTTGGTGGCCAGCGTGTACGCCCGGCCACACTGCGGGCAGGGGAAGGGCCTCTCCCCTGAGTGCAGACGCTCGTGGGCGCGCAGTGTGTGCGGGTCCCGCAGCGCCTTCCCACACACGGGGCACAGGTGGGCCTCGCCCGTGTGGGAGATGAGGTGGCGCCGCAGCTCGGGCCGCTGTGGGAAGGCGTCGGCGCAGTGCGGGCAGCGGTACGGGCGCTCCCCCGTGTGCAGCCGCAGGTGCCCTCGCAGGCTGCCCCGCTGGCGGAAGGCACGGCCGCAGTGTGGGCACGGGAAGGGCTTCTCGCCCGTGTGCAGCCGCATGTGGTTCCGCAGCGAGCCCTGGCTGGCCAGAGGCCGCCCGCACACGGGGCAGGGGCACGGGGTGGGGGCCGCCGCCGCCTGGTGCGTCTTGCGGTGCAGCCGCAGGGAGGGCCGGCGGGCGAAGGCCTTGCCACACTGCTCGCAGGTGAAGGGCCGGGCGCCGGAGTGGACCACCTGGTGCTCTCTGAGGTCCCGCCGGGTGCCGTAGGCCTTGTCGCACTGCGGGCAGGGGAAGGGCCGCACGCCGCGGTGGCCCAGCGTGTGGGCTCTGAAGCTCTCCTCTGAGCTGTAGCTCTTGCCGCACTCAGTGCAAAGGAAGGGCTTGTGGCCCGTGTGCACGAACGTGTGCTTCTTCAGGTGGCAGAGCTGCAGGAAGGCCTTGCCGCACTCCCCACAGCGGTACCGTCGGCCCTGTTTTGGGGAGCCTCCCGCCGGGCCAGGGGGGCTCCGCAGGCGTGCAGGGAAGCCAGGGCGCTGCGGCTCTCCAGTCGCCTGGGCCCCGGGCTCTGAGGTCTTCGCTCTGGGTGGGTGCTGACCGCTGGGGCTCCGCAACTTCTTGACCAGGTGAGCACACAGCTGGGGGGCCCTGTCAGAAGAGGAGGAACTGGCCTCACCCCTCGCAGGGCCCTGCTGGGGAGCGGAGCTGCTCTGAGGCTCAGGTGGCGTCTGGGTCTGGGGCGGGTCCTCCTCGTCCACGCTGTCATCTGCAGGCAGCGGGCCAAGTGGCTGGTTCTCCTTGGGAACCGGGGGCTGGGGCTGGGGCGTAAGTCCAGGGCTCACCACACTCTCTGCCTGGATGCTGGGGGGTGACTGGTGACCGGGATCTGCAAGGCAAGAGAAGGGCGCTGGGCTTAGTAGAGACGGTAGCAGGTGGTCATGGTGGTCTCACCAGGAAGTTCTAAGAATACATCTTCTCCTCCTCCGCCCCTGAACCACGGAGGGAGCCATGACACTGACTCTTCCCTGGAGCATGAGCCACGCGCTCTGTTTCTGGCCAGTCTCAGGGGCCTTCTGGGGAGACTCTCCCGAGAACCGCCGTGTTCTAGACATCTGAGTGATTCCTAGAGAAGGCCATCCCAGAGTGCCCTCATGCTCCCTTTCGGTACAGGCAGGCATTTCTGATGAGCTGAGACCACCACCTCCTCAATTTAGCTCCTCTGAAAATAAAGGAACCCACATCCCCAGCCCAGACAGAAAAAAAAAAGTAAGAAAATTGGGAACTTTACACACAGCTTGCTGTCTTCATCCAGGTAACCCTACTATTCTGGGAAACTTAACTCAGAAAGATAAAACATGCAAACATCTATACAGCTGACCCTTGAACAACACAGCTCTGAACTGCACGGCCCACTAATACGTGGATTTGTTTCAACAGAAATTTCAACCACAGCACTAGGTAGTCACGGGTAGATGACTCTATAAATGCAGAATCACCGATACGGAACCTTGGATATGGAGGTCTAACTGTAAGTTGTATTCAGATTTTTGACTGCCCAGAGAGAGCCAATGTCTCTAACTCCTGTGCTGTTCAAGAGTCAACTATACTGTTCATTCCATGGAAAAGACTCATTATTCATCAAAAAGAGCAGCCAGTGAGTTTACATCCCCAAACTCCTTAAACCTCTCACCTGAAAATTCTAGTCTTGCTGCCTCCATGATCCTAAGCCCCTGTCATTATGTCATGATCCTTAACCCAAGCCTGATCATACCCCACCCCTATCCCATACTGGAAAATCCACCTTATACCACACTTTCAAATTTCAACAAATATCCAGGCTTTGCCCTTTCCCCTCAGAAAAGCTACTGTTCTCCCCTGCCAGCTTACACCGTGAGCTCTGCTTTATCTTATCAACACAGGTAATTCAGGTGAAAACGTGGGAAGCCAGCGTTTATCTGGCACATACCTGGGCAAGGTTCCACTGCATCCTCCCCAGGGCAGGCCACTTCCTGTCGCACGGCAGACTCCACTTCTGTCACCGCTGCTGCGGATGACGCTTCCTCTAGCCTGGGCTGGGGGGGGCTCGGGCCCTCGGAGGGAAGCTGGGGCCACAGCCGCAGCTCAAAGCCCGGCGGCACGCGCCGGGACACCCGCAGGTGCAGCCTCTCGCCGATCCGCACCGGGGCCACGTTCCCCTCGCCCTCCAGCCTGCCCAGCTGCACAAAACTGCAAAGCAGAGCACGGGCTAGCCCAGGAGCTCCCTTTCCAGCGGCCCTCCCTGAAAGCCCCAGCTCCTGGACAGTCTGAGTCCTAGAGGACCCGGTGCCTCTGGGAACACTCACTGCAAAAGATCCCTGGGTGGGACTTACAGACCACTTCCGGCTCCACCCCCTGCCACTACACCAGGCCCCAGAGGAGCATCTCCACTACACACTCTCCTGTAACTTACCTAGTCCAGCCTGCACTCTGCTCACAAGCACACACGTCTCCCCATGAGCCTAGTGACACGTCCTGAAATAAACCAATAAAAGTCCTTCTCCCACGTGCTGGAGGGGCCAGGGTGAAACCAACAACAACAACAAACCCTGATGGAAGCTTTCCTGAGACAGATCTAAGATGAAGTCCCTGGGAGGTTAATGGTCGCTGGTCTGCTGCTCCAGGACTACGCTGTTTGAGTTTTCATTCAATAAAGGCCAAAACCAAAAAACTGTCCCTCACCTCCTCTCAAGGTGTGGCTGCTGCTGCTAAGTCGCTTCAGTCGTGTCAGACTCGGCAACCCCATAGACGGCAGCCCACGAGGCTCCCCTGTCCCTGGGATTCTCCAGGCAAGAACACTGGAGTGGGTTGCCCTTTCCTTCTCCAATGCATGAAAGTGAAAAGTGAAAGTGAAGCCGCTCAGTCGTGTGGAGGATTACTAAACTGAACAGCACAAGCAGTAAGACTTACCTATGAGTTCAATGAGGCACGGCACAGAACTAGTTATATGACAAGGCTTTAACTCCATGGCTTTGTAATTCCAAAAACCTTTGCTCTTGACTTTTGGGACTACTGACACTCCTCTAATCCACCTTTTCTTTTCTTTTTTACATTTCGGCAGTGCCACAGTGGCACGTGGGACCTTGGTTCCCAGAGGATAAGGGATGAAACCCCTGCCCCCTGCGGTGGAAGCAGAGAGTCTTAACCACTGGATCGTCAGTCCCCTCTACTAACCTACCTTTTAAAAACTTTTTGCACCTCCTTAGTTACCACAAGAGAGGGGAAACAATCCCTGAGAGACCGGGCACAAACCACCTCCTATCTCTTGAAATACTCTGCACCTTCTAACAAACTGGAACGTTATCTGGAAACGTCTAATTTTCAACCACGATGAGGAGACGCCTATCCCTCAATACCTCCTTCCGCTTTGGTTCCACTCCATTTCCCTTCTGCTCGGAGACAGACCCCTCTTCCAGCGGCCCCCAGAGCAGTCCCGGCTGCAAGGGCTCGCCGACACACCAGACCCCCAAGCGCTGCTCCGCGGTGAGTGAGGGGCCAAGGGCCAAGCCCCGGGGGAGGCTCTTCAGAGCGAGGATGGCTCGGGTCGGTCCGGGCAGGACGTCTTTGAGTCCCGGTGCACAGCCTTCGCTGGGAGGGCTCCATCCCGACTCCGGGCCCAGGCGTGGATCGGGGGCTGCGGGGAGAGAGGAAGCGGCCCAAAAGGTGGTGGGGGTGCCGAAAGGTGGGGTGAGGAAGGAAACGCGAGGTCCAGCTAGGCTTTAGGAGTCTGAGGGATCTCTAAGGGTTCCAAGAGAGCCCTCCGCTTTGAGGGCTCTTAAGGCCCCAGCGATTATTCGGAGGGCACCGGAGGGGGACGCCAGGCTCGGGATGAAACCGGTCAGGGAAGAAAGAGTTGACCAGAGAACGTCCGGGGTTGCCAGAGCAGAGCGGAGGGTCGGAAACACCCGCAGGTCACTCACCTAACTGCAGTCTCCCCCTCCCCAAGAGCAGCTCCTCTGTCGCCTCCATCCCGGGTCAGAAAGCCTCCTTCCGCCGGAAGTGAGCTTCGCCTTCTCAGCTTCCCCCTGAGGAACCGTCACGGACATCCAAATTCCCTTTCGGGAAAGAATCCAAAGAGTAAGACCTCACGGGTGCACAGGACCGGGGGTTTGGGAGTACTTGGTGAGGCCAATCTCTGTCCGAGGACAATACGAGCTTAGAATTCGGGAGGTCCCCCCGGGGATCTGAGTATCCGGTAAAGAGGAACTAATTGTTCTAGGCGCTTCCCCCGGTCGGGACCACTGGGACAGTGACACTGTTCCTCCTCCTGGCGGGCACGTACTCAGGCACGTACGGAAGGGGAGGAGCTTCCGCGAAGGCCCCGTTGGGACCCGGCGGCAGGTCGGAAGTGGGTTGGAGGTGTGGCGGAAGTGGCTGGGGACTGAAGGGACTGGGAGGGGGCGGTTCCCCGTGAGACAGAAGAGCCGGATGTTTGCAGATCTTTGACAGGCGTGGCAGGGAGAGCGGTGCCCCTCCACGGTGAGCTGCGGGGTGCTGGGTCTCCCTGGGGGTGACGGGGGCAGGAAAGGGACCGGTCAGATCTTCTGAAGGAAGGGGGTTCGGATGGGGAGGATCGGAGCAGAACCGCGGAAGGGACCGAGGATGGAGTGGGGCCTGGGAACCTGGCCTTCCCGCTGCGCGGGCTTTGCTTCACTCGGATCTGAAGTGAGAGGACTTTACTTCCTCGTTCCTGGCCGCCTCGCTGGCTGTCATCGAGCAAGCTCGTGGGAAGGGGAAGTCTCCCTGGTCCCAGCTGGGCAAGCACGAAGACCAAGAGGTTTGGGGGAAGAAGTATTCCACCTTTGCCATTTCTCGGCAAATTACATTTTCGTATTCGTGACATGGGATACTTAAACCCAAGCCAGGTTTGGTAAACCATGAGTTTCTGTGCAGATGTGATTGTAGTTGGAAGTTTTGCCGCTGTGTTGTGAGATTTGCATTTTCACAGTTCTGGAGTCCCACCTAGGAGGGCGATCCCAACGCCAGAGAATACGATTTCATGTTGTTTATTCCAGTTATCCACGGAGGAGATTAGGGAAGAAGCTTTACTTTGCCCTTTTTGTAGAACTTTGAGAATCGCTTGAATAACAGTCCCTTAGAGAAGTATTGAAGGAATTGACCTGCACAAAGGGACCACCTTAAGGTAGACATGGATTAGAATCTTGACTTTGCTGTATGACCCTAAGCAATTGCCTTATTATTTTTTTTTTTTTCTGGTGGTGCTGCTGCTGCTGCTGCTAAGTCGCTTCAGTCGTGTCCGACTCCGTGCGACCCCATAGAGGTTTCTCAAACTGTAATGGGTTTTACATACCTCTCTTGTTTTACATAACCTCACTGGTGCTGTTGTGAAAAAATAATTTGTATCCAGCTCATGGATGGTTGGTTCCCTTTTCCTCTTAGGATACAAATTGACTTGTTCTGTTACTCAAAAAAATAACTGAGCATCTACTCTGTGCCAAATGTAATTTTGAGTAGGTCAGGCAGGCTTTCTTAAACAGGGCCTGTGAATCCCTTAAATTTCATGCAAGATTTCACGCATGTGCTGATTTTGCTGAGCGAAAAAGCCACTAATTTCTCCAGAATTTCAGAGAGCTCCAGGACTTCTGCCTAAAATGATTCTTGAAGATTTTTGTAAAGTTCAACATTTTACCAACTGAGAAGGGAAAATTTACTCTGAAAGTAAAGGCTTCGCAGGTCGCTCAGTGGTAAAAAATCCACCTGCAATGCAGGAGATATGGGTTCCATCTCCGGGTTGGGAAGATCCTCTGGAGAAGGAAATGGCAACCCATTCCAGTATTCTTGCCTGGAGAATCCCCATGGACAGAGGAGCCTGGTGGGGTCACAAAAGAGTCGGACATGACTGAGTGACTAAATAACAACAAAAAGAGTGTTTTGCAGAGTGGTGCAGGACTTGTAAGTGACAGGAGTCTTGGGCAGCCAGGATACTTCTTTTCCACTATTTTATGTTCCAATTTCCCTGTACTAGCTTCCCTTCCCCTCCCACTGAATGGGAGCTGAGCTTCTGGGCTCACTTGGGCAAGAGCTGTTGGTTGGAAAGTGATGAGAGAGGCCGGACTGGCTGGGAGGGGGAAACAAGAATGATTAGTTGTGCTGGAAAAGGAGGTTATGGGGCAGGGGAGGGGTCAGTTTGGAAGAACTGGCAAAATGCGACAGTTACTGGAAGAGGTGGGGTTAAGCTCATCTCCCTTTGAGAAAGTGTCCCTTTCCCTCCCTCATACATACTTCAACTCCCAGCTGTTTCTTCTAATCCTGTTGTCCACTTTAGCATAAGTATTTTAGAACACTGGACAATTATATTTCTAGGAGGAACCTTCACTTCTGTAGATGAGGAAATTAGGCCTAGATAGGAAGAGGACTTGCTCAGCATTTTGTGACCCACACAGCTCTATGGCCCAGGTCTTGGTGTATCTCATCCCATGCCTTTTTCACAGCATCAAATACCCACCGTGAGCAGGAAGACTTCTCTGGAACAGCTGGGGGCAGGGCTGAAGGAACTCTTGGTGTCTGGGCAATAACCCAGCAGAAGGGATGGAGAGAAGGCTCAGGCCTGGAGAGGGTTCCTGTGAGCTGCATTCTGTCCCTGTTACCTGGCGAGAGGGGTCTCCCTGGGGGAGCCTTCACAGCCTCCTGGCTGAATGCTGGGGCAATGCTTATTCCTGAATTAGGTGTTGGAGGGTCGAAACGGAATGGGGAGCTGGGGTGAGGGGTACAGCGGCACTCAGTGGGAGAAATGCATTCCCAAACAAGAAAGGACATCTTTCTTGTGTTTGTGGAAAGGGACTTTTGCTCTGGTGATAAGCAGTGAATAAGGGTAGCAGGTAAGGCCAGAGGACAGGAAGAAGAAGAAAAAGAAGTGGTGTGTGTTTTTTGGGTGGGGCAGGGGAGTTGTTTGGCAGCTCAGTTTTGGCTTCAGACCTTCAAAGAGCTTTTACCACTGAAGCAGTGTGGTTGCTCTGGTAACAGGGTAGTTGTTGCTAGTCTGTTGCTACATAAGGAAGTAGGGAGCTGCTGGTTTGCCATCCAGAATCTTTGCCAAGACGTGCACAGGAGGTTGTCATGTTGCTCAGAGGTGTCCAGGGTCTGGATCTGGGCCCACAGTTCTCGCCTCTTCTCCCCTACCCGCGTCTGGGTCTTGTCTGCACTCCTTATCTGCCCTGCTGAGTCTCTGACCATATATGTCATTTTTCGGGGCTCCAGGAATGCAGTGGACTTAGAGCAGCCTCTCCTGCGGGGTTGGCCGAATGGGTTGAATTAAAACTCCCCTCCCTCACACATCTGGTGAGCTGGTGAAGGCAGAAGGGGTGAACTTCTCGTCAGGGCCGAGGGCAGAAGGTGCTGCCTCCAGGCTGCATGCAGCCGCGTCCCTAAGGCCAGACCCCAGACGCGAGCAGACCCAGCGTCGGAGCTGGCTCTTCTCCCTGCCCGCCTGTGGCAGCCGCTCTGCTAGTCTCCACCTCCCGGGTCTCTGCACTCTGGGTATCGTGGGCTTCCTCCTCCCCCACCTGTACCCTCCGATCCTTAAGGTGGTCTGAAACCAGCATCAGGAGGGCCCCACAGAGTAGAGTGGGCTTGGGAGCCTCCAGGAGCCTGCAGATTGTCCGCGGTGACTGGCAGGCAGATTGCATTTCCTGCTGCTCGATCCTGTTCTGGGGCAAACCCAGCTGGGCCCCGTGGCTGTGGCCTTTTTCCTTTGCCTCTGGCCACCTCCTGCTCCCAGGACCACAGCTGACCCATTTCAGGCAGGGATCTGGAGCAACCCTGTGCTCCTTAGATTCTTGCGCAATCTTTTCCCCATAACTACTGGGGTCTGGGAGGCGTCCGTGCCCTGTGACCCTGGAGGAGAGGGGCACGGGCCTCGACCCTCCGCAGCTGGGATGGCAAGGCTGACCCAGCGGGGCAATGGGCAGTGCAGGGTGTGGCGCAGCCCTTCCACATCCAGCTGGAGGGGCCTGACGGTGGGCACTGAGCCGTGCCCTCTGTTGCCCCAGCTGCCTTTCCTGACAGCGTGCCAGAAAACCATGGAGCCAGGAAAGCCAGGCACTCCGTGGCGCTCTTGGCACGGGGGAGAGATGTTGAGGAACAGGGACAGAACAGGGGAGCAAAGAGTGGGGGCCGGAGGGCTTGCCGTAGAAGACATGGGTGAAGAGAGTGTCTCACTGAGCAGCCAGCTCCCTTCTGTCTCTCAGGGTTCTCTGTGGGTTCTGCCGTGTGGAGCTGTGAGGTGCAGGCTTGGCCATGGACCCGCTCTCAGAGCTGCAGGACGACCTGACCTTGGATGACCCCAGCCAGGCTCTGAACCAGCTGAAGCTAGCTTCCATCGATGAGAAGAACTGGCCCTCAGACGAAATGCCCGACTTTCCCAAGTCAGGTGGGCGCAGCCCAATGTCAGCAGCCTTTGGGTGCCTTAGAAGGGGAGACTCCCCCGCACTTCCTGTGGAAGGAAGACCCTGGGAGGACGAGGTGGGGGCAAACAGATCAGCCCCCATCAGAGCAGGTCAAATCAGATGAGGGTGGGGCTGGGGCACAGGCCTTACCTGGGAAAGGGCCAGAGAGCACGAATCTCAGAGGGGGACGTTAGCGCAGCCCCCGGCTCATCCCCTGACTTTGCCGTGTTCCTCAGATGACTCCAAGAGCAGCTCCCCAGAGCCTGTCACACACCTGAAGTGGGATGACCCTTACTACGACATCGCCCGGCACCAGATCGTGGAGGTGGCAGGTGAGCGCCCCTGCCCCCCAGCCCACACTTAAGGAAGCCAGCCCCTTCTGCCTGAGGGCAAGGGGCTGCAGGGGAGGGCCAGGCATGACCCCTGACTGGGGAGCTCTTCCGGTTCCATGTACCATTTTTTTTTTCTTTTCAAGTTCACTTTATTTTTGTTTTTTGTTTTTTAATCGGAGGATGATCGCTTTACAGTGTTGCGCTGGTTTCTGCCATACAGCCACAGAAATCGGCCATCAGTGCATGTGTATACACACACCCCCTCCCTCTCGGACCTCCCTCCGCCCCCCAGACCCACCTCGCCCCTCTCGGCCACGGCAGGGCACCAAGCCGAGCTCCCTGCACTTCGCATTCTTTCAACAAGCAGACTCAGTTGTGAGGGCCGCTGGGTCTGGTCACCCACAACCACCTCCCGACCTGTGACCTGGTCTCCGTTGGCGGATGGCGTGTGGGAGGCATGCTGAAAGCCCTGGGTGTGATTCCCAGGTCTGCCTCTGAGCGCCTTTCCTCCTCACAAGGTTGCTGAGATGATGACGGCAATGAATGTATGTCAGGGCCTGGCCCACAGCCAGAACATAGTTGGCCCTGAACACGTGTTCATGCGGCTCCCTGCCCTTTGCCTCAGGTCAACTTTGCTACCCCAGGAATTCCGAGGAATCCCAGGGAGGTGGCAGTCCCTCTGGGGAAACCCCAACTCTAAGGAAGTCTGGAATGGCAGAGCCTCCTTGCGGGAATTAGGAGCCACGTGACTCCTGGGGCATCGGGTTCCCCACACATGTCCTACCTGCTAAGAACAGGTGTGGAGGCCCCCTAGAGTCTTGGCCTCAGTGAGTGCCCACCCTGCTGTTCATAACACGGGGCCCAGAAGACCCCTGCAGCAGGGAGGAAGCAGAGACGTTGATGACCTGGTTTCTGCCCTTAAGGTCCTCCTGCTGAAGGAGGAAATTGAAACTGTAGGATCCTTTGTCTTTCCTTCAGCTGTAAGCAGGGTGACAGCATGGCCCTGCTCTGAGGTCTTGGGGTGGACTAAGGGAGCCAGATGGCTTGTGGCCCCCGGAGCCCTGCACCTTGCTGGCCGAGGGGTACCTGGAGGCATCTGGCCACAGGGAAGGGGCAGGGAGCCCCATCTCTCCTGAATGCTGGGCTCGGGGAGGGGTGGGGAAGTTGAGAGGGTTGTCCCTAACGTTTCAAGGAGTTTCCTTGGCATCGATGTCCCTGACGCCTACCCTGGTCTGGTTTAGAGAACTTGGTGGTGGCCTCTCTCAGCCCTACTTAAGCAAGGCCAAGAGTTCTTTAGTGATCTGGTCCTGCCCTGAGCACAGGAGGGTCCCTTGAAGGTTTAGAATTTTCCCCGCTCCAGGAGATGGACCTGGTTGGGAGTGTCTGATGTGAAGGAGTCTGTCTCCTGACCTCCTCCTGGCGCATGTGCCCAACTCACCGGCACAGCAGGGTAGGCTGCCCCCAGCCCGCCACGGATGTGACCCTCGAGAGCCGAGCGGCAACTTGTTTCTGTCTCTCCAGGGTGTGATGAGCCTGAGGGGGCCCAGCCAGGTAGGTGTGTTGCTGGCTCTCCGTGCTTGGCCTTCTCTGGGCTGTGGATCAAGAAGGGCTCTTGGTGGAAGCCAGGTGGGGCCAGCTTAATTGCAGCCCCACTCCCAGGAGCTGGGAGCTGGTGGTGCCGGTGGGGGCCAGGTGGAGATCACAGAGGATTATAGGAGGTTTGACAGCGTGGGAGCTGTGCGGGGACACGTGCAGAGCCCCAAGGGCACGGTGCCCCAGAGGAGGGAGGAGGCCCTGTCCACGGCGGGTCTTGGGGCTGCTTGGGAGCCATGGCCTGGCCTGAGTGCTGGCTCGGGGCCCCTCTCGGGGGGCATCCCCCGTGCGTGTGCCTCTCTGAGTGCTGAGAGGCGTTCAGATTGGCACTGCCCGAGCAAGAGTTGTTTGATGAAGACTATGGCAACGTCCAGGGAGTCGTTTCCTGGCCTTGGAGCCCCTCCTGCAAGGGGCAGTGCGTTACGTCCCCAGCTCCTCTGCAGTCCTCCGTTGTCCTTGCTGGCATGCTCCACAGTCAAAGCTGACTGGTCCACATGGGTTCTTTCCAGTGGCGTGCTGGTAAATGTTTAATAGTTGGTCCTCCAGAAAGGAAAAAAAAACCCAAAAACTGTTACTGTACTATTTGTAGCATTTTCAGTTTCTACCTGCCAATAGCAGATTTCAAGCCACCAACAGTGATGGCAGCTGGCTTGCAGAATCGCCGGCAGTTTAACCTTTGTGCAAACGTGCCCCAGCTCCCACCTCACCTCCTCGGCTGCCTGCTCTCAGGTTGTGGGAGGGTGCTGGTCCGGCCCATCCGGAATGCCTGCTGGAGGAGGCGCGCTGTGGCTGACTAGCCCCCAGGTTCCCCTGGGAAGTTCCTGATCGGTGTCTGGGGAAGGCAGAGGTTTCATTCTCAGGCGGCTGGTCTTTTCCTGGCGCTGTTCCACAAGTGCCCGGCCCGCCCTCTGAGCCCTCTCCCTCAGTGCTCTGGGGACACAGCTTCTTCTTTCCCTTCAGTCTCCAGGGTAGAAGTCTGTTCTGAGATCAAGAGGGGACTCCCAGGCCTTTTTTATGCATGCGCCTTGGAGGAGCAGTTACCCTGCCTACTGGCAGATGCCCGAGCTACCCAGGACTTGGGCAGCTGGGGCTCCACTCCAAGGAGGAGAGGGCAGGCCCTGGGCCTGGGGCTTACCCATGTCTTGTTCCTTGCTGCTCTGAGATTCTTGCCACCCAGTCTCTCCCTGACCGCCCCCCTACCCCCGACTTTGTCCCTCATCCCCATCCTGACTTCACTTGCATTTGTAAAACATTTACTTTGGAACAAGCCCAGTAGTCAGCATTGAGGATTCATTGAGGAAAAATGTACACTCCTTCTTTCACGGATCATACAGTCCAGTGACGTGGTTCTTGAAGTGGTCAGGCGGCCTCCTTGGGGATATGAAAGGTATGGCCCTCTTTTGCAGAAAACACACGCATGGACTGGTAATATCTTTTCTCTAACATCATGGCGTTGGTGGGTGCCCATTGGTGGAACCCCGGTTCAGGATCCAGTGTCCCATTTACAAGGTGCTGGGGCAGCTGAGTGGTGGAACCACAGGCCTCTGGCCTCTCGCCTCAGTGGCTTGCTTAACCTGTTACCAGCTCTTTAAATCCCAGGGCCCTGTGAGCTCAGACCTCCCGCCCTGCCAGAGTCCTCAAGTCTGCCAGCCAGTGTGTGTGTGTCAGTCACTCAGCCGCGTCCAACTCTTTGCAACCCCATGGGCTGCCGCCCACCAGGCTCCACTGTCCGTGGAATTCTCCAGGCAAGAATACTGGAGTGGGTAGCCATTCCCTTCTCTAGGGGATCTTCCTGGTCCAGGGATCGAACCTGGGTCTGCTGCACTCACCAGCCAGTGAGGGTTACCTTACTGTTGGAAGGCAGTGATGACAGTCTTTCAGAATCCTCGATGCTCCTCCCAGCATTCCCCCTGCACCCTGGGTGTTTCCTCTATTCAGAGAAGAGTAGAGAGATGATGCGTTCCCCCTCCCCCCTCCCCCAGCCACAGGCTCGTAGTAGGAGGCCGAGGGGTTATTAAGCTCCCGACTGTACACAAGTCTAACCTTCGTCCTTGCCCCCTGCCAGCCTGCTCTTCCTTCTGTCGGAGTCAGTGGGAAGTGAATCAGAGCAGGCAGCAGAGCCACCCGCCGCTGGCCGCGAAGGAACCCAGCGCCTCAGGATCTGGGCCAGGCTGGGAAGGAGAACAGGTGACACCTGCTCCTTCAAAATAGACCTGCTGGATGGAGCGGCACCGTCTCCTCCTCAGGAACGCTTGCAGAAGGATCTCGGCTTGTGAAGTCTGGAGAAAGTCTGCCCTGCGCTTTGGGAAACTGCCTAGAGCAGTCTCATAACCCAGATAGCACTGTGAGCAAACTCAGAAATAGAACTGTGCCGGGCTGACCTGTGCCAGGCGACCGGCGCTTCCTGAATCCCCGTCACGTTGCTGGGCTCTGGACCAGCCCTGGACATTCAAAGACTGACACGGTGGCACCTGTCTGTGAGCTGCTCATCACCCCCAGAAGAGACAGACACGAAGACAGTTATACAGGAGAGTCAAATCGTCGTGACAAAGACGGGTGACAGTTCACGCGGGGAATTGCCCCTGGCCTGCCCCAGGGAAGGAGGAGAGACACAGGCTTCTGCTTGGGACGAGTCTTAAGGGTTCAGAGGAGATAGTGGAGAGGAGCAGAATTGCCTGGTGGAAGTCCTGTCTGTCTGGCATGAGAGGCAGATGCTGAAGCCGCCTGCCGTGCACTGGCCTGAAAGCGTGTGGAGTGTGAGCCTGCCACGGGGGGATATGGGGCCAAGCCTGGATAGTCCTGTGAGCCTTTCTGAGGGGCTTTTACACAGCTCAGGATGGGGTTCAGGAGGAAAGGGGAGTCAAGGCAGGAGAGACAGGCGCAGGTAGATGTTTCTAATTCTCCACAGCTGGAAGTTGGGGCAGTTTAGAAAGAAGAATGGAACCAGTCTCTGGGCCTGATGGGAAACCTGATCCAGGAAATTCTGGGAGGGCCCTGGCTAGCACCTTTCAGGGCCAACAGAGGCTTGGCAGTGTTCTGAGTGGAGATGGGATTGTTGGAGGGGTTGATCCAGAGGCTGGACATGATAGTCGGACTCCTAGGAGCCTGGGAGGTGCAGGCTCAAGCCAGAGCACCAGCAGGGACTGAGGCCATGCCGCCCACATTCCAGAAGCCTGCCTCAGCCTTGAGCAGAAGGGCAGAGCGTTGGCAAAGCACTGAGTCCTGGGTTAAGTCACTGACCAGAAGGATCATGAAGACCATGGTTCATTAAACATGGAGAACACTCAGTAGTAAGGTGTCAAGGAATCCCTTAGTCCTCAGAGGTGAGAGGCAGACAGGCCATGTGGGCTGTGTAAATGGCTTTTTATTTGCCTCTGCAGGAGGGGCATTAGGTGAGTGTGGTCTGTGACTCTGGAGAGTGTGAGGCTAAAGATGAAGGGAAGGGCCCTGGGACATGGGGCATGGGGGCCGAGCCTTATCCCCACCCGGCTTTGTTTGGGGTCCCTGGTCCACACCCTGGAAGAGCATCTCACCTTGGGAGGCTGTCTCATGTCTCAGAAGCTCCCCGGCTTCATGACAAGGCCAGATGGTCAGACCATGAAATAGTGACTCATTTTGGACAGACATCCCTCAGGGACACCATGAGCGCTTTTCCAAAGCATCATAAACTCCTTCGAACTCCACGTTCTTTAGAATATCCTTAAGGAGAAAGAAATGATTTGTAGAAATGTCCAGAGATCAATCAACTGTGGCCAATAGTTCTGATAGTAAAAATCAGAAAGTGCTGTTAGTAGTCAAGACAAAGACATAACTATTAAGTCATCAGACTGATTTCCTCGGTGGCTCCAGGCTTTCTGAGAAGGTGGCTCCAAGAAGTTTTTCACATACAGGCTGTTCAGAGCGGGTGCTTCTGGGATAAGCGTGGAATTATAAGATGATGTGTGGCAGTTGCTTTGGCGGCTGTGACTTGTTTTGTTTTCTTTAGTTATGGTGAAATTTACATAATGTAAAATTAACGGTTTTAAAGTGTTTAATTTGGTGGTGTTTAGTACAGTCTCTGGAGAAGGCAATGGCACCCCACTCCAGTACTCTTGCCTAGAAAATCCCATGGACGGAGGAGCCTGGTGGGCTGCAGTCCATGGGGTCACTGAGGGTCGGACACGACTGAGCGACTTCACTTTCACTTTTCACTTTCATGCACTGGAGAAGGAAATGGCAGCCCACTCCAGTGTTCTGGCCTGGAGAATCCCAGGGACGGGGGAGCCTGGTGGCTGCCGTCTGTGGGGTCGCAGAGTCGGACACGACTGACGCGACTCCGCAGCAGCAGCACGTTCTCACTGTTGCACAACCACTGCCTCAGTCTAGCTCCATCGTTTCGTCCGCAGCTTCACCCGTGCCACCCCCATAACCACGAGCGTCAGGCCCTAGTCTCCCTTCCTCCCAGCACCTGTAACCACTGACTTGCTTTCCTTTGCTACAAATTGACCTACATAGCTCATAGAAGTGGGACCAAACAGCATGTTTCCATTCAGGTTCTTTCACTTAGCACCCTGGTGTCAAGGTTCACTCACAATGTGGCATGCATGCTCCCTGCCTTTTTATTGCCAAGCAGCAGTCCACTGCACAGAGACACCACATCTTCTTTATCCACCCATCCTCTGATGGACATTTGGGTTGTTTTCCATCAGGCGTGACTCTTCAGAAAGTCATATTGTATTTTTTATACCCCGGGTCAGCAACCCTGAGAGCACCCTGTCCTTCTTTCTTCAGTGACGTGCCCTCGAGTGCAGGCAGCTGCACAGAGGTCTGTCTGCACGGCCCCCGAGCTAAACGGCACGGGTCTCCAGGCCTGGCCCCTTTCAGATCCTCGCCTGACTGCTCATGGCTGATCACACACTTACTGTCTTCTGTCTTTCTCCACACCTAGGAGATGACAAGTACGGGCGGAAGATCATTGTGTTCAGTGCCTGCCGAATGCCCCCGAGCCACCAGCTGGACCACAGCAAGCTCCTGGGGTGAGTGCCCACGGAGGGTGGGGGGGGCAGTGGTGGGCCGCGTGCCCGGATCTCTCCTGCTGCGAGGCCGTTTTTCTTCCTGCCCCTTCCTGCCCTGGGAGCACCGAGCCAGCCACCTCCCTCAAGGCCTCCCCTCTTCTGCCGAGCCGGTTGTCTCACTTTGTTTATCTGTCCTTGGCTGCGCCGGGTCTTGGCTGCTGCACAGGCTTTTCTCTGTGTCAAGCGCGGGGGCTCCTCATTGCAGTGGCTTCTGTTGTGGCGGAGCACGGGTTCCAGGATGCTCGGGCTTCAGCAGTTGCAGCACGTGGGCTCAGTACCTGCGGCTCCCGGCTCTAGAGCACAGGCTCAGTGGTTGCGGCACACGGGCTCAGTTGCTCCGTGGCATCTGGGATCTTCCCAGACCAGGTGTGCAACCTGCATTGGTAGGTGCATCCTTTACCACTGAGCCATCAGGGAAGCCCTGTTTTTTTATTTTAATAATTTTATTGAAGTTCGACTGTGCTGGGTCTTCGTTGCCGTGCGGGCTTTTCTCCAGTTGCAGTGAGCGAGGGCTTCTCTTTGCCGGGGCTTCTCTTACTGCGGACCACGGGCTCCAGGGCGCACAGGCGTCACGAGCTGCAGCTCCTCAGCGAGCCATTTGACATCTGTGGGGTGGGCTAGGAATCAGACCTGGTTTCTAGTCCTGGAAGCCATCTGCGTGACCTTGGCAAGTGTCTTCATCTCTTCCAGCTTCTTTTCACTTTTCTTAGGGGATGATACAGCCCTTGTTCCTAGGAGGAGTGAGATACTGCTTGGGAAAATACTTTGAAAAGTCAGATACTGTCCAAACATGAGGCCTGATTAAGATGATGATCAGTCTGAGGCGGTTACAGTTGTTCACCATTTACATGAATAATTACCATTAATTGTATTTTGTGCCACATCTGGTGAAATGACTTCTGTACGTATGTGGGTTCTGATAGCGAAATGGATGAAATAGCTCTGGTTGGTCTGGAAATCTCCGGGGGCAAGTTCGAAGGCTGATTGAAAGCAGAAGTTTGACAGGCTCTGTTCTGATAAGTGTGGGTCCTTGGGCCCCCACCAGGCGTGCGCTGGGCCCACAGCGCGTGTGTGCAGGACCCGTGGAGGCAAGGCCATAGCTGCCTTCCTCCTGAGGCTCCTTCTCCGTGTGTGCACAGATTCCCATCTTGTACTCCTTTCCCGACCACTTCAAAGCACTCCGCTCGGTTGAGAATATCTGCCCTGCCCTTACCAGCTCTTTGGGGGTCCTGAACGGTTGTGTATGTGGAGGGGCTGGTGTGGGGTCAGGGACAGTCTGGGGCTGCTGCAGCAGAAAGGCGTGGGGGCGGGGCGGGGGTGGCGGCATACAGTCTCTGCAGTCCTGTGAGCCAGGGCCGGGCCGCGTCTCTGCAGTCCTATATGACTGCTTTCCCTCTAGTCTCTGGAGCCCTCCTCCTGGGGCTCCTGAGCCGCGCAGGCAGGCAGAGCCTTGCCCGGGCCTGTCCTGCGGCCCAGCCAGGAACAGGCCAGGGACCCCTGCCTGAGGGGGGCTGACTCACATGCCCTCCTCTCTGGTTTTATCTCAGCATCTGGCAAGGCATGGGACAGACTCCTGGCCGAATGATGGTCTGAGTGGGAGGAAGTCAGAGGAGGAAGGTGGGAAAGCACCCAATTTTCAGGAGCCAGCTTGCCGAGTAAGGCTGCCCCCTACTCGGGGGCTTTCGGAAGCCCTCTGTCTTACCCAGGAAGACACCCATCCTGTCTTACCACCTCCACCCAGCCTGGCAAGGAAACCTTTCATCTCGCATCAGTCCTGTCATCTTGTTTCCAGCCTGATTATCTCAGGCTTGGCTTTTCCCAGCTGTCCAGTCAGATCTGGGGGGTTGAAACAGAAAGTGCCTGAAGCTTGGATGCAGAAGACCAATGAAACTCCAGCCCTGCCATTAACTAGCTGTGTGCTTGGGTCAGGTCTCTCCTGAGCCCTATAAAAATAAGAATTGTGCTCACTTCACCAGGTTGGTGTGGGCCTTAGGTAAGAAAATATACATGAAATGCTATTGTATCCATCTGTATCACAGATTTCAAGAATTTAGAAAAATGTAGATAGCAATTAAGAAGAAGTACAGAGAGCAATAAAATGTCCCATAAACCCACCACCTAGAGAGAAAAACCACTGGTAATATTTCACGTCCTATTTTTTTTTCTGTAACATGTATTGGACTCTATAGTCAGTTTTATGTATTACATAATGTTTTTATCTTCTGAGCATTAGACATTCCTCAAGGACATCCTTTTAAAAAATTGTTATCGATATATATGTGTCCAGGAAAGCAAGCACATTATGTACACTACTTGATGAATTTTCAAAAATTAAATACACCCAAGTCATCCACACCCACAAACCTCTCTTTGCTCTTCCAGTCACTGCCCCAGTGTAACCACTGTTCTTACATCAGGCTTCACAGATTGGTTCTGTCTGCAGAAACATCCTGTGGGGCATTCTATTTATGGGTGTCCTGTGATTTATTTAACCAATTCCCTACTCTTGGACACTGAGTTTGCTGCTCATTTTCCCCCCCATTATAAAACAGGCTATAATGAACAGACTTTTATTAAAACACTTCTGTCCATCTCTGAGTAGTTCCTTGGGATAAATTCCTGGACACATTTTTACCAGGTCAAACAGTATGAACATTTTATAGCTTCTGATAAACACCACTTCACTGCCCTCCCAAATGTCATAACATTTATCAAAGGATGAGTGTATTTTCACTACGACCTTTGCTGTTTCACTTGTCTTTGTAAATAAATCAATCGTGCGGCACACAGGCTCTTAGTTCCCCCACCAGGGATTGAAGCCATGCCCCTTGCAGCGGACGCTCTGAGTCTTGACCACTGGACCACCAGGGAAGCCCCTAACTTTTGCTGTTTTACAGTTGCAAGATGCCCTCTTTTTATGTGACAGCTTTTTTTGCCAAGTGCTCAGTGTGTATAAGGGGTAAATTATTGGGCAGTGATGATGATCAGAATTAAGATAATCAGTCCGGCATCAGGCACCTCACATGCCCACCAGTGCTGTCCCAGCCGGGCACCCGTGGACCAGCATTCAGGTTATCCTCTCTGGGTTAGGTCAGATTGTGTCTGGGCACTTAGTCCCATCCTTGGCCACTTTTCCCGGCTCCTTTCCTCCTTCCCTGCGTCTCCTTGGAAGCCCTTAGCCTCCCCACATGGAGCAGCGTTCCTCCTGGGACCTGGGAGCTGTAGGCCAGGCAGGACAAGGGTTTTCCCCAGGGCTCCTCTCCCTCTCTGGAATTCATATTCATTCACTTCCTACTTCCCCACCTCAGATGAGCCCAGCAGCCACCTGTGTGTTTGTATTAGATAGTAGGTATTGTGCTGTGAGGATTGGGAACTTGAACTGTGGGTCCTTGGTCCACAAGCTGTCCAGAAAAAACACTGGAGCAGGAGAGAAGGTCCTCTGTCCACTCTGATCCCCTTTTACAGTGCTCCGCAGCCAGCCCAGCAGGTGTAAAAGGCAGACCTGTCCCATGGTCAACATGGCCAAACTTGGGAGTCAGTTCACCTCCAGGCTCTCCCACAAGCTTGACCTCTCTGAGCCTCACTGCTGTCACTTGTAAGAGGGGAATAGTGTCAGCCTCCATTATAATGAGGAAGGCGTGAGATAGTGTATGCCAAGTGCTCGGTAGACACTGAAAGCTTAATCCTGACAAATGGTGACCGCCATCATCATTGACTCACAGCAGTCCCGTGAGGGGAAAGACTGTTACCATTTTGACTGGAGGTATGTGAGGTGGCTCCAGTAGGAGTCCTGGTCTCCTGACTTCTGGTCAGTGCTCAGGAGAACTGTTGTTGCTACTGTTATTCCTCGCCCAGCCCGGCTGTTCCTCGTCCACCACAACATGGTGACCAGTGGTGCAGCCAGAATAGACCGGGCAGGCCGCGGGGGCGGCGGAGGGGGCAGCTTCTTGGGGCACGGGGTCTGTCTTACCCGGGCCTCCCCTGCGGACACAGCAGGCCTGAGTGGGGCTGTCCCTTGCAGGTACCTCAAGCACACCCTGGACCAGTACGTGGAGAGCGACTACACGCTGCTCTACCTACACCACGGCCTCACCAGCGACAACAAGCCCTCCTTCAGCTGGCTCCGGGATGCCTACCGGGAGTTTGACCGCAAGTGGGTGGGGGCCTCGGGGGAAGCTCCAGGGCCTGGGGGCCAGCACCTCTGCCCTATGCTGGGCTGCCCTCTGCTTGGGCAGGAGTGTGTATTCCATGCCCCGGGGGAGGCAGGTGCCCCCCGACCTGGGTAGACGGAACACTAAGACTCCCAACTTGGAACGGCCTGGGCTTGAATCCCAGTTTCTCTGCTGACTCCCTCCATGACCTTTCATGCTCCTTAAGCTCTCCGAGCCTGTTTTCTAATGTGTAAAATAGGGCCGCAGTGGCACTTAACCTGGCAGGCCTACCTCGAGTCATCGAGTCAGGAAGCGCACATCAAGGCCCAGCTCTGCCTGTCCCCTGAGCGCCTGTTCTGTCTCTGCAGGTACAAGAAGAACATCAAGGCCCTGTACATCGTGCACCCCACCATGTTCATCAAGACCCTGCTCATCCTCTTTAAGCCCATCATCAGGTGTGTGGGGCCAGGGCGGGCCCTGGTCTCTCATGCCCCACTGTGTGCTGTGAAGCAGGTCCCCAGGAAGCCACCCATCCTGGGGACAGACTGGTCAGGCCTCTGCCTGACCCGGGTGGGCCGCTGAGAGTGCATGGAGGCCTGCTGGAGCCAGCCCGCCCTGGACCCACATGTGTTCTGTCCCACCGACAGCTTCAAGTTCGGGCAGAAGATCTTCTACGTGAATTACCTGAGCGAGCTGAGCGAGCATGTGAAGCTGGAGCAACTGGGGATCCCCCGCCAAGTGCTCAAGTGAGGCCGGGACTGGGGCTGTGTGTGCCCAGCGGGCACTCTACATGCAGGTCATGCCTGTGTGGGGAGAGCGTGCCGGCCAAGGGGAGAAGCAGCCTTGAGACCCCCCGGATACACCGAGGACGCAGATGTAATGAGAAAGAGGCAGTACCTGGGGTCAGAGTGAGCGAGTTCAGGTCCCATATCTGCCGCTGAGAAGCTATGTCACTGAATCTTTTTTTTTTTTTTTAGTTTTAAGTGGCGTGTAATTGCTTTACAATGTTGTGCTCCTTTCTGTTGTACGGCCACGTGAATACACTCTGTGTGCACAGTACAGCTCCCTCACCCAGGAGCCTTCCTCCCTGGTGGACAGAGTAGGGGAGGGGGAGGGGTGGACAGGTGAGAGAGTAGCCCTGAGATACAGACACACCTTGTGTAAAACAGAGAGCCAGTGGGAAGCTGCAGTCTGACAGGGGGAGCTCAGCTCCCTGCGTGTGATGAGTCTTTTTGAAGTCTTCACTTGCTCCTGGGCAAAGCTGGGTTGGTTGGAGGACTGTATGAGGTCACCCATGTAAGGCAGCCCAGTGTCTGACACACAAGAGTTGCCATAGTGACCGCCCACCCAGGTCAGGGGCCCGACCCTCCCCACTGCTCCCTTAGGTATGACGACTTCCTCAAGTCTACACAGAAGAGCCCCGCGACCGCCCCCAAGCCCATGCCACCACGGCCCCCTCTGCCCAACCAGCAGTTCGGGGTCTCCTTACAGCAGTGAGTACGCGAAAGGTGGGGTGGGGCTGGCATCCGGGGCGGGGAGGGCGGCAGGGCCCTCACAACCTCGTGCCCACAGGCTTCGGGAGAAGAACCCAGAGCAGCAGCCCATTCCGCTTGTGCTGCGGGAGACCGTTGCCTACCTGCGGGCCCACGGTGAGTGCCCGGCGCACCCTCCGCCCTCGGGGAGCTGCGGGGCAGGGCTGGGTGGGGTCCCACGTGCACCAGTACCCGCCCTGACCCGGATGGGAAGCCCAAGGTGCGCGGAAGGGGTTGGGGGATTCCACACGGCGCCCCAGAGCTCTGAGACTCACCAGGCCTGGCCGTTTGCCAGCTCTCACCACTGAGGGGATTTTCCGGAGGTCGGCCAACACCCAGGTTGTCCGGGAAGTTCAGCACAAGTACAACATGGGTGAGTGGCCCCCAGAGATGTGCTGAACCCCGAGGGCCGGTGCAGATCGTGTGTGTGTGTGTGTGTGTGGTTTTTTTGGCATTTGGTATGATTACACGGGTCTCACTCCTGCCTGCTTGTCCCAGACCCACTTCCTCCTAGATGAGGTTTCTGGAGGGAGGCGAGGAACTGCCGTGGTGTGTGTTCAGGGGCCCCACTCGGCAGACAGCCGGCCCTGTGCCCCTGTCTCGTGGGAGCCGGGGCTTGTGATCAAGGGGCCGGCCAGGATTGGCTGCTGGGCTCCGGGCCCCGCCCAGCGCCTTTCCGCGCCCCGCCCTCGCGTCTCCAGGGTTGTCTGTGGACTTCGAGCAGTACAACGAGTTGCACCTGCCGGCTGTCATCCTCAAGACCTTCCTCCGCGAGCTCCCCGAGCCCCTGCTCACCTTTGACCTCTACTCGCACGTGGTGGGCTTCCTCAGTGAGTGGCCCCCTCTTCCCTCCCCAGCGTCCGCAGGGTGGGGTCGCAGCTGGCCTCAGAGCGCGCCTGTCCGCCCAGGAAAAGTCTGTTTGGGGGTCTCACTCGAAGCCTTCTGATGGGGCTTCCTGAACCAGTCTGGCCATGGGCCCGTGTGACCCAGGCGCCCGTTCCTCACAGACATCGACGAGAGTCAGAGGGTGAAGGCCACTCTGCAGGCCCTGCAGACGCTGCCTGAGGAGAACTACCTGGTGCTGCGTTTCCTCACTGCCTTCCTCGTGCAGGTAGGGCTGGGGGCCGGCCTCTCCGCTCCCCTGGAGTGGGGGTGGGGGGCGCTGCTCCTGGACTTGGGTGCCGGCGCGGGAGGCAGGGGTCTGTGGTTTCCGGCTGCAGCTCCCCCCTCCAACCCCGCCGTTCCTCCCGCAGATCTCGGCCCTCTCTGACCAGAACAAGATGACCAACACTAACCTGGCCGTCGTCTTCGGCCCTAACCTGCTATGGGCCAAGGACGCCGCCATCACCCTCAAGGCTATTAATCCCATCAACACCTTCACTAAGTTCCTCTTGGATCACCAAGGGGAGCTCTTTCCTAGCCCCGATGCCAAGGGGCTCTGAGTGCCCGCCCCGCCCGCCCCCTGCTCCGGCAGCCCCCACTCTGGACTCTCCCTCCTGGCTTCAGCCTTACCGGAGCCAGGGGATCCTGCCCGGAAAAGGGGCTCTGAGTCCCCTAGGAGAGGGAAGCTGGAGCCCACCCCCAGACAGCTCCTCCTCCCTTTCTGGCTGGCCCACCTGGCCGGCCCTGAGGCCTCACTGTAACCACAAGACCTTGTCTCTTCGCCTTATTCTTCTCACTGCCTCCTTGGGTCCCTGGCTCCTGCGAGGCTCTGTGGAGCTGGCTCCAGCAGCCACTTCCCTGCTTCCTCCTGCCTCTCTCCCTGGCAACTGGAGATGCCAGAATCACTGCCGGCTGGGCTGGTAGCCGGGGCTGGTCCTCCCCCTTCTGCCTGCTGGGGAAAGAAAGGCTAAGCTGGTTGGACTGGCCCTGCTGAGGCTCCTCCCTGTCTGGGTGCAGGGAGCACCCAGATGACAGCACCCTGTTCCTGTCATCTTCCCTCTTACGGCTCAGCCTTTGGCACTTCCACAGTGAACGGACAGCAGGCTGGAGTCCCACAGCGGCCTTCTCTTCCGCACATCCTGGGTCCGCCTTTCCCAGATGGTACTGCCCCCCAGGGCGTCCTCACCCCCCCCTGGTTCTCCTGCCAGGACTGGGAGCTTGGGTGACAGGGCTGCGTCCCTGCCTCTGTTCAGAAGAGAAGCCCCACTCTCAGCCTGGCAGTCCCCTAGGGTCCGGTCAGACCGGTGACCAGCAGCGCCCCGCCCATGCCCCGCCTTGCCTCTCCTCCCTCCCCAGTTGGACAGATCCTTGGCCTCGTCTGTTGTGGAGGCACAGGGGGGCCCCTGCTGGCTGACTCAGGGCCTCAGATGGCTGGTGGTTCCTTCCTCCAGTTGCGGACTCCTGGAGGGGCTGGGTAGAGACTTTGCTGATTAGATTGGCCCCTGCCAGGTAAGTTCTAGCAGCCTCCCCCAGGACCTGGTAATGGCGGAGGCCCCTCTTTCCAGCTGTCCCTTCCTGGTGAACCTCCTTCCTGAGGCCTTGGTCAGAGCCCACACCGTGGAGGCCTCACTGACCAGCCCTGCCCCATCTGCGAGTTGGGCGTGGTCTGGGCCCTGACCTCACTGGGCTCTGTCCCCAGGACACTGGCGTGTCAGGACCCCCAAGGACGGATGTGGCTGTTGCCAGCCACTGTGTCTCCAGGCCAGGCCCAGGCTTCTGCTGTCTACCTTCCTTTGTATATCAGGTGTTGCTCACCATCCCATTTACTGGGGAGCCTCGTGGATCTGTTTGGTCTCTCTCCTGTCCCCCGCCCTCACCACTAGTCTTTACCCTGGGGATGCGGGGACCTGTGCTGTGAATCAAGCGTTCACATTCATGCTTAATGGCTTCCTTGGCACCAATCGTGTATTTTACCTTTGCACTTTTTATATTTCAGTAAAAATCGAGATGGAAAACTTTGCATCTGGCTGATCATAGAAGTGGGCATGGAGGCTCAGAACCGGGTGGGAGGTGCAGTGTGGGGTAGTGGCAGAGGGGCAGAGGGGCCGCAGGACGCCCCCGCCCCGTCCGTCTGACCCTTTCCACATCCTGCTGGTATGAAGCCAGCTTTCTGTCTTCCAGGCTTACCTTCCATTCTTTCTGCACCTGTTGCATTCCAGCTGGCCCCCAAGCGCTATATCCTATTAACCAGGACCTCTATTAACCCCCAAACAGAGCGGACTGTGGTGGACCACAGCACGAGCTCTGGAGTCAGACCGGGGTTTGAATCCTGGTTCCATCACTCGCAACCAGCTCTGACTGGTAATTGTCATGCAACTGGTCCCACCACTGAGACTGTCGCTTCGTGTCTCAGAAGATCAGAAATACAGTTGTCCTTTCTAGATGTGGGGGATGTGTTCCAGCCACCCCCACCCCGAGATACCAAAATCTAAGGGTGCGTGAGTCCCATATATAAAGTGGCACAGTAGTTGCAATATAACCTCCATACATCTTTTCTTTAAATCATTTCTGGATTACTTAGAATACCTAATACAATGTAAACGCCATGTAAATAGTTTCGAACATGCAGCAGATTCAAGTTTTGCTTCTTGGAACTTTCTGGAATTTCCTTTTTCCAAATATTTCTCTATCCAAGTTTGGGGGAGCTCTCAGATGTGGAACCCACAGGTGCAAGGGCCAACCATAATGTACACACGGCATAACAGAATGAGTGCCCGGTGGACACTGGGGTGATGGTCATGTCGCAGACAAATGAAGTGACAGGCCCACCCTCTGGTAGCAGCCCGGGTTGGAGCCCTCGCCTCCTGACCACTGTGGTCCTCCCCATACTTCCCTCAGCCGGAGAGCTTGGCTGTGTCCATCTGCTACCCAGTCGCGTGGAGGCTATGAAAGATCCAGTTTTCCTCTTTTGAGCAGGTTTGGCTTTGATTTCAAGGTTAAGCTAGGGACTTTTTGGTGCTCCAATAGCTAAGACTTCATATTCCCAGCGCAGGGGGCTTGGGTTCCATTTCTGGTCAGGGAACTAGATCCCACCTGCCACAACTGAGTTCACACTCTGTAACTAAAAGATCCCACCTGCCACAACTAAGACCCGGTTCTGCAAAATTAATATTAAAAAAAAAAAAAGTTTAAGATGGTAAAATTTATGTTACATGTATTTTACCACAATTAAAAAAAATGGTATGTCACAGGGAGCACAGGCCAGAGTTTCACTTGGCACAGTGACCAAGTTCCAGCTGTTAGCTGCTTGCCGGCTGATTGCAATCAGGAGGGTACGGTGGCCTCAGTCAGGCCTGTTCTTTTATCTCCTCATTGCTTGATTTGGCAGAGGAAGGTGGGCCAAGGCTGTACGATCAAGGCAATGGTTATAAATGTTGACGCATTGAGCTCCAGGAAGCCAGTCCCCCTCAGCCTACCCTTTGTCCTCAGCTACCCTTTGTCCAGGTAGCTCAAACAGAAGGTGCTGGCCACCTGTCTCCCTGGGTCTGCCCAACTCTAAGCTGGGTGACTATTTGGAACAGAGGGGCGGTGACCCAAGGAGATGATGAGGCAGGCGGTCAGAAGACAGCTGTTTGGGCTGAGCTCCGGCAGGGCCTCTGCTGAGTGACTCAAGAGCCAGTTTACCCCTGCCTTGGCAGCAGTGGGTCTCTGGGGCAGAACATCGGGACGCGCTTTAAAGGAGCAGGATACCACCAGACGTGGGGCAGTTGAATACTTTGCTTTATTGGAGTGGGGGGGGGGGCCCAACTGAAAGTGAGGACTCCAAGGACAGTCTTAACCACCATTTCTGACCCCGGGGTGGGATGCATGCGTGGTCAGGTGTCATGGGCAGCGTCACGTGCAGTTCGCTAACTAGCAAGGGCTCTAGGGCTCAAAGTGGCGGCAGTGGGCGGGCCCATCCTTTCCAGCCCCTTGGAGCTGAATTTAGAATTTTCTAACCTGCCCTCTCCTCCCCTGGGGCCTGGCTTCAGCCTGAAGGGCATGGGAGGCAACCGAGACAGCACTTGCCTGGGTTTGTCGGCAGCTCCACCTTCTGCTCCCGTTCCTACCACAGGCAAAACAGAGGAAGGAGCTGGCTTGGCTGAGGGCTGTGGAAGCTCCCAGGTCAGATCGGGGCAGTGCAACGCAACTGCCTGGGCCCTGGACTTCACTCAGTCCCTCTCCCGTCTGGTTTGCTCAGCCACAACCCCTTATACCAGATCAGCAAACATCCTGGTGGTTTGGGGAGTCCCCCGCCCCCTGCCTGGTCTCTCTGGAAACAGGACAAGAGCACTGCCAGCTGTCTTTTGCTGTCTTTCCCTCTGAGCCAAAGGCTGGTGCCTGGGGTGAGTGGGGAGCTATGGTGCAGGGAGCAGGTGAGATCCGGAGGAGCCGAAGATGACGGCCTGCTGTCCCGAGGGCTTTACTTCACACGCATGTCTCCGTCACACAGGTCACCTCACTGAACACGTGTCTCACATTACTCACACACAACCCCTGAAATGGGAACATTACAGACAAGGAAAACGAGGCTCTAAGAGGGGTTTGCTGGGACCTCCCTGGTGATCCAGTGGTTAAGACTAGCAGCTCCCACTGCAGGGGGGCGTGGATTCGATCCCCACCCAGGGAACTGAGACCCTACGTGCCCCACGGTGCGACCAAAAAAAAGAAAACGAACGAGGTTTCCTGACCAGCCCAGGACCCCTACCAGCCGGTCAGGCTCTGAACCCTTGCTGTGCCTCACAGGGCACTTCTCTTCCCTCCCCGGAGCCTGTCAGCAACCTGGGGCTGTGCGACGTTGGAGGAAGAGGGTAGGTTTTTTGACAACCTGCAGGACAGGAGGCCATAAAGTACAGAAAAAGTTTATTGGAAATCTCTTGAATACATTTTAAAGTAATAGCTTAGTATTTCCAAATGGATTCGGCTGGAGGCAGGGAGGGGCTGTTCCCCCTGGAGACGTGACTGGTCCCAGCCCCATCAGGGGGTGCTGTGGAAGTCGGTCTACGGCTCATACCTGCCACTGCACAGGGCTGAGGGACAAGGGCCGGCCTTGACAGTTGCCCTGCTCCTCCCAGGCTCGGCTCCAAGTCCGGCTCAGCCCCCCTGGCCTCTCACGGAAGGGGTCCTGAAGAAAGGCTGCTGCCTGCAGAGGCCAACAGTTCAAAGAGGACAACGGCTCAGAGGTCTTCCCCTGCTCGGCCATGGAAGGAGGGCTGAGAGGCTGGCTGAGGTGGGAGTGGGGGGTATCAATGACTTACCAGGGCCTCCACCCTCCTCAGTGCTGGGGCCCTGGGGGGTAAACCAGGATTGGTGTAGCAGGCCACAGGTGTGCTCGGCCCCACACCAGGAGGGCCAGCTGGATGCCACTTCGAGAAACGTGCCTTTGTGGCAGCAGCGGGTGTGCACGAGGCTGGGCTCAGCCCCATGGAGGTGAGGACAGAGCTGACCCCAGCGCTGAGATCAGCCTCGTAGGGGGAGGCCGCCGCCCCCCGCCCCCGCTAACAAGCAACAGAGGGCCACCTGCTCTGCTGCAGAACAGCTTCTGCCAACGAACACCCAGGTGGCCGCGGCGGGCAGGGCACGCCTAGCCTTCCTCGGATGGGGCTACAGATGAGGCGACCAGGAACAGATGGTCCGTGAGTGAGGCTGGGCTCTTGGCCGACTCAAGTAACAATACCTGAAGGGTTAAGTCAACTGAATGCCCAGCTTTGGTTTCTCAACAAGGAATCGATGCAACTAGTAAACCTCAGGGCAGGGTACAGACCCTGGGGTTAAAGAGAGCTGGTGGCCAGGCCCAGGTGGAAGGAGGAGAAGGTCCATGACCCCGCCCCGAGAAACCAGAACAGTACCTCAGGAGGAGGGGCCTGCCCAGCCTACCCCAGGGCCATAGCAGGGGACACACACAGCACCCCGTGGGCACTACCAGTGGCATGACCCTGGTGAGTCATCACATTTTGAATCCAAGACTTCCTGGGCTGCCAGGACATGGTCAGTCTCTCTGGAGAAGCTGGGCGATTGAAGGTGCACGTGTCTAAGGTAGAGTCTGTGGTCAGCTGTCAGTTCACATGCAGCAATTCTGGGAGGCTTTGTGGCCCGCCCCGGCCAGCCCTGTTCTGGGATCCCACCTTCTACGCCTCGGAAGGAAGATCTGAGAGCAGCAGCCCCGAGTGTGAGGAGCCGCTAGAGAAAGAGGCACTGCCCCAGGGAGCCTCCAACCTTCCCAAGTGAAACATGTTCTCTCTATAAAATATCTGATTTCTCTGAAAGTAATAAATAGTGACTGTGTCCTGTAACAGGGGAAGAGGGGAGGAGAAAGGAGAACCTGTGCTGTGACTCCAGTGACAACTCCTAGAGACGCAGGACTCTGCTTCCACACTGCTGGGCAGGCAGCTGCCAGGGCTACTCGGATGGGCGGGCACGGCTGACTTTCGAGTTCTCATCACCTGGGGTGGGAAGCCCACCACACTGCCAACAATACAGGCCCGGGACAAAGGGAGGAAGACAGAGAGGAAGAAGATACCAGAACTAAGAGGAAAGACCCTGAAGGAGAGCGTCCTGCCTCCCTCCTCCCGGCACGGTCTCCGTCCTCCTCCTGCCTCCGCTCCAGCCTCGGGGCTACCAGCTGGAATGTCGCCTGGCCGATGGCCATGGCAGGCCGGCAAGGGGCCAGCTGCTGGGCAGCCCCGGGGCGCGGGGCTGGCGGGAGGAACGGGAGGACGGCCTATGAGGCCTCCGCTGAGGGTGGCGTGAGCGGAGGGTGGGCAGAGGGCGAGTGGCGGGGGTCCTCGCGGATGCCGTCATGGGCTGTCGCTGCTGCCACCGGTCTCCGGGAGGGGCCAGAGCAGGGGCTTCCGGGTCCCCCAAGGGGACCGCCTCCCCTTGGCCTGGCCTGGAGCAGGACAAGGGGTGGGAGCAGCTGCCGAGGGGGAGGCGCTCTGTCTCCTGGGGCCACAAGAAGGGGATGCTGCTGGGACTCAAGGACACCAACTTTACTGCAGGGTTTCTACAAAGGCATCAAATTCTCGGACATTCTTCTCGTGCGCAGCCAGCTTCTCTGGGAGTGAGTCCTGTGCGGGGGGGGGGGAGAGGAGCTGCTTACTCAGTAGGCCGGGAAGCCAGCTGTTAGCCGGGGCTGCAGGGAGCAGGGTACTGTCCGGCTCCGCAGGGCTGGGCTGCCGAGCAGCTGAGCAGGCACTGGCCAGTGGGGGCTGAGGAGGGAGACAGAAAAGCCTGGAGAATCCAGGCTGGCCACACACGCGATGAGATGGAAAAGGGCCACGCCCACAATGGGACAACACAGAGGAATCCAACGTGAAATATCTTTGGCACAGATTAGACTAACATTAGATTAAGACAGTGGGTTTAGAGCCCTACAGGTTCAGGAAGCGAACGCTATCCTCACAGCCTGCGCTGGGCCGGTGGCAGAGTCCCGTGGGGGCACACACCAGGCAGTCCCAGCCACACCCTCAGGAGGTTCTGACCCTGCGGGTCGGTGGCCAGGTTGGAAGTCTGCATCTTTACACCAGCTGAGGGGCTGGGTCAGGGTTGGGGCATTGAGAGAGAACAATGAAAATGAGGCAGAAACAGGCGGAGTTAAGTGTAACTGCCCACAGGTTTCAACCATTAGTTAAAGCCTGGCCCTAAGCAGGTGGTCTGGCCCCACTGCCGAGCGTGCAGCGGCAGAGCTTACCCCCCACAGAGGACGCCCTGCCAGTTGGGGGCACCTGGAGCTCTTCGGGAGCAGCGCAGACACGCCGGCTGCCCGGATGGGTTTGGGGGGCTGGAGCAAGCCGGCTGCAGCTTCATCTTAAGAGCTTTTGGACTCCGGCTCCTTCCAAGCAAATTTCAAATGAGTCCGGAGAGTCAATTAAAAGCCTAAAATCAGAAGCCCGACTCTCAGGGGTCAAACCTTTGTTTTGCTGGCTCAGTGTAATCACCAGCAAGTTATTTGTTCCCAACGTCATTCTTCTCATCTGTAAACTCGGATAAGAAGAAAACCTACCTCTTGGGGTCTCATGCTTGGCACCTAGAAAGCTTCAATAAATGTTAATAATGACATTTTTGCTATATTATTATTACCGAGCAGCTTACCAAGCAGGCTTTTCTGTTTAAGGCAAATCAAGGGCAGCTGAGCCAAGATGCCTATTCCTAGAGCCACTCCTGACTGCAGTATAGGAGGTCAATATTTCCACCTCAGGCAGGGGGACCCCAACATCTCGTGGCACAGGCACCCTGGATCTGTGGCTGTGCCAGACACTCCTCTGCCCATTGAGGACAGGAAATAGAAAACACCCTAAACGGTCATTACAGTTAGTATCGGGACACCTGGCTGAACTCGGGAGCACGGGGATGAGTGAGCAAAGGGCAAGAACACCACCACTCGGTCCTCCTGCTGCTTCTGCCCTGTGTCCCTGGCACCTGCCTGGCAAGCTGGACAGCTGATGGCAAGAGCTGCTGAGGCAGCTTGGCTGAGTGGCATCAGCAAGTAGAGGACATCAGGCAAACAACAGAGGAGTGAGAACTGCTGGGATCAGAGTGCAGGGAAGAGGAGGAACAAGCGCAAGCATTTCAAGACAGCGACTGTGGGGCGCAACGCATAGCTCGAGTGCGATCGCAGGAAGGCAACGGTTCAACCGTCTTGTCCTGTGACCGCAAGATGGGAGGTGTGAGCGTGGGGGAGCAGCGGGAAGAACTCTCCAGGCCTGCGGAGCAGGAATGGCCACGGAAGGAGGACAGGAGGCCAGAGGGCGAGACAGCAGGCAAGGGGCTTCCGTACCAAGTCCTCGGCCATGGACTGGGCCCCGATGTCGAGGGAGAGGCTGCTCAGCTGAGGCGGGTTCTGAAATTCACGATAGAAGGTCCCCAAGTCCATCGGAAGGATGTCGTCTTTAGAAAAAGCTGGTTTCTTAAAAAAAAAAGAGAGAGAGAGAGACTGACTCAAGTTTAGCTTGCCTTAAACCACAGTGGAAAATCAGACGGGCTTAACTATTAATAACCCTCTTTCCTTTCAGGAATTAGAGGAGAAAGGGCTCCTCCAGGCTGACCTTTGTGGAATCTTTACAGTTTTCTCTTCTGGGCAGCTAAATTCATCCTGGGGATGACCTCCCTCTATCCTGGGCAAATTTCTGTCCCCTTCCTTTACATTCCTCTCTTTAGCAAAGGGCTATCCATTCATGAATAGGACCCGCGCAGGTCCGACTAGACAATCCGATCCCGTTTAGAGGTGAATCTGAATCAAAGACACAGCACCAAATGCCTTGCTGCTCACGGGCCTCTACATGTCTCCCCAAGCGGCGTGTAAGGCAGGTTCCCCACGCAAAGTGCATAGCCGGGCACCCCCTTCCCTCTGTCTGGACCAGCCCATCGGATCCCCGAAGGCCTACTCAAGAGCAACAGATGCTTCTAGGTTTACTGCCTCTGAAGCAGCAATGGGCAAGGGAGATGCTGCCAACTTACAAAGTCGATCATGACGAAGTCGTCCTGGGTATGGCCGCTGCTGCCCCCGCTGGAGCCATCAGAGTGCAGGCTGCCCTGGAGAGGAGATGTAGTCTCTGGGGAATCTGGGGGATTCACCTGTTTCAGAACAAGGCGGAGGCAGGGGCTGGTCCTGGGCACTGGCTGTAAACCATGAGCCAAGGGTGTGGCTAACAGTCCGCGGAGGAACAGTGAGCGGCCCACCAAGAAGGACAACCACTGTTCGCTGTCTCCCTGCAAACTCGACTCAGCGACGGACTCACCATGGGATCTGCATCCTCCAGCTCCAGGTTCTTGGGAGCAAACATGGCAAAGGGTATGTCCAAACTGGTCAGGGTCACCTGGAGAGACGCAGGAGAAAGTATCAGTGCGCCCCCTTCCCCCAGCTCGTCTGCTTCCTTAGGGGCTGCCAGAAGATGGGGGGGCATCCAGCAGGTTCACGCACTTCAGCTGACCATGCCACCCTCAGGTTCCTGTCTTGCTGGAGACCCCTCTGGTCTCCCCTGCTTTCCACCACGTGCCCACAGCATCCACAGGACCCTGGATTCAGCTCTGGAAGCCTGACCCACAGCAGTTCAGTAACAAGTGTTCCTCACTGGCAGAACTGAGGAGGACTTTCCTGTCTCAAGTAGTGCTGAGGCGATGACACTGCAGTGCAACGTGTGTGCTAAACGGCGTGGTCTCCTCTCCTACGAGACCACATAGCAACAGTTCTTAACGTTTCTGGAGTGATGTCACAGGTCATTAATCCTCCCCATAGAAAATTCACACCATTTTGCATGTGATTTCAGTGGTTCCACAGGTCCAGGTAAGACCTCACTCTAAGGGCTCACACATTCTCACAGGTTGCGGGGGCAGAAAAATCACCTGGTTGATGGGCTTGTTGACAAAAGCCCCCACTTTCCGGACAAAGATGGTCTCCAAGACATCGTGGGGGGAGGCCCGTCCCTCGCTGCTGTTTGATACAGTTTCAGCGTCCTCACTGGAGAAGAAAGGTCATGTCGGCTCTCCTTCTCAAACGACAGCAGAGCCTACTGGGTTCCCCGTAAACCCACCACCTTGTGAGGCCACAGCCCAGGACAGGAGCTGCCCCCACCAGCCCAAGCATGTGGGAAATGGCAGTATGAAGCCTGCCTGGGGCCCCGTCACCCTCACTTCTGAGTTGAGAGCACAGGACTGCACTTCCTGGAAGAGCTAAAAACAGGCATATGTGAATGAAACTCACTGTTACAATTGTATAAAGCTTCCATGAAATTTACTCTGTCATACCAGGGATAAGCATCAGTCACCGTGCATCCAGCTATCATACACATGGGCAAGCAGCTCTCATAAACGACTAATTTTAATGTCAGTCCAGTTACAGAGCCAGACTCGAGATCTTACATCCCCCTCTTCACTTTGTCGTTTTGCTGCCTGAAGCTCCACACCACGTGTCCGCCCTCCCCTTGCCCCGAGTCCTCTCTCTGTTCAGCAAGGTCTCTCAACAACACACCCAACCTGGCTGCCCCTCCCCCTCCTCCCAGGTGGCACAGTGATGAAGAATCCGCCTGCTAACGCAGGAGGAGGTGCGAGTTCAATCCCTGGGTCAAGAACATCCCCTGGAGAAGGGAATGGCTACCCACTCCAGCATTCCTGCCCGGAGAACTCCATGGATAGAGAAACCTGGAGGGCTACAGTCCAAGGGGTCACAGAGTGGGATTCGACAGAAGCAACTAAACGACTCCCTCCCGCCCTCCAGGCTGATGCTGAGTCCCGAAAGGTGGGGGACACCAAGCAGAAGAAACAGGAGCTCAGACTGTCAGTCACAGCCCTGTGAGAAGCCGGGGACAGGAAAGCCCCAAGGCAGGGGCTCAAGATGGGGAGGACTATGCAGTCCAAATGGCTCCCGGCCTCCAGACACCAGGGGGGACCAGCGTTTGAGAGCCCCCGGCACAGGGCCCTCTGTCTTCAGTTACTCCAGGTCATACCCCAGGAAGCTAGGCTCAGAATACGAGTAAAACGACTACGATGGGGCTTCCTTGGCTGTCCAGTGGCTAACACTCTGCTCCCACTGCAGGGGACACAGGTTCAATCTCTGGTAAGAGAACTAAGACCCTGCATGCTGCCAAAAAACAACACTAAGAGGATTCCCCCTCTGATTATCTAACAGGAGGAAAGAGGATGGCGGTTTGAGGGGCCAGGCATGAAAGTAATTATTTTTCCTGATGGATGACATGGAAAGATCCTTCCAAATAAACCCCCTCCCCCAACTCCACTGTGGGAATGGAAAAAAAAAAAACCGGGAATTTCTAATATCTGAAAGTTCATTTAAGATGCAATGGGGCAATCGACGTCAGTAACTCTGGGGCCTTCCAGTTAAGAGAGGGCAGTGCAGGTCAAGACAGGCCCAGCTTCCCACAGAACTTTCGGTGAAATGGAAAGAGTGAGTCTGGGCTCTGCAATCCAAGAAGTCAGGCCTGTGCCTGGCCGTTCTGTGAGCTAACTGTTCTCTTAGGCCAATCACTTAACCCTTCTGAGATCCTGTCGCCTATTAAAGGGAGGTAACATGGTGATTTTTGCAGGGTGGGATTATGAGAACTTTCCACCCAATCCATGTCTTCAAAATCTGACTTACAGACTGTATCACTTCTGCAATCAGAAAAGACAAAGGTTTCTTTTTGTATTCCAGTAAGGAAAAACAGTTGTTTCTACAGGATCCCCAGGAGGCACGAACACAGCAGAAAAAGATAATGGATCATAACTACCACCGCAGACACACCATGACTCCGATGTCACGGGTGTGGTTAACACCACCCTGTTCTGGTCTCAGGGAATACTGAGGACACCCAGGGAACCCATCTCAGGGGACGAGAGGAACATCTCAAAACACCTTCCTGCATCAGGGTAAGGCGCGCCAAGCCCGGCTGCCTGCTGTCAGAAGACAGTAGTGGTGCCCAGGGCAAGCCCCCCTCACACACCAGCTGCAATGCAAGATTCTTATCGGGAATTTGAAGGATTGCACATTTTCCCTGCAAATGCCAAGCCTGAGCCAATGCTGAAAGCTACTCTTTACTTGCTGATACCAAATAAGCAGATGTGTTGGGGAGGACAGGCCCCTGGTTGGTCTGAAGAGCGGCCGAGCCAAAACGTGAACTCACCTGCTGGACGGCGTGGCGGCGCAGTGGGCCCCATCAGAAGGGGTGTAGGTTGCCAGTCTCTCCTGGTCAGCCTGGGCAGCATGGGCAGGCTGGCTGGGACCAAGGGGTACCCCACCTTCCTTCCCGGGGACCATTAGCTTTGGGGGAAAACGAAAAAATACAGTGAATCACAGCAACATCAGGCAGGAGGGGAGACTTGCTGCCTAGCACGATGGCATCAGCTGTCCAGCTTTCCCATCACCAGTGCTGCCACCAAGTGGGCAGGAAACCTTGGAAATCTTGATCCTTTCTGGGGCTCGCTCAGTTAATGGAAGACATGCACGGAAGTGACTACAGAGGGAAAGAGAGGGGGGAAACACTCGGGAAGCTCTTCTTTTCTTTCTGAAGTGTAAGAGGCGGCCTCTCAGAACCATCTAGTCCTCCGAAGTTACAGAAGAGCTTTGGTTCAGAACACGTAGGACACGGGTGTCTTAAGAGGCCCTCTGGTGTGTCTGGGCAGGGGAGGCAGCACAGGAGCCCCTGGTGCCCTCCCACCTTTAAAGATACCTGCTGAGGGTGTGCGGCGTTTAAGCCAGCAGCAAACACTACTGGATAAGCCAGGTCAGCAGATCCAACGCCCAGGGCAGCAGGCTGATAGGAAAGGCGAGAGCTGGAGAGCTAAGCAAGAGAAAAACAAAGAGGGGCAGCGGAAAGGAGGAGGGAGAAACAGGCACTCCTAGAGTGTGACCAATGATCAGATCAGTAGGGCGAGGAGCGGGTCCCGTGCGCTGCGGGGGAGGGCCTGATGTGAGGCTTACAGACAGACCAGGCCGTTCCTCTGAAAGTAGGAAAACAGACTGATCCACAGTGGGGCGGACAGTCTCAGCTCCGTGCCCTCCCAAGGCCTCACGTGAGTTCCCTGCTCCCCCTTCTCCCAGGGGTTCAGCTACATTGGCTCAGTTTCCAGCCCAGCAGATCTGGGGAGCACCGTCTGGGCAGAACTGGGAACCAGAGCCATCAGTTTTCCCAGGTCATTCTAGTCTCTTCTTTGACCTTGAGGTCCCTTTGAAACACAAGGCATCTTCTTTAATCACACCCTCCATCACCACTGGGTTTGGGAGGGTTCCTATTTATAGTGAAAAAGAAAGAAAACCACTCTTGGATGATTTATCTGGGGAAAAAAAAAGATCTAAACAACTCCATGTACTTTTCACATCAATGGTAGGAGGAGGGGCGAATGATGAATCCTATTTTGGGCCGCTGGTGCAATGGCTGCATCCTGTTGAAAATCAATTACCGCACCTCAAAATAACCCACAGAACACTTGGGGATATTTAAATAACTATACCCTGTACTTTATTTATAGTTTTCAAATAAAAAGAAACCATCTGATAGTATCCCCTTCTTCCCAGTATGGACTCACTTGATGGGAAAAGGCCAGTCCTGCCGTGGGGACCCTCAGGGTGTCCGTCACCACAGGAGTAGGGGTCTGAAAAAGTGCCTTTGTGACCGTAAACACACACTGTGCACAGATACACACAGACAGGAGAAACAGGGGAGAAAAAAGAAAAGGGGCTTGAGAAAGAAGTGAAAAAAACTCTGGAAAGGGCAGTAGCAATAGAGGCTGAAATGTACAGTGACGTCAGGAGGGAAGCAGGGAGAAAGCTGTATGACTGCCTTCTGAAAAGGACCGCTTGGAAAGGTGTGAAGAAGAGAGTTTATCCCTGGCGTTCTCCCTGATGCGCAGGTGGAAAGCAAAGCTGAGTCGAGCTGCTATGACTTGGTGAAACCTGAACCAAGCATTAGTCTGCCTTTAGTCAAAAGAGGGTCTCTTTTAGAAAATTTCCAACAGGAGGGTCCTGAGAATGTACACAGGGTATGCTAAACAGGAATGAGGATGCTGAGGCTAAGATATTAGACTGAAAGCCTTCTTCTGGGGACTCAGAATCTGTAGGCTCAGGTTTAAACAGTTGATGCTTGTTGGCTGTGCTTTTAAAATGCTCAGGAACCCAGCGGTGAACTTTCTTGCATCAGCTCAGGGAAGATGAGGTGGTATGCAGGTGTAGGCATCAGGGTGTGTGTGTGCACACGCTCACAGTCCCTGAGGGTGTAGAAGAACTTGATGGAGTAAAGGCTGGGGCATTTTCAAAACTCAGGATTTCAAAGCTAATTATGGGCAAGATGATTGTTTTGGGTCTTGCTGTTCCATCTTTAAGTCTCGCCAATTAGCTAATTAATTAATGCCTAGAATTGGAGGTAGGACCCCAAGATACAGTACAGGTTCTGAGTCACAGCTATTTATTAACTTAGCTCTGTGCCCAAATGATACAATGATCCTTACTTTACTAGAAAAACAAAACAAAACCAGCCCATTAGTATTTACTGGATCACAGCAAAAGCTCAAACAGAAATTGTTGAACAATTATGTGATTCCCTAGATTAAACAAAAGAAGAAACTATTTCAATATTTACAGGAACAAAGAGACCAGGTGGTAAATGATTTTTCTTCCTCTGTTCTACCATCAAGCTTCAAAATGAGTATTTCTGCACCAAACTGTATAGTCTTGATTACAAGTACTCAGGGAGCAGTGACAAGGCTCACCCACTGGGTGCTCTCTCTGATGAAATCTTGACAAGATCTACCTTTAAACTGTAACAAGACACAATAGGCAACTGATAACATGAAACACACAGGCTCTCCTTACACAGGTTAATAAACCTTTCTGCAAACCTCAGCTACAGAAACGACTTAACTTCCCTTTACCTTTGGGGTCTGGCTGAATTTCCACTGTATCAGAGAAAAAGAAAAACTGATGTGTTAAAGCCCCAGGCTCACCACCCCTAACATCTCCCAAGTTTATGTATGGTTTATGAGTTTATCAGTTGTTAAATGAGCATTAAATGACATATTCAAATTTTGATGATTTAAAAAACCATCAACTCACGAATGTGAACTAGTAAGAAAGTGGGCTTTCCTCTTTTTTTGGGTCAGTATCGCTCCCTGTCAGCAAGCATACCAGAAGCCACCCTCTTCCAGAGCAACAGCAATCTGTATGCCTACATATATTAACGGGGAGGGGGGGTGAATAACAATTCCTACACACCCAAACCAAACTGTTCAAACAATTTCACAAGACTCTCTTAAACTTTAAATAGTCACATTAGAAATAACAGTGATCCATGAATTTCTATAAAGTCCTTCACACATAAGTTAGCTTTTGTGCTTAACCCCTGCTTTTAAAACAAATCAGAACTATACTTTTAATTTAATATCTAAAAGCACAGGATGGAATAAATCTAAATTTTTTCTTAATGAAGAAAATATAGAGGATAAAAATGTACGGACAGCTAATTAATTTGTTGGGTCCAACACCCCCGAGTAAGATGGTGAAAGTAAGATGGTGAAAAAGGATAATCAGGGGCTAATTTAGGCTTCCCAGGCAGCACGAGTGGTAAAGAACCCACCTGCCAACACAGGAAATGTAAGAGACGTGGGTTCGATCCCTGCGTTGGGAAGATCCCCTAGAGAAGGGCTCCAGTATTCTTGCCTGGAGAATCCCATGGACAGAGCAGCCTAGCAGGTTATAGTCTATAGGGTCACACGGAGTTGGACGCAACTGAAGTGACTTAGCACGCACACATGCATGGGTCTAATTTAAAGGAAAATAGAATTCACTTAGGGAACCATCTAATATGAAAGAAAAGAGGAGGGAAAAAATAGAGGCAGGCAACGGGTAGATGATAAACAATCTGGGGTGGAAGGGAAGAAACGTGCCCTAAAATTCAGTCAGCTGGAAAAAACGACTCCTTATCTGAAGCAGTCTCAGAACCACATGTATATCATACACTTCTTTGGGGGAAGTGTTCACATTGCTTGGAGCCTGCGTTTTATTGAAACTGGCTGTGACACTGAAGATGGAGCCTAATCATGTTCAGAGAGGGAATGCAGACAAACAGATGTCTATGTAACTATTAAGGAAAACTGCATAGCTGGGGTCTTAATGGCATTTTATGCTAAATGATCACTGGCTCCTTTTTTGCTCCTTCCATTATTAGGAACCATATTTAGGAACCACTTCAAAGAAGCAGCAGCTACTAGGACCTCCCTGGTTGTCCGGTAGTTAAGATTCCATGCTTTTACCACAGGGGCATGGGTTTGATCCCTGGTCAGGGAATGAGGATCCCGGATCTCATGTGCCGCTGGGTTCGGCCAAAAAAAAAAAAAGAAGTAGCTGCTAGTTCTAACAAGTGTTGCTTTCAGTGTCTCTCTGGTGCCAGAACACAATTCTGATTTTGTAGGGGTTTTCTGTGGCTGATTTTCTAGGGAATTTTAAGATGTCACCAGGGAGGTAAAAGTTACATGGAATCTTGCATGTTAAGATTGCAGACTAGAAATACTACAGTATTATCTGCTGGGTAAGAAGGTCCTCCTTTACTCCTCAAAATAACTCCTTGAAATAATCACCACCACCACCACCAGAAGAGATTGTTATCTAAGTTTTCACATAAAACTTTCATATCATAAGGCCCATATATGTACTAAATAACTACCGCCACACCAGAACCTGTTTCCCCCTACCTGGGAGGGAGGCGAGGTGGAAAAGGAGGTGGCGCACACTTCCTGAGAGTCTTCCACAGAAGGACACGCTACTCCAGTGTCCTCGCCGGCGGTTCTGTGGTGAGGGGGAGAGAAATCATGAACTGACTGATGGCAGCCAATTTCAGAAAGGACACAAAGAGAGCTGAGATATGGATGCGAGTTGTGCTAAGAATCCTTTTGACAGTCCCTAATTTCAAGAGAGGTGCATTGAGTCCTTGATAATTTCAAATATGTTCAGAAAGCAACATCTAGAGGTTGACAATGGCTTTTTTTTTTTTTTTAAATCCAAACATTTCACCTGACATATCATTTGAGAGCGTTTTTTTAAAGCCTGGCCAATGTAGGGCCAAAGAATCATCAGCAACAGAGAATGCAGTGAAATAAAAATCTAGATTCCAAAGACAAAAAACAATCCAACTTCACGAATCCTTCACAGAAAGGCAGCATCTTCCTTGGTACACATCTATTCCAATCTCTCGACAACTCTGTTTTCTGGGATCTAGGCCTGGAGATGTTTGATTCTGAGGAATAAAACTGAACTGTGCCAATGGTGACCTGAAAACCACCTAATTTGCAAAGAACATTCTTTCTCCACATTACTGCCACTCTCAGAGTTTCTAAGTAAAATCAAACCAAAAGTCAAATCAGTACTGTCTAGGTCAAAATATCAAAGGATTTTTTGAGACGTGGTCTACCTTTCGTCTTGGGGTACCTGACAGGCAGCAGCAAGGATACAGCCAGCCACTCCACTTCCCTCCCCGTGGGGTCTCCATCCGTGTGCCCTGCCTATCGGTGAGTGTGGATAAAGGTGCTCTACGGGCCTGTGCAAGATGGATGTTTCCACCAGCCACAGTTTGGAAAAGAGTTTTCCACATTCCTCACCTGTAATTGCAGGGGTGCATGGGCGAGGAGCTGGGATAGGGACGGTCCACAAAGTGATCAATAATAATGCCCATGATAGGTGGGGTCCTCTCAAAGTGCCTGTAATGCAGTAAGCAGATGGCCACATTTGTTAGAATGCCTTGTCACGCCCCCTGCAGCCCTCAGAGATCCCTTTGCCTCTTATCTATTGGAAGGAACCACAGAACCTCAACTCCTGCATCCCTGAAAATAAGCCATCACTTCTACGTTGGCTCTGGGACACTCAGCTTCTCCAGTCTGGAGACTGGGTTGTCTCAGTTCAGCAATGGCAACGGTGAACTCTAGGCCCAGCTGAGGCGAGGGGGGATGGTTGGAAGAAAAACAACTTTAATATCTTTGGAAGAATTCCTTTTTTTTTTTTGGAAGAGTTCTGTTGGATTCCAAGGCTCTTTCCTCACCTGGTGGACATGAATGCCAAGTTAATCCTGTAAGCACAGGAAAGAGTGATGGTGCCCACAGGGGTACCCACTGTCCCAACACGAACTGTCTGGAAACCTAGAAAAGAGATAAATAATTAGCTTTTTTCCAGACAATAATGACACTACCGTCAGTACGTCTTTCCCTGAACCATTCAGCCACTTGTACAACCTCTGGCATGACTCACTTAGCTACCTTGAATGCAGCAGCCTCAATTTTATACATATGTGTATGTATATACATATAATTTTATTTTAATTTATTCTATGTTGACCTAATACTGGCAGGGGAAAAAGCATCTATTTCCTGATAAAACTACCTTCAAAGAGGTAAAATGATTATTAAATCAAGTTAGGACTTAAACAAGTCCTAACCAACCCTGTCCAGATGTGCCAATAAGACATTAAAGGGGCACAGAGAGTTCCTCACACAAATACTTCAATTTATAAAGCAACTGCACTCCCACCCAAGCTGCCACCCCAGAACTAAGCACAGAAAAGAGCCAGGGCATTACAATAAAACTTTCCTAGTTTTCTTGGTTTCACTTCCAATTTTTCAAAATTGTTGATACTCATCAGAAACGTTTAACATGATCACTGTAGAAAATTAGGAAAACAGACAATCATATAAAGAACAACAAAGAATTCTGAGTTACTAGAACTTTTGGGAAAATTATTCAGTCATTCCCTGGTGGCTCTCCAGACCTGTCTTTTCCTTACTTGTATCACACATACTAAAATCACAAGCTATGTAGTATTACAGGCAGCATCCAAGCACATCTCTGAAGTCAGGAGAACACTTAGCAACACTACAAATGTTTTTTAACCTTGATACATACCTTCCCCTAAGCCATTCAGCTGAACGTCCCCAAAATATATTCTGTAGGGAAGAAAGAAAAAAATGTTACTTGATTCTTTATTATAAGGGCCTGCATACTAAACACCTAGAAACAAAGTCAACAAAACCAACCCTTCTTTTCTCATCTGCATGAACATCTCTCCGAATGGAGCAGTATTGCTACTATTCGATTAAGCTGTAGGCATGAGGATGGTTATGCAGAGGACTGGTTAAAAAATTAGAAAAATAAAAATTAAGTGTGACCTGCTGTTTAAGTTCCTTATTCCTGCTTCTGCAGCATATTTGTAAAGTTATATGCATGAATGCTTGCTAAGTTGCTTCAACTGTGTCCACCTCTCTGTGACCCCATGGACTATAGCCCGCCAGGCTCCTCTGTCCATGGGATTCTCCAGGCAAGAATACTGGAGTGGGCTGCCATGCCCTTTTCCAATGGATCTTCCGGACCCAGGGACTGAACCCGCATCTCTTATGTCTCCTGCACTGGCAGGTGAGTTCTCTACTACTAGCACCACCTGGGAGCCCTTTGTAAAGTACACCTATTGGGAAATAGAGAATATACGGACAAAACTGGCAAATAGTTCTGGAACTTCTATTACCAGATATAAGACATTTTTGTTTTAGAATTGACCTATAATTGACACACAACATTATATTAGTTTCAAGGATATATAATGATTCAATATCTGTACACATTGCAAAATAATCACCACACTAAGTCTGGTTAACATCTGTTATCATTCACAGTAACATAATTTTTTTTCTTAAGAGTGATGAGAACTCTTAAGATCCACTTTCCTAGCAACTTTCAAACATGGGATAGAAGTCACTAGATTTTGAAATGTGATCTTCAAGGTGGGCTCACTCTGCTTATTGAAAGTCATTCCATCATTCCAAAGTAAACTAAGTAATTAGAATATCTTTTCTACCACTGAATAAACAGGCAAGACTATTCTAAAACTATAAAAATCTAAACACAGTAGAATATTTCCATGAATCTCCCTGGGAAGGCCAGTCTATATTAGCAAAAAGTCTGAATTATAAAACACTTAAAATGTATTTTCATATTTTTCAAGTAATACTGTTGAAAATTAAACACATACATGGGTTTGTTCAATAAAAACTAAGCTCTGACAATCTACAAAGCCCTAAGGTTAGATATTAGGGATGAGATAAAGATAAACTAGGGACAAGTCCTAGGATGAATCTGATTACAGATTACAGATTACAGTCTGGAATGGAAGAAAAGAAATGTATATACATATCTGAACTACATGCACGAAAGTGACAGATACCATTAAACAGGGGTTAGCCCACTTTTGTTTAAAGGATCAGTTAGTAAATATTTTAGACTTGTGGGCCATATAGTCTGGGGCAACTACTCAGCTCTGCTCTCATACTACAGAAGTAGCCACTGATAATAGGTAAATGAATGGGGTGGCTATGTTGTAAAATAATTTTATTTATAAAATTATTTGTAAAATAATTCTATTTATAAAAACAAGCAGATGGGGGAAGAATTCCCTAGTGGTCCAGTGGTTAAGACTCTCTGCTTCCACTGTCAGGGGCCCAGGTTCAACCCCTGGTTGGGGGGAACTGAGATCCTGCAAGTTCTACAACTTGGTCAAAAGAAAAAAAAAAGGCCTAGAAAAGTAAACACACATAGGGTTGCTAGATTACTTCAACAGAACTAGTTAATTCTCTAATCCATGGTCCTTCCATCCTGTTATACCAATTCTCAAAATCAGCTCTTTGCATGTAAGCCAAAGGCCAACACCCATGGCTCATCATTAACATGAAACAGAGTCCCGGCTAATTTGGGAACCCTGACTTTCCAGGCTCTGCTCTCACACTTTGCTACATGTCCTCTTCACCACCACGCTGGTCCATTCAACAACCTCTATCAGTTCAGTCGCTCAGTCGTGTCCAACTCTCTGTGACCCCATGGACTGCAAGACACCAGGCTTCCCTGTTTACCACCAACTCCTGGAGCTGCCTCAAACTCATGTCCAACTCGGTGATGCCATCACTTCATGGCAAATAGATGGGGAAACAATGGAAGGAGTGAGAGACTTTTTTTGGGGGGGGGCTCCAAAATCACTGCAGATGGTGACTGCAGCCATGAAATTAAAAGATGCTTGCTCGTTGGAAGAAAAACTATGACCAACCTAGACAGCATATTAAAAAGCAGACACATTACTTTGCCAACAAAGGTCCGTCTAGTCAAAGCTATGGTTTTTCCAGTAGTCATGTATGGATGTGAAATGAAAGTTGGACTATAAAGAAAGCTGAGCGCTGAAGAATTGATGCTTTTGAACTGTGGTGTTGGAGAAGACTCGTGAGAGTCCCTTGGACTGCAAGGAGATCCAACCAGTCCATCCTAAAGGAAATCAGTCCTGAATATTTATTGGAAGGACTGATACTGAAGTTGAAACTTAATACTTTGGCCACCTGATGTGAAGAACTGACTCACTGGAAAAGACCCTGATGCTGGGAAAGATTGAAGGCAGGAGGAGAAGGGGATGACAGAGGATGAGATGGTTGGATGGCATCACCAACTCGATGCACATAAGTTTGAGTAAGCTCCCAGAGTGGAGGTGGACAGGGAAGCCTGGTGTGCCGCAGTCCATGGGGTCACAAAGAGTTAGGCATGACTGAGCCACCAAACTGCCCGAGAATTTAAAAATCCTTTCCATAGCAATCAAGACTGTATATAAACAAAAGGATAAAGAACTTGGCTGCTTTGGAAAAAGCTGAGGTTCATAAAGGAGAATAGATAGGCAATCACAGTAAAGGTATAGCATCAACCATCCAAATATCTGTCCAAAAATTAATCATGGAATACCTGAATGCTGGTCAGACAATGTGCAAATTGATGAGTCCAAAGTGTGAATCATGAAGGTGAGCTGTTTACCTGTATAAGATGACATATTCATGCCCCTGCTTTCTGGAGAGTCTGTAAGCTGGTGTCACCCTAGTTATAGCAAGCAGAGACTTCAGCAGCAACGACAATCTGTTGTACACAGCATAGGAAACTTTGATTTCTTTATCACACCTGCGGAGCAAAGACACTATCAGCATTCTCCTGCTTGGCTATCACAAAACAAAGAACAAAAATGCAATGGATAGAGACATTAGCTATGTTCCATGGAGTGACTGACATTATTTGTCAGCATTAGAACATATAATTGAATAACCTTACTGTACACTATAAACTAACACGACATTAAAAATCAACTTAATACTTCAATTTTTAAAAGTCTAAAAAAAAATGTTAACATTATTCATAAATTTGGATAGAATATAACCTGATTTGCAGCCTAAATAACATTTTAAAGAGTATTACAGTCAAAAGAGATAGTTGCTAATTAAACTGGAACTGTGTAAGATTAAATTTATAATTAAAACATCCTCTGAACTAAACTTGTAATCAGAGCGCTTTGTCAGCTCATCAACAAATTGTTGATGTTGACCAAAGTTTTACTTTCCACGCACCAGACAAAGGCAGGTGGGCAACAAAAGGTCTCCAATATATCTTTTTCTAGCTTTGAAGCAGTTATCTTTCAAAGAAATAAAGCAGAACACTTAAAAACCAGTAATTCAATATTGCAGTTGTATTACTGAAAGTACAAACATAATTTCAGTGTACTATCTTACAGCAGTCTACTTCTATACATCTAACAGGAAATGTGGAGAAGTGCTTGGTACGAAAATTTTGGACTATAACCTGGCAATTGCTTTTTAAGAAAGAAAAATAATGCCTATACCACTCATACTTATTAAAAAGATTTTTATTTTGATGTGTTGCTATTTCCTCAATTTTCCTATATATTCTTCTTGAAATTCGGGCAGGAATTCAGCTAATCTGCCCTGAAAAAAGAAAATGGGGGGGAAAATAACATGCATTCCTAGTCCGTGACCAACACAGCATGTCTGAAGGAGTGGCGAGGGGAAATCTTATTGGACGTCTGCCACCCAGAAAACAGACAAAACAGAGTAGTCATGTTACAAGAGCTCAAGGGATTTAATCAGAGAACTATGTGTACTCTGGGAAAACAACAAATCCTTTTTCAGCTTTCTCTCTGCTCCTCTGTGTTGTCTGAATCTCTCTGGACCGACACTCCTTTTGAAGGTCATTGCTGTGCCTGGGCTGGAAGCCAAGCACGAAGCCAACTGTAGCAAAGACCTACCAGCTTTGTTAAGTGGTCAGAACACTCTCCGTGACTGATACAAGCCCTGCTTTTCATGTGATGTCGTGCACTTTATCCTCAGCTACCACAACCAAGGATTCTAAGATAGAGCACTTACATACTTTTAAAATTTATTTATTTCTAATTGAAGGATAACTGCTTTATAATACTGTATTGGTTTCTGCCATGCATCAACATGAGTCGGCCATAGGTATACATATGTCCCCTCCCTCTGGAAACTTCCTCCCGTCTCCCACCCCATCCCACCCTTCTTGGTTATCACAGAACATCAGTTTGAGCTCCCTAGAGCACTTACTTTTCATTCATTTCCAGACACCAGATTTCTAGCTCCATGGAATCTCCCTGTAAATGGAACAATAAAAGGTATTGTTAAGATATTATTAAAAGATATTTCAGTTTTGCTTTTGATAATCTTTTTTATTATAAAGCACAATACAGCCACTATAAAAATATTACAAAGTATAAATAAGCAAAAAGAAGACATCACTTATAATACAATCAGTGATTTTCCTAAATCAAAGTGAGCTCATACCATACATTCTATTTTTTATCTTTTTTTTTGTATATACTATTTTTATCACTTTTTAATGTGCTTTAAATTGTGGTGTTGGAGAAGACTCATGACAGTCCTTTGGACTGCAAGATCAAACCAGTCAATCCTGAAGGAAATCAATCCTGAATATGCATTGGAAGGACTGATGCTGAAGGTGAACCTCCAGTACTTTGGCCATCTAATATGAAGAACTGACTCCTTGGAAAAGACCCTGATGCTGGGAAAGAGTGAAGGCAGGAGGAGAAGGGGACGACAGAGGATGAGATGGTTGGATGGCAACACCGACTCAATGGACATGAATTTGAGCAAAGCTCCAGGAGTTGGTGATGGACAGGGAAGCCTGGCAAGGTGCAGTTCACAGGGTTGCAAAAGTTGGACACGACTGAGAGACTGAACTGAACTGATCACTTTTTAATCAGTAAGTACAACATGGAATTCTCCTTATAATTAAAAATTCTACATTATTTTTAATGGCCACATAGTATTCTACCAGGGCTTTCCAGTGGCTCAGGAACAAAGAATCTGCCTGCAGTGCAGGAGACCCAGGCTCTACGTGAGGGCAATTCTTTGGTTGCAGCAAGCGAGGACTAGTCTCTAGCTGGGGTGTAGGGGCTTCTCACTGTGGTGCTTCTCTTGTTGCGGAGCACAGGTTCTAGAGCACAAACTCAACAGTTGCTCCACAGCATGTGAGATCTTCCTGGATCAGGGGTCGAACCTGTGTCTCCTGCATTGGCAGGCAGATTAGCACTGAGCCACCAGGGAAGTCCACTCACAACAGTTTAGAATCTGATTTCACAGATGCCTGAGAGATGAGAGAGTTCTTCCTTTTGGACTCCCTAAGGATCACTAAGGAAAATAACTCACAGTATACACCAGTAATTCAATAAAGAGAATAGGATGTTTTCTTTTATTTGGTACTAAGATTTCTACAGACTACATACTGACATCATTCACACAATAAAAAATTAAGAGCCTACTATGTGCCATCCAAAGCACTGTGACAGGCACAGAGATGATTATTTATTATATCCTGCGTCGTTTCAAAGAGAATTGAAGAACTACACAGATAAAAAGGTGTGGCATGGCTGCTGACCTCAAGAATAAAAGTGTAAAGTATCAACAGGAACATGTAATAACTGTATACCATATTTTATTTATACACTTTACAAATAAAAATTAAATGAAGAAGTATAGCCCCACAAGACTGTGAAGTGTGGTGGTGGTAGAGGTGGGGCTAAGTACTTTGGCCAGAGTTACTCAGCTAGGCTCTGAATTTGGTTCTGTATAGCTCTAAACTCCATTAGCCTTTTATTATTCCACACAGCCTCACAATCCTGTAGTGGAAATAGATTAATAAACATACAAGAAAAACTATTTGCATCATGGAAAAAGGTGGAAAAACACATTAAAAAAAAATCACATTCCAGCAAGTTATACTCTAAGAAACAAATATAAACAAAGCACACAGGAAATCTAGAGAGTGGTTAGAAAGGGAGATCCTTTAGAGCATATGAGTGTTGAAGGATGAGCAGAAACACATCACTTACAGATGATATATATATGAAGATGAGAGTGAAGAATCTACTCCAAGTGGTTGGAAGAATAAGTACAAAAACCATGACCTCCTCAGAGAACCATGAGACGATCAGAGAGGGAAAGCGTAGGAACAAGGCTGAGTTGGAACCAGAGTGTAAAGTGCTTTGGGTGCTGAGTTAAGACCCTGTCCTGGCCATAACCTTACCTCAGAAGTCTTGAGTGAGATCTCCACACACATAGACCTCCCAACAGCAGGCAGCTGCCCTGCCAGGGCCTTCTTTGCTTCATGTGTAACCTCTGGGATGTCTTTGATTGCTAAATTGAACTAGAATACAAGAACTTTGTGTTAAACACTCGCAAGGAACATTATGGAATCAAAGTAGTAAGACTGGATACTGAGTAACGTAGGCCTTACCCTGACTAAGGACAGTCATTCACTTCTCCTTTCCCCTTAAGAGATGTCTTGCATCAAGGCCCCAAAACTCAGGTTGATAAGTTTTCACTCATCACAGAGGAAAACCAAAGAACATCCAGGACTAACATTCAATGAAGAATGAATTTTCCAAGTGAATGGATCAAATGGAATTAGGCATTTTAATGTTATGACTTAGTAATACTAGAAATATTATTATTTATTACTACACCATGATTCCTTGTGACAAACACCATAGTATATCCCTCAGCAAAGAACAGGAATTTTACCCAGTCTGAACCCGTTGGGGAAGAAGACGAACGAGTACAAATCTTCTCTCCCAGTCGAGCCTGGACAATCACTTGGACAGTCTGAAAAAAACCAAACAAAAAAATCAAAGGTGACGTTTCAACAAACTGATTTGGCTCCTAATCAAGATTAAAACCCTCTCAATGCAGGGTTAAAAAGGTGCCAATGATCTTAACTATACTTCAGGAAAGGATAAGATTTAAAACCATCAAGAACAGGGAAAAAAAAAAAAAAAGGGCACAAAAATAATACTGTAAATATTCCTGAGGACCTAGTGTCAACCAATTAAGAGAAACCATAGTCTGAGGCTTGTAATCTATAATACACTCACATGGCAGAAGGAAAGCTGCACGTGGGGGCTCTGACTTTCATCAAGAAACAAGTCCAATCGTAGGTTTAAATATTCACTGCCATACACTTATGTAATCATAGTAGATTTAAACCAAGGAATCCACAATTATTCATATGACTTGGCCCATATGGCAAAAGTCTTCCGGCTAATTTTACAACCAGAATCTACTGCATGGCTTGTTCTTACATACCAATGGTTGAGAGGAAGGAGAGATAGAGGTGGAAATGATTTTTAGATTTAGGAAAAGATGCCTTCTATAACACTCAAAATTCAGTTTTAATTTTTCATTTACACAGAAGGGGACAATAAGCGGAAAGTGAGAGAATTCAGAGGTAGATGATGCTTAGGGAAAGATGCCCAAACTGCTGTCCATTCTAGTCCAGTCTTTGTTCTCACCCCAAGGGAACATACTGTGCCAATAACCTGGCATAATAAGTTTGACATTTCTGCAAACAGGCTTGCAAAAAAAATGTTATTTTTTTTAACAAGTAGCTTTGGAAAATTGGAAGCTTTTTAGTTACACCCCCAGTACCGCCCCCAAATTTCACAGTTTGGTTTACAACAGACAGAAGTATCCCTTAAAATGGGCAAGCTGCAAGCTGTTATGCTGTATTTCCAAAAAGGGAGAGGCATGGAAGTTATTTCTAACAGTTCTAGGCTCAAGAGAACGGATATATTACCTTGAGGGCAAAAAACTTAATGAACTTGTCCAGGTCCTTTCTGTCCTGGGAATTAAGATCAGTTTCCATTGCCTATAGGAATCTAAAACAGAAAAAAAAAAAAAAGTGTTGAATAATGTGACTGTGTTTTAAAAGGGATTGCTATAACAAAGCATACAGAGATGGCATTGTCTACTAGCTGTATGAATAGTCATGTAGGAGGTAAAACCTCCCCTCCCCTCGACTAAAGACACCAACATGAAAAACAGAAGATACTATCTTTTGAGGAAAATAAACTCCAAAGAGCTAAATCTATAGACCTAGAACAAAGATGAGAAAAGCCATTTTACCTGAATATGAAACTTTGAGCTTTTAAACTTATGCATTTAAAAAGTTATATTACCCAGCATATTGAAGACTAAGTTTTAATGAGGCAAAAACTTTATTAAAACATAAAATAAGTTAACATTCTTTCAACCAATCCAGGGATCAAACCCGCGTCTCTTATGTCTCCTGCATTGGCAGGCGGGTTCCTTACCACTAGCGCCACCTGGGAAGCCCAACATTCCTTCAAAAGACCACTAAATCAGTTTAACTTTGGGTGGGAGTCAATGGCACCCCACTCCAGTACTCTCGCCTGGAAAATCCCATGGATGGAGGAGTCTGGTAGGCTGCGGTCCATGGGGTCGCTAAGAGTTGGACACGACTGAGCGACTTCACTTCCACTTTTCACTTTCATGCATTGGAGAAGAAAATGGCAACCCACTCCAGTATTCTTGCCTGGAGAATCCCAGGGACGGCGGAGCCTGGTGGGCTGCCGTCTATGGGGTCACACAGAGTCGGACACGACTGAAGTGACTTAGCAGCAGCAGGGTGGGGGTGGGATGAGAAGGGGCTGGTATGAAGAAGAAAGCATTTAGGGCAGAGAAGAGCATGAACAAAGGCATATAAGCCACAGGAGAAAAATGGGTTTTAAACTATTAAGTACTCCAATTTTCCAGTGATTGTGTATGGCTGGTTTGGGCCAGACCACGAGAGTCTCAAACACAGTGCTAAAGACTGACGCCAGGAAGGGGAGCACCCTCGAGGCTTTTGAGAAGACGAAGCAACACAATCCAAACGGTGCGTCAGAAAGATAGCACTGCTGGCACACTGTCGAATAGTTTTGAGTAGGAAGAGCAGGGAAATCAATTAGGTCCTTGGCACTAATTCAGGTTTGTGGCCAGGGCTAAAAGTCTAATAGAGACGTGATTTGGAAATATGGATGGGAGGTATTTTAAAGGAAGAGCTGACAGGATTTAAGGACTGAGTGCAAAAAGTTTAAATGGGTTTCAGTTAACAAAAAAGAAAGTGAGAGGGAAAGCTAGTTTTAAGAAAAGGATAGAGTTGAAACAGGAAATCATGAGTACAAGTTTAAAACAACACTATTCTTTATTGAGGTGTGAACTTACATGCAGTGAAATGCACAAACCTTAGGTGTACAGCTCAGTAAATACTTTATATATGAACACTCATACAATGACAACCCAGATGCAGTTATAGAACATTTCCTATAAGCCGGAGGCTCCTTTTGTGTCCCCTTGGTCAATAAACCCACCAAGAAGTAACCATTATTCTAACCTCTTATCACCATATTAGCTTCGTCTGTTTTGAATTTCTTCTAAGTGGAATCAAGTGGTCTTAACTCTTCTGTTGTGTAGCTTCCTGTACTTAGTAAGATCCATTCATAATGCATGCAGTTTATTCCTTTGCATTGCTGTGGCACTCCATGTTATGAATATGTCACCATCTATAAATTCTACGGATGAACATTTGGGTTGTCTCCTGCTTTTAGCTATTACATTCTTGCATGACATTTCTGGTGAATAAAAACCCTTGCTGGTGTCCCATGTAAAGCCAGGAGTGCTGAGTTTGGGTCAGCAGGCATACCTTGTTTCATTGCACCTCACTTCACTGTGCTTCACAGATGCTGCTTCCCCCTTTTTAAACGAACTGAAGGTTTGTGTCAACCTTGTGTTGAACAAGTCCATCAGCGCCATTTTGTGTCTTGGTGTCATATTTTAGCAATTCTTCAAATATTTCGAAACTTCCACCAGCAATAAGATTACAATTCACTGAAGGCTCAGGTGATGGTTAGCATCATTTTTTAGCAATATTCTTTTTTTTCGGCCGTGCTGGGCCTTTGTTGCCGTGTGGGCTTTTCTCTAGTTGCAACAAAGTGGGAGCTTCTCTCGTTGCGGAGGACAGGCTCTGGGGTGTGCAGGCTCCAGCAGTTGCAGCACGTGGGCTCAGGAGTTGCGGCTCCCGGCTCTAGAGCACAGGCTCAACAGTTGTAGCGCACGGGCTTAGTTGCTCTGCAGCCTGTGGGACCTTCCCGGATCAAGGATTGAACATGTGTCTCCTGCACTTGCAGGTGTATTCTTTACCAGTGAGCCACCAGGGAAGCCCCAAAGTATTGTAGCCCCAAAACTCAAATGAAGTTTTGTACATTTGTTGTTGTTGTTTTTCTAAGGCCATACTGTGGGGCACGTGGGATCTTAGTTCCCCAACCAGGGATTAACCCGTGCCCCTGCATTGGGATCACTGGGCTGCCAGGGAGGTTCCTACATGCGTTTTAAAGACATAACGCTATTTTACTCTTAATAGTTTATAGTTTAAAACACAACTTTTATATGCACAGGGATCCCAAAAAAATTCATATAATTCACTTTATCACAGTGATCCGGAACCAACCCACAATACATCCAAGGTATGCCTGTATTTAGCTTTGACAATTACTGCCAAACGGTTTTCCAGGGTTTGTACCAATTTATATCACCACCACAAACGCACTGGGGCTCCTATAGCACCACTTGGAACTGCTGGTTCTTTCATTTTAGCCATCCTGGTAGGAGTGTGGTGGTATCTCATTTAATCTGCACTGAATGACTGATGATTAAATTGAATGCCTTTTTAAAGGCATTTAATTTAATGCCTAAATGACTGCCTTTCCCCTCCTGGCACTTTTTTCGTGTGTTTGTTAGACATTTGGATATCCTCCTCTTTTACAAAGTGCTAATTCAAGCCTTTACCCACTTAAGAGTGAGTGACGTCGTTCAGTCGTGTCCAACTCTTCGCGACCCCATGGACTGTAATCTACCACGCTCCTCCATCCATGGGCTTTTCCAGGCAAAAGTACTGGAGTGGGGTGCCATTTCCTTCTCAGAGGATCTTCCCGACCCAGGGATTGAACCCAGGTCTTCCACATTGTAGGCAGACGCTTTACCATCTGAGCTACTGAGGAAGTCCTTTACCCACTTAAACAAATATTAAAGTAAAAATAAAAAGATCTTTTAAAGCTTTAAACAGCTTAAGGCCCTGAAGCAACCCAGCCATAGACCTGAGATAAGCATAGTGCTGGAGGACTGTGCTGCCCCTAAAGTGGGGACGTGTTCCTACTATCAGAGAATCTACCGACACAAACACTATAATGGCATGACTCTTGCGACTTTTTGTACCACTGGAAGCACTAAAAGGATTATCCATTAACTAGAATTAGTTACTGACCCCAAAGTCGGAGGTGGGGGGGGTGTCTCCACAGAGAGAAAGACACCAGCACTTACTGTCTCTTTAGGCCTAGGATGCCAAGGATGTTAATTCATCCTCTACAAGTAATAGGTGGTTTACCTTTGCTTTGCTCTTACAAAATTCCTTCTTTGAGTGCTCCCAGGATTATAAAGGGAAACTTGGTACGAACATTAGAGAGAGACCCACAGTTGAACTTTTCTTCCTGCTCTTTACTATGCTAACCAATTACTAAATCCTTCAAACTTCTGCTTATATAAAATCCTTTATATTTGCAGCATTTTCATTTCCATAGATAACCACCTTAATTCAAGCCTCATTTCTTATCTGGAAGAGATACCAGATCTCACTTTACCTTTGAAGAGGATCAGGCTATGCCATTCTAAAATATGCTACTTTGGCATAAAGATTATTTTAAGCTAAAGACATTTGAGATTCAACAGATGTAGAAAACCTTTTCAGCGCTTCCCTTATCTGACTAAAAGCAGCAACTTCTAAGAAATGAGGACTGCCATAAATTCTCATTTCAGGTTGGCGTCTACTCCCAGGAGAGAGACCAAGAGTAAACCTAATATAAATCCCCCATCTGGGGGAGTTTCATGGTCATGAAAAAGACACAAAGACCATTTGCACCCACACAAGCAAATATTATCACCAACTTTCTTTTCTCCCATTTGTTCTCCTCAACACTCGTGTTTCCTAAAGAAACTTGTTTGTTCTTCCCATAAAAGCCTTTCCCCCCCTCTCTTTCTTCTATTAAGTCAGGCATAGAAATTCCAAAATTTTACTACTTCTTTGAACTATTTATATATGCAAAATCAGTAGGGAAAACAGGGAAGTGATTTTTGAAAAGGTAATTGGAAGCCTGCTGGCACTTTCAGGAAAGATGTTGGTCACTGAAACTAGCAAATAAATGATTATCTTGGCCCAGGGTCTAGTGCTTGGACGTACAGGCTCAAAAGAAACTAATTTTATTAGTTCAGTCAAGGTCTGGGGGGACTTCAGTTACAGGAGACAGTTTATATACATGAATGAAATTTATTAATTGAGAAATGAAACTGAGAAAGGAAGCATCAAGTGATTGACATGTTGCCTTTCTTAAAAGGAGACCATTTTGGGGAAACTAAAATTCTATCAATCCACTATTAGCTTCATATAGCTTTCTCCACCTTGGGGGCAAGAATGTTGGAATTCTGACACCAAGAGGCTAGACAGGGTCTTCTTCTTGGCTGACAAGGCATGTACTTGACTTTTTTCTCTTTTTTTGACTTTCTTTTCTTTACAGACAAGTACCAACATTAGTCATTGTTATCAACATGTTATAACTGCCAAAATGACTATCTACATTAAGACCCCTGATGGGACAGGTTTTAAGAAAAATACGCTGCTAAGTTGCTTCAGTCTTGTCTGACTCTTTGTGACTCTACGGATCATAGCCCACCAGGCTCCTCCATCCATGGGATTCTCCAGGAAAGAATATTGGAGTGGGTTGCCATGCCATTCTCCAGGGAATGTTCCCGACCCAGGGATCAAATCTGTCTCTCTTAGTCTCCTGCATTGGCAGGCGGGTTCTTTACCACTAGTGCCACCTGGGAAGCCTAAGAAAATACATCAGCTTCTAGAGGACTAAGCCAAAGTAGGGCTTGCAGGTTTGTTGTTGTTGTTCAGTCACTAACTCATGTCCAGCTCTTTGCAATCCCATGGGCTGCAGCACAAAAGGCTTCCCTGTCCTTCACCATCTCCCGGAGTTGGCTCAAACTCCTGTCCATTGAGTCAGAGGTGCCACCCGACTGTCACAGCCTCTGCTGCCCCTTCTCCTGTTGCTTTCAGTCCTTCCCAGCATCAGGGTCTTTTATCAATGAGTTGGCTCTTCAAAACAGGCGGCTAAGGTATTGGAGCTTCAGCATCAGTCCTTCCAATGAATACTCAGGGTTGATTTCCTTTAGGATTGACTGGTTTGATTTTCTTGTAGTCCAAGGGACTCTCTCGAGTCTTCTCCATAACCACAATTCCAAAGCATCAATTCTTCAGCACTCAACCTTCTTTATGGTCTAACTCTTACATCCATACATGACTAATGGAAAAACCATAGCTCTGACTATATGGACCTTTGTCAGTAAAGTGATATCTCTGCTTTTTAATACAGTACCTAGGTTTGTCATAGTTTTCCTTCCAAGGAGTAAGTGTCTTAATTTCATGACTGTAGTCACTGTCCACAGTTATTGTGGAGCCCAAGAAAAGAAAATCTGTCAGGATTTCCACTTTTTCCCTTTCTATTTGCCATGAAGTAATGGGACCAGATGCCATGACCTTAGTTTTTTAACGTTGAGTTTCAAGCCAGCTTTTTCAGTCTTTCATCCTTACCAAGAGGCTCCTTAGTTCCTCTTCACTTTCTGCCATTAGAGTGATATCATGTGCATATCTGAGGTTGCTGATATTTCTCCTAGCAATCTTGATTTCAGCTTGATTCATCCAGACCAGCATTTCACACAATGTACACCGCATGTAAGTTAAACAAGCAGGGTGACAATATATAGCCTCATCATACTTCTTTCCCAAGTTTGAACCAGTCCATTGTTTCATGTCCAGTTCTAACTGTTGCTTCTTGACCTGCATATAGATTTCTCAGGAGACAGGTAAAGGTGGTCTGGTATTCCCACCTTTTTAAGAATTTTCTGGTGTTTTTCTGGAATTCCCTTGCTTTCTCTATGATCCAATGAATACTGGCAACTTGATCTCTGGTTCCTCTGCCTTTTCTAAACCCAACTTATACACCTGAAAGTTCTCAGTTCACCTATTGCCGAAACCTGAGAAATCTGTATGCATATCTGTATCCATAGTGTTTAGAACATGTGCAGACTTGCACCATACTAATGTCTTTAAATAATTACCTGAAAATATAATGGATAAGCAAAATGTGGTATATACGTTCAATGAAATGTCAGCCATAAAAAGGAAGGAAAATTTGACCATGCTACAACATGGATGAACCTTGAGGACACCATGCTAAGTGAAATAAGTCAGTCACAAAAAGACAAATACTGTAGGATTCCACTTATACGAAGTACTGAAAAGTCAAAACTGCAGAGACAGAAAGTATAATGGTGGTTCCCAGGAGCTGGGGGGGAGACAGAATGGGGAGTTACTATGTAGCAGGTCAACTCTGCTTCACAAAATGAAGTGTTATGAGGATGTACAGTGGAGAAGGGTGAACAACTGTGTGGACGCATTTAACACTGCTGAACTGCACACTCACTAATGGTTAAGACGGTAAATTTTAGATGACTTGTATTTTAACACACAAAGATGCCATTAAATAAATAAAGTTCCCACTGTTATGCAATGGATGTAGATAAGCACCAACATCCAAATACTAGACAGAGATTCTACAACATGGCTTAACTGCAAATGATATAATCAGCTAAGGGAAAAGCACACTTATCTGGGTAGACAGGTTTTCCAGATCTTTTACTTACGTTCACACTGAAATGCTAAATTTAGCATTTGAAATAAATGTTTTATAAATAATAAATCTTTAAAATAAACAGATAGAAACCATTCATCTCACTATTTTACCAATCCTGAATTCAAAGTACAGAAATATAAAAGCTATAAATAAAGCCAGAAGAGGAAATAACAATGAAAGATGTCAACAAAATACTGGGGAGAGGCAAATAAAGGTTTTGATGTTTGTTTTGTTCTACTCACTTCTAAAAAACAAAGAGTGAGGAACTTAAAAAGCATACACACAGATAAGAGATAACAGCATCAAAGTCCAGCAAAGTAGGACAAACAGATAACGGAATAAGCCAAGCATAGCTGATATCCAGGCCAGCAGCAGGAGAAACCCTAAGCAAAGAAAGCTCATCTGAACCAAATAACCTGAGAAAGGGTAAGGAATTAGTCACCAGATAGCTCCTAAAGTAGGGTGGCAGACGGGGCTGAAAACAAGATTGAAAGTCCCAGAAGCAGCAGTCAGAGCCCACTCTAAACCCTCTAAGTGCCCTTCCTCCCTAATGTCAGAAAACTGGCCTTTGGGAGGTCCTAAGGGCTTCCCTTGTAGCTCAGTTGGTAAAGAATCTGCCTGCAGTGCAGGAGACCGGGGTTCGATCCCTGGGTTGGGAAGATCCCCTGGAGGAGAAAAAAGCAACCCACTCCAGTATCCTTGCCTGGAAAATCTCATGGACAGAGGAGCCTGGTGGGCTGCAGTCCATGGGGTCGCAGAGAGTCGGGCACAACTGGAGAAGCCTGGTAGGCTGCAGTCCATGGGGTTGCTAAGAGTCAGACATGACTGAGCGACTTCACTTTCACTTTTCACTTTCATGCATTGGAGAAGGAAATGGCAACCCACTCCAGTGTTCTTGCCTGGAGAATCCCAGGGGCGGGGGAGCCTGGTGGGCTGCCTGTCCATGGGGTCACACAGAGTTGGTCACGACTGAAGTGACTTAGCAGCAGCAGCAGCAGCAGCAAGGTACTGGAGTAGGAAGACTCTGAGCTCACCTCCTCTCACAAGCACCAAAATTACAATTATTTATAGAATAATTCTTGAGGAAAAAGACCAGAACCTATCAGAAAAGATCTTCCACAACTAAAGATAGAAAGAAGGAATCACAGAGTGACAGGTAGGAGTGGGGAGTCCTAATAGAGTCAAGACCCATGACTCTAGTTGAGGGACCTACAAACAGAAAAATTGTTACAATATATTTTCCCTCTGAGGGAATTTCTCCAAAGAAGAATTTCTCCAAAGAAGCCCCCAATCTCCTGCTGAAAACAAGTTTTCAACTCCTTTCAGTAAGGAATAGGCATACAACTGTTGGATAATATGGGAAGAGTATGTTTATTTTGTAAGAAATCATCAAATGGTCTTCCAAAGTGGCTAAACCATTTTGCATTCCAACCAGCAATGAGAGAGAATTCCTGTTGCTCCACGATCTCTCCATCATTTGGTGCTGTCAGTGTTTTGGGATTTGGGCCATTCTAATAGGAAAAGGAGTGCGTCAAGGCTGTATATTGTCACCCTGCTTATTTAACTTCTATGCAGAGTACATCATGAGAAATGCTGCGCTGGAAGAAGCACAAGCTGGAATCAAGATTGCCGGGAGAAATATCAATAACCTCAGATATGCAGATGACACCACCCTTATGGCAGAAAGTGAAGAGGAACTCAAAAGCCTCTTGATGAAAGGGAAAGAAGAAAGTTAAAAAGTTGGCTTGAAGCTCAACATTCAGAAAACAAAGATCATGGCATCTGACCCCATCACTTCATGGGAAATAGATGGGGAAACAGTGGAAACAGTGTCAGACTTTATTTTGGGGGGCTCCAAAATCACTGCAGATGGTGACTGCAGCCATGAAATTAAAAGACGCTTACTCCTTGGAAGGGAAGTTATGACCAACCTAGATAGCATATTCAAAAGCAGAGACATTACTTTGCCAACAAAGGTCCGTCTAGTCAAGGTTATGGTTTTTCCAGTGGTCATGTATGGATGTGAGAGTTGAACTGTGAAGAAGGCTGAGCGCTGAAGAATTGATGCTTTTGAACTGTGGTGTTGGAGAAGACTCTTGCGAGTCCCTTGGACTACAGGGAGATCCAACCAGTCCATTCTAAAGGAGATCAGTCCTGGGTGTTCATTGGAAGGACTGATGCTAAAGCTGAAACTCCAGTACTTTGGCCACCTCACGCGAAGAGTTGAAATACTGGAAAAGACTCTAATGCTGGGAGGGATTGGGGGCAGGAGAAGGGGATGACAGAGGATGAGATGGCTGGATGGCATCACTGACTCGATGGATATGAGTTTGAGTGAACTCCAGGAGTTGGTGATGGACAGGGAGGCCTGGCGTGCTGCGATTCATGGGGTCGCAAAGACTTGGACATGACTGAGCGACTGAACTGAACTGAATAGGTGTGAAATGGTAACTCATTGTTATCTTAAAAGATATGTCTTTTGCAAATATTTTCTCCCATTCTGTAGCTTTTTCTTTTTAAAAAAGATTTATTTATTTATTTGAAGTTTTGACTGTCCTGGGTCTCAGTTTTTGCACATGGGCTTTTTCTAGTTGCAGTGAGCAGGGGCTACTCTTCATTTCGGTGTACAGGCTTCTCATTGTGATGGCTTCCCTCACTGCAGAGCACAAGCTCTGGGCACGAGGGCTTCAGCAGTTGTAGCACGTGGGCTCAGTAGTTGTGGCTCGTGGGCTCTAGAGAGCAGGCTCAGTAGTCGTGGCTCAGGGGCTTAGCTGATTTGCGACATGTGGGATCTTCTCAGACCAGGGATCGAACCGGGTCCCCTGCATTGGCAGCTGGATTCTTAACCACTGGACCACCAGGGAAGCCCCTGTAGCTTATCTTCTAATTCTCTTAGACAACTTTAGCTTACTTTCTTTTTAAACAAATTTATATATTGAACCACTCTAATATTAAAGAGTTAAAGTTTCCTTGATTTAAGGATGAATGTTATTAAGCAAATTCCATTGTTTTGAGTAACATCTCCTGGCATATTATCAACACTGCTTTCACATTTCTTTAATGCGTATTTCTATTCACAATACTCTACAGAATAGTAACTTCAAAACTATTACAGAGATAACAGGATACTTTTGCCTTTAACTAAAAAAAGGTTTTTTTGCTGACACTTAGCACAAACATTTTCAAGATTGATAAGTATTTAAATAACACTCTGTACCATCAAGTGTTTTTAAACTCATGCTTATCATGCAGTATGTAAGTATGGGGAACACCGAAATGAAAACTGACAATTTTACATTTACTTCTTCAAATAACAGTGCGAAAGAGCAGAGATAATCTTTTCTTGCCACAGTCATTATTATATAGGAAGAATTGTCGTATTTTCTCCAACACTGGTTTCAAAGGCAATTCTATAATAAATGGGGACAAAAAAATACTTCTTCCCTGTAAACTGCCAATTAGTAAACGTATAAGAAATAAAAATTATTAGAAAAATCACCCATTTTGCAACCATTGCAGGACTAACTGGTTCAAGCAAATCACCAGTGGATGATAAATTCATGACATGAAAATGTGTTTGTTGGCAAATGGTATATTAACAGTCTTCATGTGGATGATTATTAATTACAGAGTCATCAGTGAACACAATCTTAATAAATAAATAAATAAATCAGAGAAACATACCCACAACTGAAAAACTGACATTACATTCTCCTGATGTGATGTAGTGAGAACGACATGATACTTATGGAGCTTTTCTAGTCAATTGTATAACCCAAATCTAACCACAAGGAAGCAATCAGATGAGCTTATATTGCAAAACAGGAACTTTTACATAATAAGAGGCTCTTACTCTTCAAAAATTGTCAATCTTAACATGAGAAAAAGTCTCAAGAACTGTTATAGTATAAAGGCAATAGAAGAGGTACGACAACTAAACGCAATGCTTGATTCAGGACTTTTTTTAAACTTGCTATAATGGACAGTATGAAAACTATTTGGCAACATTTGAGTACTGACTATACACTACTAAAGGCATTGCATCAATATTAAATTTCTTGAATTTGATACAATTACACTTTGGTCCTATACTTATTCTAAAGAGATACAAGTAACCTTTCTCAAGAATCCAGGAAAAAAAAGAAATTGTGTATCACTCTGTTATATACTATGTTGCCACTGACAGAGAAAAGTAAAGCAGTGTGGCCAAGAGCGAACCCTATGTGAACCAAGCTGAAGAGTTATATTTTACAATTTTTCTGTATTTCTTTCATTTAAAAAAAAAATTTTAAATTCAGAAACAAAATTCATTCTCATCAAATGGGCTATAGTAGGGTAAAGATCTTAACTAATTTTCACCCGGCATAAAGGTTTTCTATCTCCTTGTAGACCTATTGCAAATACAATTTTTCAAACATCTGAATGACTGCTCTAGCTGTACTTCTAAGATCCCATCACAGGATATCCTTGCCTTGAGAGTAAATAAGACATAGAGTTTAATGCACTGCACTATGACAGACATGAGCTTAAAATCTTTGAGGAGGAGGTCTGACAGCAATATGGACTGAACTGATGTTATCAGTCGCCCCCACCACCCGCCACTACAAGCACATAAAAATGCAGATAAAATATGAAAATAAAAAAGGTCTTGATACACAGCTAAACTAGAAAGATTGAAAAATTCCAGGTTCCAGAGAAAAGGTGAGTTAAAGCCATAAATATAAGGGAAAACTGATGACAGGGAGCTGAGGCCTGTGGGGAGCAAGCTCAGATTCTTGTAATGAACACATGAGAACAAGACTGCAGCGGGTGGGCATCATATCTCAAGCTTACAAGCAGGTAGAAACCTGCAGAAAACCCCAGAGTCAAGTGCTCCTCATCAGAGGCCAGAAGAACCCTAGAGAAGCAATAAGCAGGTTTGCCATCTATCAGGGCAAGGTTGGGAGGTGGGGAAGTCACCCTAAAACTTCAAAAGCATAACTCAGTAAGGTACAAAGATCTAAGATCCAAAATTTACATCCTGTGCATGAAGAGTAAGGAAACAAAAAGCCAATAAACTAACCTAAAAACTTGTTTAGAACCACCAAAACCCCTAGAAACAGGCAGAAGAAAGTTTGAAGCAGACTTGAGAAACTTTCACAGATTTGGATCATTGACAGCCAGGCCACTTACAACCCTTCCTTCCAACTTTTAGCTAGATGATTTCAGAATTTAAAAACTTACGGATTGCACATGGAAATAAAACACCAAGAACTCCAAAGAACAAGACAATGTAAGAGCCTATACCTCTGAGGCAGGAGAGTCGGCGCCCTAGGAGGAAATATGCTTACTTGTGAACTTGTTAAACATGCTGGTTTAGAATGCTGAGAAAGGCGGTGGGTCAACAGTTTTTAAAGATTCACTTTATATAGCTTTTCTTAACAGAGTTATAACTCACACACCATAAAATTCACTGTTTTATAGTTTACAGTTCAGTGTTTTTTAGTATATTCACAAGGATGTGCAACCATCCCCACATTTTTATCACACTGAAAAGAATCCCACGTCTGTTATCTGTCATTCCCCTTCTCATTCTCCTTGGCAACCACTAGTATACTTTATGCCTATGGACTTACTTATTCTGGAATTTTCTCATAAAGGAAATGTGACTTGCTTCCTTCACTGAGCATATTTTCCAGGTTCACTCTATATTGGAGCATATGTCAGTACATCATTCCTTTTTATGGCTGAATAATATTCCACTGAATAGACAGATTACATTGTGTTAACTGAATCATCAAGTGATGGACATTTAAGTTGCCTCCTCTTTTTGGCTACTGTGAACAATACAGCTAAGAACACTCATGGGCAAGTTTTTGTATTAACATATGATTCTCTTGTATTTCCTTATTACTCTTTTCCCTTTTAACCCATAATAAATAACCCAGATAAAAAGGCTGTTGCTGTATTTGTTAACTTTTTTTTTTTAATTTCCAAAAACAATGGATAGTAGTTCTTCTCTCAGAAAACCAATGTAGCTGTAATTTGCATGTCTTCAAGCTAATTTTTTTAAGTTTTATTATGAAAATTTTTTCACTAAAGTAAGCTTTTTAATTGAAAATACACACCCAGAGAAGTGTACATATCATTAGATTGCAACCTGGTAAGTTTTCACAAGCCAATCCCACCAGCGCAACTGGCACACAGATAAGGCACAGCCAACATCAGCACCCAAGACTCCCCGAGTGTCTTCTTTTAGCCATTTACCTCCCAACAGAAGCCACTGTTCTTATTCAGTCACCACAGATTGGCTTTACCTGCTTTAAAATTTCATATAAATGGTTGTGTCTGATTTATTTCATTTACTATTAATATTATATTTGTGAGCATCATTGATCATAGTTGCACATAGCTGTAGTTCACTTGTATGTGGAAAATTTTAAACATCATTCAGCTTCAACAGTGTCGAATAAGGTGGGCCCTTAGCCTCTGACAAAAGCAAAGGTACTTTCTTGCTGAAAGAAAATTATGTTATCCTAGCCCACACATTATCTCTATAATTCTTCATATACAATTTCTGGCATATGTTAAAGTAAATTAGGCACTCACAGAGACAAACACGAATGACCAAAATCCAAAAGACATCAGAAACATTAACAGTTATCAACACAGACCTCAAAATTACTATGCAATATGTTCAATTAAATGAAGGACAAAATGGAGAATTTGGACAGAGAACAAAAATCTATAAAAAGAACCAAACAGAAATTCTAGAACTAAAAAATAAAACGCTAATTTAAGAACTCAATGGTTGAGTCTAACAGCAGATCAGATCAGCAGAAGACAGAAATATTGAAAGGAAATATAGACTGAAAGAAAATATCCAAAACAAAGCATAGAGAGACAAAAGGATGGGAGATATGGAAAAGTGTATGAGAGAATGCATGAGAGATAAGGACTGCCCACAAACTGGGGATACTTTTGAGTGTGAAAGGTGTTTACTTAAGGTGTTTAGTTATATCAAGACAGTAGGTACAAAATGATACATGAGGTTATCTGAGATACTGAGGACACAGGGAAAGGTCTAACATATGTGTGACTGGAATCCCAGATGGGAGAGGAAAAAGAAAGAGGGAGAAGCAAATTAGGAACTTATACAGCTGAGAATTTTCACGTAAAGAGGTAAAGCAAAATAAATTAGGTAAGTACAATCAGTCCAGATTAGTAGGGAGACATAAAAGTGGGCAAAAGAGACTAACAGTGTATCAGGAGGGAGTCAATGGAAATTCTTCTAAGGTTAACAATTTAAGGATGTTAATCAGACTACAGAGAAGGGGAGATGAAGACCATCTAGGACGACATTCAGTAAATCCAGATGAGAGTGGTGATAACACTGGATTAAGGTGAGGCAGTCAATAAAGAAGCGAAAGTGAACTCGCTCAGTCGTGCCCGACTCTTTGTGACCCTGTGGACTGTAGCCCGCCAGGCTCCTCTGTCCATGGGATTCTCCAGGCAAGAATACTGGAGCGGGTTGCCATTTCCCTCTCCAAAAGGAAGAGGCAAATAATTTCAAAGCAAAAGCTGAATAATTTGGCAAGACAACATACAAAAATGATCCCAGATAATAGCTCTAGCCCTTAAAACTGGGAAAAGTTAACATTGATCACTGAAAAAATAATTTCTATGTTTTCTAATTTTTAACATAGAGTTTTGTTTTTATTTTATTAAAAAAAAATTTTTTAGGTCACGCAGTGTGGCATGAGGGTTCTCAGTTCAAGGGACACCATAAATTGATCATGTTCTTGACCATCTAAAAAATTTTCTTTCCAAGCAAACTAGAAACATAATAAAAAGTTAACTATGTATACAATAGAAATCTTTTTATAATAAATATTGAAATAAAAACAGTTACAAATGATCGAGAAATTAACAAAATGAAGAATATTTGACAACAAATGAGACAAAGAAGTCAGAAGAAAATTTACAGCCTTAAATGCATTTATAACTAAAAAAACAAAAGCCTCAAATAAGTATCCAATTTAAGAAACCAGAGTAAAATAAACCAACAGAAAATGGGAGGTGGGAATAAAGATAAAAGCTGTGTCTGATTAATTATGAACAATTTAAAAACTAGTCCAAAGAATAAATAAGGCCAATATCTGCTTTCTTGAAAAATCCAACAGAAATAGATTAAAGGGTAAAAACCCCCTTAAGCTTATACTTAAAACAAGACTTCTAAACCTCTGCAAGTATTTCTCAATATAATATCTTCCAATGACCTGATAGCTGTGGGCAACACAGAAGGAAGGTGAGGCTGGGTACAAAGCTTAAGCCTGAGGGTATAATACGATTTTTAACTTTCTTTCTTTTACATTTGTATGAATCAAAAGTCAAATGTGAAAGCAGTATCTTCCAAATCAAGAATCCTGGGTTATCACTTCTATAAATTCCTTTTTAAATTTTACATAATATTTTAAAATTTTATTTATAATTGGAGGATAATTTATTTTTAATTGGAGGATAATTGCTTTACAATGTTGTGTTGGTTTCTGCCATAAAACAACATGAATCAGCCATAGGTATACAGATGGCCCCTCCCTTTTGAACCTCCCCCTCCCACCTCCCACCGCATCCCACCCCTCTAGGTTGTCACAGAGCACCAGGCTAAGCTCTCTGTGTTATACAGCAACTTTCCATCATCTATCTATTTTGCACATGGTAATGTATATATTTCAACACTACTCTCTCAGTTCATCCGGGGCCTCCCCTCGCTGTATTCGTAAGTTTGTTCTCGATGTCTGAGCCTCTCTTTCTGCCCTGCAAACAGGTTCATCAGTACCATTTTTCTACATTCCATATATATACATTAATACATGATATTTGTTTTTCTGACTTATTTCACTCTGTATAACAGGCTCCAGGTCCATTCACCTCACTAGAACTAACTCAGATTGATTCCTTTTTATGGCTGAGTAATATTGCATTGAATATATGTACCATAACTAGTTGATCCATTCATCTGTCGGTTGACATCTAGGTTGCTTATAAATTCTTTATTTACCTTTACTTTTACTAAGAAACTATTGACAGATTAACTATTCCATGTTAATTTAGTTGTTTTTCTATGTAATAGTGATTCACGATCTTATCCTTTCTCTTATTTACTAATTTTTTTTGGCTGTGTCAGGCCATGCAGGATCTTAGTTTCCTGACCAGCAATGAAACCCATGCCCCCTGCAGTAGAAGCTCAGTCTTAACCACTGGACCACCGGGGAAGGTCCCTCTTATCCTCTTATCCCATCACTTGTAACCAAGGGCATATGGGGGACACGACCAGGGCAAATCTAAATTTCTGGTGCCACTTACTCTGGCACTTCAGGGATTTCACGAGTAAACTGGGCCACATTTACTCTACAGTTAAAAACAATTTAAAACTAATTTTAAAACCTAAATTTTTAAGTTTCTTTCTTTTTTTTCATCTGTCTGCTGCGTGGCATGAGGGATCTTAGTTCCCCAACTAGGGACAGAACCCATGGCTCCTGCAGGGCAAGTTCAGAGTCCTAACCACTGGACCGCTAGAGAACTTCCAAGAAAACTTTCTCTATTCCCCTTGGTCATAGTGGACTAGCTAGCCTTCTTTGTATTCTCCCTGGCTACACTGCCTTTATACCATCAGTGACTACTTGCTGTTTTTATTGTTGTCTATGATTTAACAAAGAGGAGGCAAAGATCAAAACCCCATGAACTCTCTCCTCTATTAAATCCATGCAAGAAAAGATGGTGCCCTATGGAAATTCACCTTATTTAACTCATCACCGAAAACTGGAAATTACTTCTAAATCATCCACACTTAAAGTTTAGGTAAGCTTTGTCCAAGAATAAACTTTTAGTATACATATTTTAAGACTCTCAAGTCAATAAACAAGTCAAGAGAGTCTTAAACAATATGGTAATTCAAATATTACCTGAATAGCTTGTATTTCTTATTAGTGAGTTTCTGTACCTTTTTTCATTAAAAAAGAAAAACACTGAAGTGGAATAATAAAGGGTCATAACAGTGAAGAATTTTTTAGGTGTACTCTTCATTCTCTGGGATCTAAGCAGTGCTCCAACCATAGTGTTATGATGTCATTTTCATCTCTTCTATAATAAAGTAAAAAGTGTTTAAAAAGTAAAATAAATATTTAAAAATAAAGTTTTAGGGATTTCCAGGTATTACTAAGATTAAATAAATTCCCTCCAGATGAAAATTCCATAATAAGTAACTTCCACTACAGCTGGAACAAAATGTAACTGCAGAACAACTGTAATGAACCTTATCAAGTGAGAGCAATAAGTTCTATAGTGGTTGCATTTTCTGATTAGTCAAAATTATCTTTGAAAACTCACTCATGTATAATCAGGTCTTTGGAAGTTCAATATTAATGTCTTAGGCTTCTTTTTGCATTTAGACTATTGACACCTTGTTCTGGGTCATGGAGGTCATAAGCTAAGGCAGTTGAGTAGATGCAAGCAGGTAAGACAATGGGAAAAAAGAGATTATTGCCCTCTACCTCCATACAGTACAGCCCCAGGATGTGTATATAGTAAGACTGAATTGTGTCCAGCTGATTCCTAGGCCTTAAATAAAAAAAATATAATTTGGATTATTTAATAGCTGCAGACCTGTAGTTTTTGCAGATCTTAATAACAACCCAAGGAAAAAAATACAAACATACAACGGGAACTGTTAGGTGTAAGTACAGTAATTGCAACTTTCATGAAATATAAATCTCAAAAGTTGCCATAGCAGTCTTAACTTTAGACCCAAAGGCGTACAATTTGAAAACAGCAAGAGAATTAACTACACACATTCTACTATACAGATGAGTATATATGACACTTGCTTTAGCACTTATTCATCATCCACTAGGTATTAAAAATACTAACTCAGGATTCCATTCCGCAAGCATTTAACAAGACTTCTGCTCAGCTGAACAATGGAGTTTAAAGAAACAAAGAAAAACTTATAATTTAGTTGGAGCCACAATATTTACCTATTTTTTGAAAAGGACTAACATAAAACAATGCACAACAACCTGGAGTTAATTTAGTGTAAAGAAAGGATCTGTTGCTTATTATATTATTGCACATCTCCCACTGAAGTGTTCAATAAATTCTACCACCTTAGGAGATGACTTTTAAACGTATTAAACTAATTATAATGAAAATATAGGTACTTTTGTTCTTCACATATTCGTTCGTTCCTATCTCCCCCCCCCATCCCACCGCCCCACCTTACACCCCTTTCTCTCTGGCTGTGGGATGGCCAGAAGAGGAAGAAATACTAAAAGTGAAACGCTGCATGAATTGATCAGGAAAACTTGGTAAATAACTGACTGGGAAAGTGAAAACTGAGATAGGTTAGTGATGAATCCCAAGAAGGTGCTTGGCCACTTACCCAGAAATTTATTTAATGAGAATGGATCGCAGGTTTCCACAGGTCGTTCCACTGCCAGTAAGAGAGTCGTGAACCTTGGGTCCCTTTTTTCACTAGTCAACAGTCTCCCTCACCTACACGCGGAGTACATATTTAGCACTCAACAAATCTTGATTGACTGAAAATCTATCTTTTTCATACTGGTACCCAACCACAGAGGTATGGTCCCACAAATTCCCTCCAGAAAAGCCTTACGATTTAACCCAAAGAACTGAGAAAGTAGTCAGAAGCTCTGGGGATCTTGGTAAGGACTGGGAATGATCAAGGGCCAATGGGGCCTACACTGACCCGACTTCCCAAAGAAAGCTCAGGGGACTGACCTACAGCTAGCAGGCTTCGGCTTCGCCAGGAGGTACGCGACAGGCCGCAGATCCATAGCCTCCCACCCGGGGGCGCTGAGAGACCCGGGGGCGCTGGGAGACCCGGGGGCGGGGGGTATTCCCTCAAGTTAGTACCTGTGAAGCTGCGACACAGAGAGTGGCTCGGGGCTCTCATTACGGAGGCCGGGGCCTGGGGCCGGCCAGCTGCGCCTCCTGCCTGAGGGCTCTGCGCTCCGGAGCTGCAGTGACAGCACGGGTCGCAGATAATACCTCACACCTCGGAAGCCTCGTGGCTCGCAGGCCCCGGGAGTTTCGTTCCCAAGACTTCGCGAGTCGTCGCACTCACGTCTACAAGGCGCTCTTCAAGGCTTCCCTCACAGCTCAAGCGATCACTCCTGCCTTAAGCCCAGCCACTGGTCGCTTCCCGGCGCCGCCATCGCTAGTGTTTGTTTTCATCCGCTTCGGTGACGGCCGGGGGAGGAAGAGGGCTACGGGGGAAGTACAGCTACCTAACATCAGTCGCACTTTCTCTACAAAGTGGATGCCCTACTTAATCTTCTTCCTCTTTGATGTGTCCGTAAAAACTGGTTTCCTTACCAAAGTCTGAGTCCCCAGTCTCTTCAAGGGTCTCAGAAAAGAAAGGGGTAAACCCAGCGGCGGGGGGAAGACGGGGGTTGGAAGAGCGCGAAAGTTTGGGCCGTGTGTGGAATGTGCGCTGACGAATCGCAGATCGCGGCGGCGACCGCAGAGAGGACGCGGCTCGGGGCGGGCGCTGACGCGGAGGGGCGGGGCCTGCACTGAGCGCCGTGGCGGCTCGTCTTCGGCCGCAGGTTCCGGAGGCGGGCCGGGCTCGGTGGGGTGGGTGGGGAGTGTGACGGGTAACCTGGCAGCCGCGGAGAGGTGGGTGAGCGGCCTCGGCTGACTTGGGCCGGGACCATCACACTTCCGTATCCACTTCTAAGTCAGCTTTTCAAAGCCTTTGAGGTGGAGTCGCCTGTCAGCCCCTAGCTCTCCCAGCCTCCTCTTCTGCGCCTTCCTTCCCACCTGCCTGGTCTTCTCTGCTTCCTAGCCCTCAGCCTCACGATTTGGGTTTCTTGGGGTGAGGGGAAAGCCTTCTGTTAAAAGCACGTAATCTCCCTCGACCAGCCTGGGTCGTGGGCGGGTTTTTTTTTTTTTTTTTTTTTTGCCCCTTCCCTGTTAGACGGGTTTGAACACCACCACCCCCCACCCCCGCCCGCCCCGCGTCTCTTTACCCCTTACTTATCCTGTGGAGTCAGAAGGGTTTGGGTCATGAATCCCGCCGTGACTAATCTCTGTCCTGAGTACTTATGACGTCTGTCAGCGGCTTCGTGGCCTGTCTACTTAGGAGCAGACCTCTTACTTTGTGAATAATTATGCCATCACCTCCATTAACCTTTTGCTCTTCCCAATTCAAGTTGTGGTGGTTTAGTTGCTAAGTCGTGTCCGACTCTTGCGACCCCATGGACTGTAGCCTGCCAGGCTTCTCTGTCCATAGGATTCTCCAGGCAAGAATACTGGAATGGGTTGCCAGTTCCTTCTCCGGAGAATCTTCCCAACCCAGGAATTTAACCTGGGTCTCCTGCGTTGCAGGCAGATTCTTTACCAACTGAGCTAGGAGGAAAGCAGTTCAAGTACCAGGCAGGCACTAAATGAGCCACCAATACTCGACTCCCATTCTCCAAGCCAAAGCAAGCCCGTCCTGTGGTCGTGAGTTAGTGGAGAAAAACCCAGAGTTACAGTTATAGCACCTTTTGCTTGAACAAAATGGAAATTTGAGAAAAGAATCTGTTGTGGTCTTTGAATCGCTTTAAAGTCTTTGGTGGGTTTCTAACGTCTTTCTTGTTTTGTTTTGTTTTGTTTAACCTTTACAGAGAGAAGATTATAAATACCACAGCCACTTAAATGACGGTTAGCCGTTGAATTCTGACACTTAAATACTTTCTTTCATCAGCATCTTCACTGGAAAGAGTTCAGGAAAAATAACGGAGGGAAAGAAACAACATTTACATGTACCATGGCTATACCAATAACAGTACTTGACTGTGATCTCTTGCTATATGGCCGAGGTCACCGGACATTGGACCGCTTTAAGCTGGATGATGTGACGGATGAATACTTGATGTCCATGTATGGGTTTCCACGACAGTTCATTTATTACTTGGTGGAGCTCTTGGGGGCGAGCCTTTCTAGACCTACTCAGAGATCCAGGGCTATTAGCCCAGAGACACAGATCCTTGCAGCACTGGGCTTCTATACCTCAGGTTCCTTCCAGACTCGGATGGGAGACGCTATTGGAATCAGTCAGGCATCTATGAGTCGATGTGTTGCCAACGTCACTGAGGCGCTTGTGGAAAGAGCTTCACAGTTCATCCACTTTCCAGCTGATGAAGCCTCTGTGCAGGCTCTGAAGGATGAATTCTATGGGTTGGCAGGGATACCAGGAGTCATAGGGGTAGTTGACTGTATGCATGTAGCAATCAAGGCACCAAATGCTGAAGACCTTTCCTACGTGAACCGTAAAGGTCTTCATTCTTTAAATTGCCTGATGGTGTGTGACATCAGAGGGGCACTGATGACTGTGGAGACAAGCTGGCCAGGGAGCCTCCAAGACTGTGTTGTGCTACAGCAGTCTTCTCTCAGCAGTCAGTTTGAAGCTGGGATGCACAAAGAGAGCTGGCTTCTTGGTAAGTCTGAGGTATAAATGCTTCATTCTGTAGATAGTGAAAAAATACCTGGGACAGTAGAATGAAATATGGAGGTCTATAGACCTGAGTCTCAGTCCTGTTCTCTTTTCAACATGACCTCGGATGAGAACTCTCTGAGCCCTAATTTTTTTAAATCAACATTTAAAAGACACTTATTAACAATAAAAAATATTTATCTATTTATTTGGCTGTGTGGGGTCTTAGTTGGGGCACACAGGCTCTTCCTTGCAGTGTGAGGGCTTCTCTAGGTTCAGGGCCTTCTCTGGAGTTGCTGCACGTGGGCTTAGTTGCCCCTCGGCACGTGAGATCTTGGTTTCTGGACCAGGGATCGAGCCTGAGTTCCCAGCATTGGAAGGTGTATTCTTAACCACTGGACCACCAGGGAAGTCCCAGAAGACACTAACATTTAAAAACATATGATTTGACTCAGTTCTTCTAAGAATTTATCTTGGAGGTACATATTCAGAAATATGTAAAACAAAATTACACACAGGAACTTGCATAACAACAGTATTTTGTAGTCCCAAACAACAGTAGCAACAACAAAAATTCCCCTTAAATAAAGCCAAAGTACTTATCAGTGCAGATCTGGTTAAATATAGTACCTTCATACGATTGAGCCTTAACTTTTTAGAATTTATTTGGCTGCGCCAGTCTTAGTTGTAGTACATGGAACCTTTGTTGAGGCGTGTGCGATCTAGTTGCCTGACCAGGGATCGAACCTGGGTCCCATGCATTGGGAGCATGGAGTCTTAACCCCTGGACCACCAGGGAAGTCCCAGAGCCTTCATTTTTATCATCTGTAAAATAGTGAAAGTAATGCTAAGGGCAGTAATATCTGTTGTTAGGATTAGGCAATATATACGCAAGTTCACTCTGAAGTATTGTGCACATGTATTCTTTTTGCCATCGGTGACTGTCTCCATGACGTCTATATGAAAATGACAGTAGACAGTGCGTTTATACAGTTCTTATGGAAACGCGCTTCATAGACCTGCCTGCCCAAGTGCCCTTGGAAAGCCAGGCTTAATAATCTGAGTAGAACAAGAACCCATTCGGTACGAAGCAGTGCAAACCAATGTGACTGTAGAGCTGATAGGAATACAGTTAGTTAGCAGTGATGAAATCCTCAAGCCTGGCAGCTTTCTTTTTGTTTTATTTTTAAAGCACTGCTCTTTTTGTGAGCAACAAGACAGGGGTTATCTTGTATACAACATATGTGAGAGATGAAGGAGCACATTAAGCATCAGAAGACCTTTCAAAACCATGAATCTTAACCTGGTTTATTAAGGCCAGTCTGCACTGCACATGCTTGTTATGCAGTGTTTCACATGTAATAGATGCCCAGGAATTTTTTTTTCTTTAATGTGCTTACTGACAGTTAAAGAAAAACCTTCCCTGGGACTTTGCCAGAAGTCCAGTGGTTAAAATTCTGTGCTTCCAATGCGTGGGATTCAGGTTTGATTCCTGGTCGAAGAAATAAGATCCCACATGCCTGACAAGGTGGTCAAAAAAAGAAAAAGAACCCTTCCCCCCTTCCAGGTGAAAAGAGACCGCTGTCACACTGGCTGGTTTGGCACTGCCAGGGCACCACGGGCAACAGCTTGGAGATGAACTGATTCTCTTCAGTTGTCGCTTCTACACTGTTGCTGGTACATCGCCTTCTCATTGCCTTACTAGATGTTTGTGTTAATCCCGCCTTTTGCCTAGTCTGAATTTGTAAATTCTGTTTTCAATCAACTCATACCAAGAAGAGAGGGAAAGACTGCAAATGTCTCATCCAGCTTCTTCTTCCACAGCTGGGGAAGTACTTGGGTTCCAAGCTGATTTCTTGTGACATCACCTGGGTACCCTAACTCTAACGCCAGCTAGAAATGACTGAGCACGTTAGTCAAGTTAGTCAGGCGATCTTGTAAGTACTTTGCCTTGGATTATCTCACTTAATCCTTATAAAAACTTGTAAGGAGTTATATGCTAATGTCAGCATTTTCACAGAAGAGGAAATTAAGGCACAGAACATCTGTGCCATTTGTGTTTATTTTTTTTTAGAATGAATCATATGAGGAGTTACTCTATTTGGCAAATGGTCTTTTTGCTAGGACTTCAAGGTCAGGTACCAATCACTGATTTTCTTTTCCTTCACAATTGGGGACCCCAGTTTCAGTTGGAATTATGGCTTTAAAGTAGTTTTTCAGTTGTTTACAGGACATAGCTGAAAATACGTAAAAATTTGGACAAATTTTTATGTATTTTTCTGATTGCCCTCTTGACAGAAAGAGTGCAAGTGGGAGAGACGGAAACATTGCAACCACACTTAACAGATTATTAAGGCCAGTTTTGGTACCCAGCCACATGCTAGACACTAATGATGCCAGGGAAGTATACCCACAGAAGTTGATGCTATGGAAATTAATTCCTTTAGTATCCTCAGTTCTAGCACAGATCCTTTGAAAAGCCTCCATGAGCTGTAACAGGCAAACTAGTTTGAAAATATGTGAACTAGCGTAGTGTTTCACAATTTTTACAGATCAAAAAGAGTTATCTGGGGAATTTTTAAAATGTATGTACTTATTTTTGGCTGCGTCAAGTCTTAGTTGAGGCACTGGGCACATGGGCTCTTCTCTAGTGGTGGAGCATGGGCTCCAGAGTACCGGCTGCGTTGTGACAGTGTACAGGCGGCCCCTCAGCATGTGGGGTCTCAGTTCCCCGACCGAGGATCGAACCCTTATCCCCTGCATGGCAAGGTGAATTCTTAACCACTGGACCACCAGGGAAGTCCTCTATCTGGGAAATTTGTTTAAAATAAAGGGACCCACTTCAGACTTCAGAAATGAGATTCTTCAAGAAAAGAATCCCATCATCATTTTTATCAGGTGGCCCAAATTATTTGTAATGAATAGATGGTTGGAAAACACTGGTTTCACATATAGGGAAAACTGGTAGGATTCCGAGGAATGACAAGATGTTGAAAAAAAAGAGAGATAAGATGACTGATTGTATCTTAAGTACACCATCAGATTTGTAGAGCGGTTCTAGATTTGCTAAACCTAGAATTAGCTGTGATTCCCCCTTGGGTTTTGTTTGTTGAGCATATTTTCACCTTGGGTGTCATGCCTTCATGTCATTCTTGTCTGCCCCTTCAGAGGGCATCAGCTAATTCTTCTCTAAATGTACCTGCTCCTACACACAGTTCAGCCCGAGTTATTCCTTCAGCTCTTGACCTAGTCCTGTTAAGCAGCTTCGGGTAAGCTCTGCCAGAATGTCTCTTGGATGACTGATCATATAAGCAATTATAATCTGTTTAGCAATTCTGATCCTAATCCCCTCCTGAGTGTCTGTCTTTCTGGATTATAACCAGTTAATGGTGATGGGACGTTTTATAAAAGGTCACCACTAACTAGCTGATCTTGTATGTTTACCCAATTAAAGCTCATATTGTTTCTTAGAGTGACATTTAACAAATATTTAGCATGTCTGTGTTTTCACATTCATCTTTTTATTTATTTATTTGTTGTCCACGAGGCATGTGGGATCGTAGTGCCCTGACCAGGGATCAAACCCACATTCCCCCAGCCTTGGAAACACAGAGTCCTAACCACTGGACTGCCAGGGAAGTCCCTCGACATCCATCTTAAATGTTTTTTAATTGTCTCTTGCAGCATTATACCATTGTTTTAGTGACTCTGCGTCTGACATTATTAGCATTAGTTGACTAGCTCCTTCGTCTTCCTGTGCCTGACAGATCATAGGATGGCCGACATATATTTTTATTTTCTCATTTATAAAATGAGTTCAATAATATCTGCCTGGCAGAGCTGGGATTGGAAAAGAGATAATACAATGCCTACTACATAGTAGGTATTCAGTGTCATAGATATTATTTTCATTATGACTTATAACATCAGTTGCTTATATACAGTATATATTAGGGACAAGTTCAATTAAAGAAGGTTGTACTTAGGAGGAAAAAAGTCAGCCAAATATACAATTTGAAGATATTTGATATCTCAGATACTTAAAGTTAATCCAGGGGCTTCCCTGGTGGCTCAGTGGTAAAGAATCCAGCTGCCAACGCAGGAAACATGGGTTTGATCCCTAATCCGGGGAAATTCCACATGCCACAGAGCAACTAAACCCGTGTGACACAACTATTGAGCCTCTGCTCTAGAGCCCGGAAACCACAACTACTGAAGCCCTCGTGCCTGGAGCCAGGGCTTCACAACAAGAGAAGCCACTGCAACGAGAAGCTCATACGCCGCAACTAGAGAGTGGCCTCTGCTCACCACGTCTAGAGAAAGCCGGCACACGGCAATGAGGACCCAGTGCGGCCGCAAATAAATTTAAAAAAATTAAAGTTAATCCAGTCTACCTAGAACTAATACAGTGTTATATGTCAATATCTCAGTAATGTTTTTAGTTAAAAAACTGCATTTAAAGTTAACACAGTTCTTGGAAATGTAAGCTCCTAAAAGAAAGGAGTTCTATATATTTGGAACAGTGCCTAGCACTCTCTGAACAGTCCATAACTATTTACTGAAATTGATGGTGGGGGAACACAACAAGTATGCAAGCTGGTATTCCTTAGGTCTATTTGTCTCAAATTTCTAAGGGTTTGTGCTTCTATCTGAGACATTTCACCTTCCAAATTTAGTGAATCAAGACAAGTAAACATTGTAGAAACATTGTGCTATTGTAATGGGACACTGCACACCGGTTTTGTTTGTAGTGCTTCCCAGGATCATTGGTGCAGAAGTCATTTAAAGGAGATGCCTTGTGTATATAATTTTAATTGACTTCTGATTTTACTTCCCTATCCCTGACTGTTATTATTTGCATCATTATATTTATGCTTTCCTTGTTAATGTGAAATTCTACCAGTTCCTCTGTTACAAAGGTGTGGTCCTAATGAGTGTGATTTCTAGGTTGGCAGAACATCTCTGCTGGCACTTTTATTCTCCTGAGCACTGGAAGAATGAATGATTATTGTCTATAAAATCCTCTGAAATCGCCTGGTAATGCCTTCATACCTGACATTTTAATGGTAAAGTTAGAGATTTTTTTCCTCATAAATGTTTTGAGGTCTTATGGCAGAACTTCCTATTTCTCTCTTGCACTCTTGCTCTTTAGAGATTTTATTTTATTTTAAAATGTTTATTTATTTGGCCACTCTGGGTCTTAGTTGCAGCTGGGGGATCTTTAGTTGTGGCATACAAACTCTTAGTTGTGGCATGTGGGATCTAGTTCCCTGACCAAGGATTGAACCTGGGGCCCCTGCATTGGGAGTACAGAGTCTTGGTCACTGGACCACCAGGGAAGTCCCTAGAGATTTTAAAGATTGGCTTGCTATGTGATAGTTTAAACTAACTTTTTATTTTAGAACAATATCTCTGAATTTAGAAAATCCTGGAATTGCCTAGAAGTCCAGTGGTTAGGACTCTGTGCTTCTGCTGCTGGGGGCCCAGGTTCAATCCCTGGTCAGGCAACTAGGATCTCATAAGCCACATATCACGGCGAAAAAAAAGAATATTCAAGAATTTCATTTGCTCCAGTGCTTTCACCTCCATCCCACATTCCATCAGACTTAGCTTTCTTTAGCCATGTCAGCTTTTTTTCCCTGTTGGTTTTAACCAAGGGTATTCCCAGCCAAGATGCCTGTCTTCCTGCTCCTCACATAGGCATGCCTTCTCTATACCACAGCATTTCTCTCTCTGTTTCCCTGCTCTGCTTTGGCTCCAGAAACAGTTACATATTCTTGTCCATTCTCTGTATATGCACCTGCTGCTAAGTCGCTTCAGTCATGTCCAACTCTGTGTGACCCCATAGATGGCAGCCCACCAGGCTCTGCTGTCCCTGGGATTCTCCAGGCAAGAACACTGGAGTGGGTGCCATTTCCTTCTCCAATGCATGAAAGTGAAAAGTGAAAGTGAAGTCACTCAGTCGTGTCCGACTCTTAGCGACCCCATGGACTGCAGCCTACCAGGCTCCTCCGTCCATGGGATTTTCCAGGCAAGAGTACTGGAGTGGGGTGCCATTGCCTTCTCCAGTATATGCACCTGGCTTTTCTTTTTTTGTTTGTAATCCAGTTATAAACGTCTGTGATTTCTTTGGGCCTTCCCCACAGGTGACAGTTCCTTCTTTCTCCGCACCTGGCTCATGACCCCACTTCACATTCCTGAAACTCCAGCTGAATATCGCTATAACATGGCCCATTCTGCAACTCACAGTGTGATTGAGAAGACCTTCCGAACGCTCTGCTCCCGATTCCGCTGCCTGGATGGATCCAAGGGGGCACTGCAGTACTCCCCGGAGAAGTCCAGCCACATCATCCTGGCCTGCTGCGTCCTCCACAACATCTCCCTGGAGCACGGGATGGATGTGTGGTCCTCTCCAGTGACCGGCCCGGTGGAACAGCCCCCCGAGGAGGAATATGAGCACATGGAGTCCTTGGACCTGGAGGCTGATCGTATCCGTCAAGAGCTGATGCTCACTCACTTCAGCTAATGTGGAAGGTGGGGAGGAGCGAGGCTTTCCAGGAGCTGTGACAAACTTCCCCTCTCAGTACCCCCTCCACAGTCCCATCGCCTAGCATGACTGAGTGTGTGGACACTTGTCACAAACTGATATATAATCTGCGTGTTTTAGAAGGGTTGGGTCAACACCAGAATATCTTGATTCATTTGCAAGTTTATTAACTAAACAGAAACCCCCAAGACCAACAGTTCCCTGCTATGCACTGAACACCAGGTTAGCACCATTCACTCAATTGAAAGTTCCTTGGTTGTAGACATTTATTTCATGCTTACAGAATCAAAGAGGAAAACAGCATCTAGCCAGACGAACGCTTTGTTTGTTGCAATTATCTAGAGATTTCAAAAGAAAGCAATATTTGTCCTGAATTATTTGGATGGTATTTTAGCTTTTCTAATTTCCTACCTATGAAGACATAATATGAGGCAAGTGTGAAAAGTGATTTTCAGCTGGGGAATGGGCTTCTGACATAAATAAATGGCTACTAATCTGAGCTTGCAGTGTGTGTTTTTAAGAAGATGTGAGGGACAGTCTGAAACCTCCATCTTAATCTGTCTGCAGTAATTGAGCTGACTTGGACCTAGCTCCCAAGGAGAACATGTGGACTCCAATCTCCTACTTCCAACCCTGAGTAGGTGCTAAAGGTTAAGTGGGTTTAGGAATTCAATCAGCTTAAAAAAGACAAGTCAAATATAGATAAAACAGAAAGCTTACACTTTTACAGAGGATCTAAAGACCCTGATGGAATAAAGTATTAAGAAAAAAAGAGCGGTAAAAGGGATATAATTCCTTGATTTGAAATTAATTTTGAAGTTAGATCTACTTGAATTATCTTGTGTGCAAAGTGATGGACAGAATTTCTCAGGAAATAAATAATCCCCCACCAAGTCTTATTCTAAAATTATACTGATATAAAAATAACCCGATTGGAATAATGAAAGTGTGAATTAGGTTCACACATTGGTGCCTTTGCTGGGACCAAAAAGAGACTTTCCTGAGGTTTGTTTTGTTCCTGGTTTCTCAGCCACTCACCATGTGATCACTCTGAATTGTCCTCTTGGATCTTTTCCTACCTGCCTCTGGCAGTGTTAATCTGGTGATTTTCAAAGTAAAGAAATGAACAGCTGATGACAGAAGAAATTTGGAAATAAATCGAGGGTGACTCAGCCTCAAGATTAAAAACAATTATGGATTATTATCTGCTGTTTATTTCTACTCCAAATGCTATTTCCCATCACCATCCTACTCTATAAAGAGTGGGTCCATTTAGCAGGAGGTGGAGCTTGACAAGTATAGTGATCATTGAGCTGGGAGTGGACAAGGAAGAGGAGACTGGAAACTTTAGTTCTATTCATTATGAAATAGAGGTGCCTGGTTATGTTTTGTTGTTTTTTTTTCCTTTGTGAAGTTTTAACTTGTGACCCAGGCTTGCTTTGTCTCCCTCCTAAGGCAATATTTTAACTCTGTCTTTCCAAGTTTCCTGAGATGGGTATTTTTCCCTATAAAGTTTTGGTTCCATTATGAATATTGCAAGAGGAAAGGCTTACTGCCATCTGTGCATGTTAAGTGGCAAGGTGGAGTGTAATCTTGAAAAGTGCCTAGCCTTTTAGCCTTCAAAAACTACATTAAAGGGAAATTGGGGGTTTTACAACTTAACTCATTAGTTGGTGACAGGAAGCCTCAATGGGAAGAACAGTCTAGGGGCGATTTCAAGTCTGTTACTTGCACACCAAAGGTAATTTCTGAGTGCTAAACAGACTGATGGAAAAGGCGATGGCACCCCACTCCAGTACTCTTGCCTGGAAAATCCCATGGACTGAGGAGCCTGGTAGACTACAGTCCATGGGGCCACAAAGAGTCGGAAACGACTGAGCGACTTCGCTTTGACTTTTCACTTTCATGCATTGGAGAAGGAAATGGCAACCCACTCCAGTGTTCTTGCCTGGAGAATCCCAGGGACGGCGGAGCCTGGTGGGCTGCCATCTATGGGGTTGCACAGAGTCGGACATGACTGACGCAACTTAGCAGCAGTATCTTCATGGTATAGCTTTGGGAAAGAGTGAAGGATTTTGCCCATCTTATGTAAGCTTCATCTTCCCATAGATGATTCCATCTGGCCAGCCTGAGAGTCTTCCAGATTTGCCCTTAGCTGTTGCAAAACAGTGGAAGTCTCAGGTTATACTAAGGAAAAACTACAATATTGGGTCACCATTGGTTTCCCAGTTTCAAATGACACAAATGAGGGAACATAAACATATTCTTAGTTTAAAAGGAACTGAGCAGAGATGGAGCTCCTTTCCTGAACTATAAAGGATCTATAGCAAGTTCATCTAATTCAGGAACAAAGAAACAAGTCACAATCTTAATGGGATCAGATATGAAACAGTATAAGAGATGAGGAGGAGTAAAATAGAGGCTAGATAGAGAATAGACATACTATCCCTACCTGAAATAAACTGAAAACTCAAGAACTAAGTGTCTGCTGATTTCCCTAGCAAATGGAGGGGAAGTTAAGAGGAAGTCAAAATAATAAGAAAGCAGGGGTTTTAACCACTGTGCATGCACATATCCTCGGGGCTCTTTTGCTCCCTAGATCCCACCTAGATTTTACAAAATTGTGAGTATAAGAGATCATGGACTCAGCATTAAGTAAGAATGGCAGTGCAGAAGGAAGAAAAAATATGAGTTGAAGGCTGGGGACACTCCAGGTATCTAACACATAAAATTCACAGGCTTTTTTTTTTTTTAATGTGGCTACCATCTAAGATCCCACGTTGTGATAAACAAATAGGAGATATGAGATCCCCTGATATATGGTACAAGCAAACTAGACCTTGAAATCATAGGATGGTAAATTTCAAAGTCCTTTGGAAAGGAATCTTCATGTTTGCCCAGCAAAACATTCAGTTTCATACTGTTGAGACTATCTAGCCTTTACGTATACAGGTGTCTTTATAGAAGGACTGAGCTTGGTGCCATTCTAGAGTCTAAAAATGCTCATATGTTTCAATCCATTCACTAATTCCACTACTAGAAATTGATCCTATATAAATAATCCCAGAGAAGGAAAAGCCTGCTGCTGTTTTGTGAATGGTTAGTTGCTGTTCTAGAACTCTCCTGGCAGCTCCTCCGTCGCTACACTGCTTCTACCTTTACTGTCCAGCTTGCAGTGTGTACATTCTCCCAAGGTGCCATGAGACCAGAGGACAAAAGAACAAAATAGGATTGCAACAGCAGAGCCTCTGACTGGCTCATCATTTTGACCCAGGAATCTAACCTGCGTCTCCTACTTGGCAGGCGGATTCTTTACCACTGAGCCACCTGGGAAGCCCCCTCTTCCTGGGCTTCCTAATAAGATGACTCGTGGTACTGCTGCAGAGTTATCTCACCCTAGCTTCAGACTTGATTCCTACCACCAAGTGTGTTAAATTTCTCAGAGCCCAGAGCAACATAAGGAACAGTCTCCTCCCCTTCTCTTGTGTCCCTTCCCTTCACCCTTTATCACAAGCAACTCCCCCAGGTCAATAAGTCCCAGTCCTCATTCCTGGTTTAGTCTTTCCAAACTTTTCCACACGATTGACAGCGGCTTTGATTATTCTTAGGGTGGCCAACTCTCCTGGTTTGCCCTCTGTTGTCTCAGTTTTAGCGCTGAAACTCCTGTGTCCTGGGAAACTGTTTAGTCCTTAGCAAACTGAGACAGTTGGTCACCCGACTTCAGGGGAAGCCTCCTCTTACTTTCAAGGGGGTGACTCCTCCAGAAGACTCCTACCAGGATACAATAATGAACAATCAACATAAAAATGAGTCGTTGAGTTTTTTAACACCAAGTTGAAGGTGTCTGTGTTATGTATCCCAGATGATCTGGCTTCTTTTTTCAGGTCTCCCTCCAGCATGAGAAGATTTCTGTAGGTTTGAGGGTTTCAGCCCTGGCTCTTTTGTTATCTTCTCTTCTGCCCCAATAGACTTGATAAGAATAAGTAATGGTTTATTGTCACACTTGAAACAGTTTCTCTAACGAAATTTTTCTGTAAAGATGCAAGTCTGCCTGCAGAATAAAAACCGTTTTCCATGGTTTCACAGAGCAGTGTAGCCTCAACTTCTCAAACATCTGCATTTTCAGATGTGGATTTTAGATTTATATTTGCATAGCCTTCAAGTGTTTTTCCCAAAATAAAAGTCTCCAGATTCGAAAAACCAAAAGCTTCCTATCGCCTTGAAATTAATTTGTTTAGTTTTCCTCATTGAAATCAAGGTTTCAAAATAAAGTCATTGCATAGGTCAAGTTTGAGTGTGGGCTGTAGCTTTAGATACTTAAGCCCCACAAGGCTCTCCAAGAAAGAAGCTTCTCTAAAACATGTATTCTAGGAGTAGAAGCCCAGCCCTGAGATAACAGCAAAACAAGGTTAATTTGCCTGCTCCTCAACTTGCTCCAGGAACTTGGCAGAGACTGCTTATTGTTGTTAGTTGCTAAGTCGAGTACAACTCTTTTGCGACCCTATGGACTGTAACCCGCCAGGGTCCTCTGTCCATAGGATTTTCCAGGCAAGAATACTGGAGTGGGTTGCCATTTTCTTCTCCAGGGTCCTCTTGCCCATGACTTTTCACGGGTATATGGCTTCCCAGGGTAAAGACAAATTCCTAGTTAGGTGTGGCTACGTGACTCTATTTTGGCCACTGGAATGTAAGTGGAAATGTCCTGTGCTGTTTTCAAGATGTGGCCTTATGGCCAGGAGACATGCCTTTCCTCTTTGAGCTTCCTGCTGCTTGGAATGTAGACATGATAACTAGAGCTTCGAGCAGCTGTCTTGGACCTAAGATGAAAACCACTTATTGAAGATGTCACAGCAACAAGATAGTAACCTGAGCCCTGATGCTGAGCGGCTGCACCTTCCTGGAGGCTGTGCATCTCTGGATTTCTTTTACATGACAGAGAAATAAACCTCTGCCTTATTTCTTTGCTCTTTTTGTTTATGTGTAGTAGGTCCTAATCATAAATAATAAGATTATAGCTGCCTGTTTGCAGGAGATGCAATTACAGGGAAAATATTTGGAAGTAACATACATATTCAAAATGGGGAGCATGGTCAGTAAATCTTCTCAACAGAATATTGTGCAATCGTTTAAAGTAACAACTATTAAAAGCTTTAATAGGGAAACGATACAAAGCAAAACAATAATGCTATTGTATTTCTGCTTAAATTGAACAAAAATTATGTAGAGGAATTCCCTGGCCCTCTACTGGTTAGGACTCCGGGCTTTCACCACCATGGCTTAGGTTCAATCCCAGATTGAGGAACTAAAATCCCTCAAGCCACATGGCGAGGTCAAAAGAATAAATAGAAAAAATTACTATAGGATATATCCAAGGACTTCATGGGAATATGAATAATTTGGAAGATGATCACATTCTTTTGTTTTAGGCCTTTATAAATGTTGCTATAATAGTTACTCATTTGAAAAGTCCTCTAAAACAATGATAGACAATAAAGCGTTTTGTCCTCATATTTTGGATGCTGGTCTTATCATGCATTATATATGTATATGAATTGCCCCTTAAATAGTTTCATGCGTTTAAAGGATTTTTTAAAAATTACAGAAAATTGTAAATAATTGTAAATAAAACTAATGCTGTAAGTATGTGGGCTTTCACTTTGACTGGATTATATACTCTTTAATAAGGGCTGGGACTGTCTTTTCTTTTTAAACCTAAGGAGGGTAAGATAAACTATTATTGCTCACAGTTGGTAAACCATACTGTGGTAATCTACATGATTTATTAAATTATGCTTGGAATGAACATATTACCATATTTGTGCTGACCATGTTAGTCTGTCTACTAAGAGAGTTCAAAAACAGGCCATAGTTGTGCCGATAACACTTTGTTGAGTTTAGAACCCAAAGAGTCTATTGGTTATTATGTATTATTAAGAAGCACAGCTGTGGTTCTAGGCCTTTGGAATAAAATTAAAGCAGTATGTCTATTATATTTCCTGCTGTAAGATCAGACTGCACAACCCTGAACGTTCCCAGCTTTTCTCTGCTATGCTTATGGGAGCTAATTGGAGCTTAAATAGAGATTATTTGTTCCTCAGCCTGGATTCTCTCCGTGCCTCTGCTATATCTTTATCTAATCTATCTTTTTTAAAATTCACCTCACTGAGCCAATAAGGTCAAATTGGCTCAGGTGGGATAAATACTGTTGAGAGTCCATAAGGTAGTCGCTGAATTACAGTTAAGTAACAAAGTGTTATTATACTAAGACTTGCTCTTCAACATTCTCAAGAGAAATTCCGGTTCTCTAAACAATTTAGACAGCCCGCACTCGACACAGAAAATGGCAGAAGCCCGTCTACTCTGACTCCACGGCTTATGATCTGGGTTCGTTTATTTATGCCTTGGACAGGAGCCGGACCTGGAGTTGGAGCGAAGCTGTTTCTCGACGCTCAACTGCGGTTCCCTGAACGATTGCTTGGGCGCTCCTCCTTTGAGGTCTGGGGCGTTCGTCTATTCGGTGATCTCCTGCGCCGTCTTCTCGCTTGATGTCTCCCGAGCGGCAGCGGCGGCGGCGGCGGCGGCGCCGGGTCGAAGGCTTCTCGTCCGCGAGGCCCCCGCGCTCAGGCTGCTTTCTCCCGCCGGTCGGCGGAGCGGACCTCTCGCTTCCTTCTTGCCTCTCCTTCTAGTGCGCGGCTCAGTCCACCCGTTGGGCTGCAAACCGAGCCCCCGCCCGCCTCGCAGGTAGGCCCGGGAGGAGCCTGGGAGGCCCCGGCCCGGCATCCTTCCCCTGCCGGGTTCGGAAGACCTTGGCGCCGGCGGGTGGGTAGGTGGGCGGGCGCGCCGGTCGGCCGCGGAGACTCAGGCAGAGGAGGAGCTACACGGCGGCGGCTTTCGGGGGCGCGGTCGGAGAGGCGGCGGGCAGCGGAGGGAGAAACCGGAAGGAGGGAAGGGATGCTGGGGTTGCCGCCTGGAGTGGTCCGGGAGCGAGGGCTCGGTGGGTCCGGGGAGGGTGTCGGTACCCCCAGTGTGTGGGAGAAGCCTCTTTCTAGCAGCGGATAGAGCTTTGCGCGCTTTGGCCTCCCGCCCCCCAAAGGCTCCGGGTGTCACGACTCAGTTGCACTGGGGGACACTCTCCGAGTCCGGCCTTCGAAGGGACCCTTGACTAGGTGGAGGCCTGCGGCCGCAGGGCCCTCCGGTTCCTCTGAGCCAAGTGTCACGTTCTCGCCTATTTTTGGGTAGGGAAACTGAGGTTGATCTGGGACGTGACTTTCCCCATATCCGGCACAGATCTTTAAATGTACTGTGAGTTCATTTTTTCGTTGTTTACCAGTTCATTGTGTGTGTCCCCCCGCCCCATACTTAACCAGTCATTTTATCCACATAGTGATTTGTCGTTTGATTGTCTCTCTAGTCCCTCCTTCCGAGGAATATAGGTAGATTCCGTCCCTGGAGACTTCAGAAGTAAAGGGAACACGCAGTCTTGCGGCTGGTTTTGCGTTGAAAGTCTGTATCATTTTAGCGGGAGGAGTCATGACAATTTCTTTTTGTTTCTTGATAGAAAATTTTGTTTGCTCCCTGGTTTGCTTTCGGTTTGGTACTTTCTGTCTCCTCCTTCCTCGCAGCCTGTTTCTCACTGGAAGTCTTTCTACTGTGGTGTTAAGTACTTAATGTCCTGAAGAGGATGGTCAAGATTTTGAAGTCAGATATTTGTCCTGAGAGACTGCTTTCTAGGAAGAATCCAAATAAAACCCAAGGAGTCTCTTTTTTGCCAGTGTTGTTGTATTTCATTAGTGACTTAGTTACTGCGTATTCTAGAGTTTAAAAGACTATGTGTAGAAATCATTCACATATTGACATATTTAAATCGAAAGTTTAAATATGGGAACTCCATTATTTTTTCCTTTTCTCTCCTAGCCCGGAAACTTTGGAGACTAAATGTTCTTCCTCATTTTATTTTCATTGGATTTAGTGGCATGATTCTAATTTGTGTAATTTCTTTGTTGAAAAAAATAATCAACCTAGAGGTCATTCTAGGTTGAATAAGTATTTCCATAGTACAAATTTAGAATCAGTAGGAGTTGGGTTTTCTTAAGGGAGAAGAGACTAAATTTGTAGTCCTTGGAGGGAGACTATACAAGTCTATGTACTTTAACAAATTTAGACTTCTCACATGAGTTTTGGAAGGATTATTGTTTTTTCTTTGTATTATCATTATCATCATCATTTTAGTGAGGTCAGCAGGATTTAAATGTAGGGGCCCTTGATCTTGAGTGATTTCCTAATTGCCAGATCCTGAGTGCTCCCAGAAAGAGATTAATGAAGAGTTACTAGACTGTCTTTATGGAGACTCTATATTGGGAAGTTAGGCTAATGTGTGTTCTCTGAAAAAGTTTCTATGACAGAAGAGAATTTAATATCAGAGAAAAGAATTTAGAGGGCTTCCTCGGTTCGATCCCTGATCCGGGAAGAACGTCTGGAGAAGGAAATGGCAAACCACTCCCACACTCTTGCCTGGGAAATCCCATGGACTGAGGAGCCTGGCAGGCTACAGTCTATGGGGTTGCAAAAGAGACACAACTCACTGAACAGTGACAACAACAAAGAATTTAGAGGAGGGAGGGACATATTCCCCTGGAGATTGATAGGTTCTGCATAGAATTTAGAGTTAGTGGCTCCTAATGAATGCTAAATAAGAAATGAAATTTGCTGTGAGTGTCAGGAAGAAATGTTAGGAGTATTTTGTTATGCTTTCGTGGAAAATAATTAGCAGAGGTTTAAGTTGAATTGAAGAGGACAAGAAATTTGGTTGTGGTGGAAAGGGTGGAACTTCTTATCAGCTTCCCCCCTGCTTTGTGGTAGACATTCACTCAACTTTTACCTTTCTGGGTTAACTCTTGTGTTCGGCTAATGTCAGGTCAAGCTCTCTTCTGGCCTTTCTTTCAGAATTTACAAATTCCGAATGTGGCTGAATTATTCTGTCTTCTCTTTTAGTAAGAAAGTTCTTGGGGATTGTTAAAGATGTGAATTTCTTTGAATGTCTTTTAGAACTTATCCTGAAAGGAGTTATGTATACCACTTAAAAAAGTTTCATTATATATATCACTTGAAAGCAGTTGGTTATTTTTATTAACAGAATAATAGCTTAGTTTTATACTGTATAATTTTCAAAATATTTTGCAACTTGTGTTAGGTTACTTATGAGACTTTTATCCTTTTGATCACGCTCCTTTATGCTGCTTATTAATACTGAATCCAAAACAGACATTTATGGTCTTCAAGGATCTTGTTGAACATTGACAGTTTACATGGGTGGTTTATCTCACTCTTCCCGTTTATCTGACTCTTAAAAGACTTGGAAGGAAAAGTTTGTTGTTAGCACACTGCGGCCTCTTTTTTAAAGATACTTCTCAGCCCTGATTGAGTTATTTTGGAATGGGATGCAGATCTTTTTGCCCAGTGGTTTGGTTTACCAAAAAAAAAAACCTAAGGTTTTTTCAGTTCCTTTAATCATAGTCATGCTCGTTTCTTTCTCCAATTGTTCCTCATAAACCCAGAGAGAACTTTCTGTTTCTTGTCATATTTTTTTGTTTGTACGGAAGTGCTGTGGTACCACCTCTGCTGCGGCTTGGGGATATAATTGATGTTTTATATTTTCAAACCCCTCCTCCCCCCAAGTTAATTAGATCAGGTTTTTTTTTTTTTTTTTTTGGTCCCTTTTTCTCAAAGCTAAAATTAGTTACTGATAGATAAAAATTTTGTGACCAGTTATTGTCAATATATTTATGTGTCAGTAGTATGCGGCAGACTGCCAGAGCGATGTGGCTGGAAGAAAACAGATTAAGGAATCAGGCGGCCTGGGTTTAAGTCCTAGGTTTACCATCTTACTAGCTGAGAAATCTTGTATGGACTATTTAAGGAGGCCATAGGGAAGATTACTTTCCTTTATTGAGCATTTACTGTGTTGTATTCTTTACAAGTGTTAATCTCACTTAATGCTCAGAACAGTCCTTGAAGGTACATATTATTTTCCCCATGGATACTCAGATCACAGAGAAGTGAATGATTTGTCCCAGATCACACAGCACGTATGTAGCAGAGGTAGGACTCAAATTCAAGGCTTTGAGCACTTTTATGTGTCTGTATTGAAAGGATGGGAAAGATAATGCTGCTATTGTAATAACTTCTGTTGATAAAAAGAAGATACTTGAAGCTGCTTTGAAAAGATAAGGTGCTCCTCCAGTGTTAACGTCTGTGCTATCTTACAGCAACAATGACTTGATGTCGTCTGGGTTCTCGGTCCGCTTGCTTCTTTGAAGGCAGCGTTGTGCCTGACGGTCATGGAAAACAGAAGCGACAAACATTAAGTGCCCTGGAGAAGCTTACTAAAGTGTTTGTGTCAAGGGGCACGTCCTTGGAAGTGCGAGGGAGAGAAGTTTTAGGTGCTGCCTGATACTCCCTCTATTCCAGTTAGTCCTGGCTTGTTTGTGGATTAGTGTAGTCTTTTCTAGCTTGTTCTCTGTCGCTTCCTTTGCTCTTAGGGTTGATAATCTTCATTCTTTGCCTAAGCTTTCTCCTTTCTTCACTGAGCATTGTTGCGGTACTGTGTTTTTGTTCTGAGGTGTGAAATACTCCAGTCAGACCTTTTGGAACTCTTTCTTGATTGCAACTGTATGTTTCAAGCCTCACCTTTTCAGACTTCTATTCATCTAACAAATAATTACGGAAGGCTTATTAGATGCTGGGGTACAAAAGTAAGACATGAGTGTTCCTGACCTGATGGAATTAATTTGAGTGGGGAGCAGAATTGACCAGGTATCTGATAAAGATTGAAATGTAGGCTGTGCTGTAAAGGAAACAGACAAGGGCTGAGGGGAGAGAGAGAGAGATGAAGGCATGAGGAATGCACTGGGCGTTTGTGGGAGTTGACAGTAAGTCCCCTAAAAAGTTGCAATCACAACATACCACGATTCAGAGAATTAAAGTTCTCCTGTTGCCATTACAATGGAAGTCTTCATAGATTGCTGTCTGTAATGTTTGTCTGTTACTTAATGTATGATAACACTGGATTTGGCTTAGTAAAGGATCAGATCAGATCAGTCGCTCAGTCGTGTTCGACTCTTTGCAACCCCATGAATCGCAGCACGCCAGGCCTCCCTGTCCATCACCAACTCCTGGAGTTCACTGAGACTCACATCCATTGAGTCAGTGATGCCATCCAGCCATCTCATCCTCTGTCCTCCCCTTCTCCTCTTGCCCCCAATCCCTCCCAGCATCAGTCTTTTCCAGTGAGTCAACTCTTCGCATGAGGTGGTCAAAGTACTGGAGTTTCAGCTTCAGCATCATTTCTTCCAAAGAAATCCCAGGGCTGATCTCCTTCAGAATGGACTGGTTGGATCTCCTTGCAGTCCAAGGGACTCTCAAGAGTCTTCTCCAACACCACAGTTCAAAAGCATCAATTCTTCAGCGCTCAGCCTTCTTCACAGTCCAACTCTCACATTCATACATGACCACAAGATAACCGTGACTTAACGAATATCTAGCATGCTTGACTAATGAATTTAATTTTTACTTCTTATAGTTTCCATTTATTAGTTTTTTCCCTGAAGAAGCTATTCTTTGAAAGTTGAGTTCAGTGAATTTGAAAACTGCGTATGGGCCTTCAAATGTTCATAGCAGGGAATAAACTGAAGTATTTAGCTTTACTTAAAGGGAGAGACCCTTTGCCCTCAAAAAAGATCTTCATGACCCAGATAATCACGATGGTGTGATCACTGATCTAGAGCCAGACATCCTGGAATGTGAAATCAAGGGAGCCTTAGAAAGCATCACTACGAACAAAGCTAGTGGAGGTGATGGAATTCTAATTGAGCTATTTCAAATCCTGAAAGATGATGCTGTGAAAGTGCTGCATTCAATATGCCAGCAAATTTGGAAAACTCAGCAGTGGCCACAGGACTGGAAAAGGTCAGTTTTTATTCCAGTCCCAAAGAAAGGCAACGCCAAAGAATGCTCAAACTACCGCACAATTGCACTCATCTCACACGCTAGTAAAGTAATGCTCAAAATTCTCCAAGCCAGGCTTCAGCAGTACGTGAACCACAAACTTCCAGTTGTTCAAGCTGGTTTTAGAAAAGGCAGAGGAACCAGAGACCAAATTGCCAACATCTGCTGGATCATGGAAAAAGCAAGAGAGTTCCAGAAAAACATCTATTTCTGCTTTATTGACTATGCCAAAGCCTTTGACTGTGTGGATCACAATAAACTGTGGACAATTCTGAAAGAGATGGGAATACCAGACCACCTGATATGCCTCTTGAGAAATCTGTATGCAGGTCAGGAAGCAACAGTTAGAATTGGATGTAGAACAACAGACTGGTTCCAAATAGGAAAAGGAGTACGTCAAGGCTGTATATTGTCACCCTGCTTATTTAACTTCTATGCAGAGTACATCATGAGAAACGCTGGGCTGGAAGAAGCACAAGCTGGAATCAAGATTGCCGGGAGAAATATCAATAACCTCAGATATGCAGATGACACCACCCTTATGGCAGAAAGTGAAGAGGAACTCAAAAGCCTCTTGATGAAAGTGAAAGACGAGAGTGAAAAAGTTGGCTTAAAACTCAACATTCAGAAAACGAAGATCATGGCATCTGGTCCCATCACTTCATGGGAAATAGATAGGGAAACAGTGGAAACAGTGGCAGACTTTATTTTGGGGGGCTCCAAAATCACTGCAGATGGTGACTGCAGCCATGAAATTAAAAGACGCTTACTCCTTGGAAGAAAAGTTATGACCAACCTAGATACCATATTGAAAAACAGAGACATTACTTTGCCAACAAAGGTCTGTTTAATCAAGGCTGTGGTTTTTCCAGTGGTCATGTATGGATGTGAGAGTTGAACTGTGAAGAAAGCTGAGCGCCGAAGAATTGATGCTTTTGAACTGTGGTGTTGGAGAAGACTCTTGCGAGTCCCTTGGACTGCAAGGAGATCCAACCAGTCCATTCTGAAGGAGATCAGCCCTGGGATTTCTTTGGAAGGAATGATGCTAAAGCTGAAACTCCAGTACTTTGGCCACCTCATGCGAAGAGTTGACTCATTGGAAAAGACTCTGATGCTGGGAGGGATTGGGGGCAGGAGGAGAAGTGGACGACAGAGGATGAGATGGCTGGATGGCATCACTGACTCTGTGGACATGAGTCTGAGTTGGTGATGGACAGGGAGGCCTGGTGTGCTGCAATTCATGGGGTTGCAAAGAGTCGGACACGACTGAGCGACTGAACTGAACTGAAAGGGAGAGACTTGGAGTTTCCCTTATAACTTAGCAGTAAAGAATCCGCCTATAGTACAGGAGCAACAGGAGGCTCAGGTTCTATCCCTGGGTCAGGAAGATCCCCTGGAGGAGGGTATGGCAACCCACTCCAGTATTCTTGCCTGGAGAATCCCATGGACAGAGGAGCCTGGTGGGCTACAATCCATGGGGTCACATACGAGTTGGACAGAACTGAAGCGATTTGGCACACTCGAAAAGGGAGAGACTTAGGAGAATTGTGAAATTAGGAGAGGGAAAATGTAGGCTGCTGTTGAGTGTGTATATATTAATAATAACACCTACAGTCTTGTTTGGTACTTTTCCTTCAAAAAATTAAAAGCATTTTACAAACATTTTTTTCAGCACTCACTGGAATCATATTTATGTCTGCAGAATTAACTCAGGCAAATTTCACATTTCATGATTTCATTGTTTGTTAATTTCTACTTCCCAGGATAGAACACACATTGTCCCATGAACCAAAATTAAGTTGCTTTAGGTATATATGCCAATGATATAATGAAACATCTGAAATTTTGCCGAGTTGGAGAGGATTCATCTGCGTCCTTGATTTGGGGAGAGAATCGGAGTTTTCAGTCTAGCTGACCTGTGGAAACAAGGCAGAAGAATGTGTCTTGCCAAACTCTTGGAATAATAGCATAGTGGTCCTGACTGAAGGCAGGCAGTCTGGGTCCAAATCACAATGCCAGTACTTACTAGCTCTGTGACTTAGGCAAGTTACCTAACCTCTCTGTGCCTCTCCTCATCTGTAGAACATCATACAGTTGTTGTGAGAATGAAATGAGTTGACATATGTAAAGCATTTAGAGTAGCACATTGCACTGTGCACTCCAGCTGCCAAATTGTTTTCAATATTATTATAGCAAGCTAAAGATCATATGTTTCTCAAAAGCAGAACAGATAATAGTGATGCGGAGATTGAAGTTTAGGGTCTTTTGAGAAAGCTTGAATAAGAAGTAGGAATAAGGGACAAAGCATATAAGTTGTCCCTCCTTCCCCTCAGTGTCCTTCTGAGTAACTTAGAGTAAGAGGATGAGCCTTGCTGGAAAGGAGGGAGCCTCCAAAGAACAGTGTCTGAAAGGACTCCAGATACAAGACAGACTTCGAGACTTGGAGGAGTTTGTAATATATGTAGCAAAACAGTCCAGAGCTATTTTAGGATCAGAAAAACACTTCTTTGCAAAACAGGTAGAAAATATTAGTATCTAATATTTCTACTAATACTAGTATCTAGTAAAGTTAGATGAATTTTACCGTCTGTTTTGGACTGTGATTGGTGCTTGAAGGATCTTGAAGAAAATGATTAAAGCTGTGGAAGAGGGTGATACTTTAGAGAAAAGTTGAAGCTACCAAGTCTCCTTGGGTAAATTTCTGGAAAAGTGAACTGTGTTTTTACTTAGCTATGAAGACTGAGCATCCAGTCAAGTTAGTTTTTTTTTGTTTTTTTTTTCTCTTATCCCTTTATGCCATTATAAACTTTGGGTTTGTTCAGTCTTTGCGTTAACTGTTTATGTCTTTATGTCCAAATCTCTATAATATTCCTGCTGTATCATTTACAAAAGCCTGTTAAAGATGGTAGTAAAGTCTTTTCTCCAGTCGTTCATGCAGGGAACGTCTCCCGAATGCCTCTGGCGGGTGGTGAGGACGCCGCAGTGAGCACTGGTCAGAGCCCGTGCTCACAGCAGCGCTTCACAGCAGGCGCTGCATCACTGATTCTCTTCATTCTTAGGACAGCCTGATGGCGCAGGGGCTTTGGTTCTCCCCGTTTTACAGATATGGACATGGTGGCACAGAGAGGCTAGGCAGTTTGCTCAAGGTCATGGAGCTCGAAAGTAAGTGGCAGAACCAGGATTTGAATCCAAGCAGCCTGGCTCCCCTGCTCCAGATCCCTAAATTATTCTGATTCTAAACTACTTTAAACAATTCTAAACTCTCTAAATTACTGCTACTATACCAGGACTACAGTGAGGGGGAAAAAAAAAACATTGTTCATGCCCTTATGCAGAGTGTGATCCAGAGGGAGGGAGAGACAGCAAACAAAAAAATATGCAAATATATAATTATATAGTGTGCAGAGTTTTATGATGGAAAAGTAAAAAGTATTATAGTGGGGGGGGGGCATGAATTGTATTGGAGCTTTGGGGGAGGTTTCTCTGAAGAAGTGAGGTTTAGGAAGACGTGAGAAGGACGAAAGGGGAATGGAAGAGAATAGCATGCGTGAAAGCCTTGGGGTGGGAAAGAACTTGGCACGTTGGAGAACCCGAAAGACGCCTGGTGTGGTTTGAATGCAGTGAGCAGGAGGGAGAATGCGGGCATAGGGAGAAGAGAGGGACTTAGGCAGGACTGTGTCAAGGATACTGTATTTTTCCCCTCAGTATAATTGGAAGCCTTTGAAGGTTTTAAGAATGAGTGTTGTGACCTAATATATGATTTTTAAAAAATTATTCTGGCTACGTTGTGGAAATTTTTGGAAATCTTTGAGGGAAAAAATTGGAAATTGTGGAAAATCTGAAAGAGGAGGAAGTTGGGGGACGTTTAATACTTAGGGTGATTTATAGTGGTCCAGGGGCTTCCCGTGTGGCACTGGTGGTAAAGAACCTACCTGCCAGCGCAGGACACACCGGAGACACCGTTGGGAAGATCTAACCTGGAGGAGGGCCTGACAGTCCACTCCAGTATTCTGGCCTGGAGAACCTCATGGACAGAGGAGCCTGGCGGGGTACAGTCCATGGGGTCGCAAAGAGTTGGAAGCGACTGAAGCAACTTAGCACGCGCGAACACACAGTGGTCCAGGCAGAAGATGGTGATGGTTTGGATTAGGCTGTAGGCACAGGAGACGGAGGAAGGCAGAAAGATACAGTAGATATTTTAGAATGAGAACAGGAAGGCTTAATGATGGATTAGATATGTGGGAAGAGAGAGTTATCAGGTATGATTCCCAAATTTCTGGTGTGAGTATCTAGGTAGATTAAATTGCTAGTTCTGAGATGGAAGCATAGGAGGAGATTCCAACTATTAGGAAAATTGAGGGAAGGCCTCAGTTTCAGTCGTGCTCAGTGTGGGTTATCTGTGAAATAATACAAATGGAGACATGAAGTAAGCAAGCTGTTACTGAGCTAATGCTCAGAAGTGGTGCTGGAAATAAATCTGGATGCCCGTGGTATACAGGTAGTATTTACAGCCAAGGAAAATGGATGCATTTACGCAGACGAAAGGTGTCCAAGACTAGGATTAGAAGATCACTCAGCACTGAGCTCCAAGGAAGTTCGGAGAAAATCTCAGAAACTGAGAGAGGAGTGTGTTTCAAAGAGGAAGTGACCCCCCCTATATTTTGTTTGATTTAGCAAAACAGAGATCACTGATGATCATAGCAAGAACAGCGTTGAAGAAGTGAAAAGGGAGGAAGTGGAAATGGTTGGTGTACTTTGATGATTAGCATGTCTGTCTTCCCATAAGAAGTAAGACTTTGGGACTTCCCTGGTGGTTAGACTGCGGGCTCCCGATGCAGGGGGCCTGGGTTTGACCCAAGTGTTCTTTGTATATTATGCATACTGTATCAGGTATATAGTTTACAAAAATTTCTCCCATTCTTAGGTTGTCTTTTTTACTTTCTTGATAGTCCTTTGATACACAAAAGTTTTAAAGTGTGAAGTTTGATTTACCTACATACTACTGGTGTCATATCTAAGAATCCGTTGCCAAATCCAAGGGGTCATGAAGATTTTCCTGTCTTCTAGGAGTTTTGTGCAGAGAAGGCGCTGCCGTCTCAGGTCGCACAGAATCGGACACGACTGAAGCGACTTAGCAGCAGCAGCAGGGAACTAGATCCCTCATGCCACATCTAAGATGTGATACAGTCAAATAAATGAATAAAATTTTTTTTTAAAGTAAGACTTTTAAGAAAATGAAGTACTATTAGAATGTCCAGGAACGTAGGAACCATACCATTTCATTTTGGTGTCCTTGGCTGCTTTTAACCTTCATGTCTTGCAAAAAAGTTGTATTAAAGCAGAAAGGGGAGAGGGAATGAGGATATTTGCAATGATGAGATAAAGATTCTCGTTTTTATATGTGGCCTCAGAGTTTAAGGCTTAGGTACTTTTCAGCTTTGCTATCATTAGCCTTTCTGTCTTACTCCCTACCTAGTGGGTCTTTTGTACTTCAGTATTACTGGTTTTTAAAGCTCATTCCATATCTAATTAGCTGATATGCTTGGTTATTTATTTTATTTCTCTTTATTCATTCACCTGTTTATTGACTTTTCTTTCTATGTAGGATACTGTGTAGTTATGACTATAGACTTTATTTCAGTTTCTGTTTTGTTTGCCTTTTACACACTCTTTACTCAAAGTCTAATTGGATATATTGAGGTAATATTAAAATTTTGGCTACTTTTCTACCTAGAATTTTGTATGATGACTTTCCTGGGAAAGGCTAAGGATTTTATAGTAATTGTGCCCATTAGTTCTCCTAGCAGTTTTTTTTTTTCTTTTAAAATAATTTATCGAGGTAAAATTCACAAAACATAAAATTAACCATTTTAAAGTGAACAGTTGAGTGGCATTCGCATAATATTGTGCAACCGCTACCTCTGTCTAGTTTCAAAACATTTCCATCATTCCAAAGAAATCCTCTTTCCAATTGAGCAGTTTTTAAAAATTTTTTCTCCACCTGAAATCCAGCAGCCTTCACTCTGTCTCTCTGGATTGATATATTCTAAATAGTTCATGTAAGTGGAATCATCCGATACGTAGCCTTTGGTGTCTGTGTATACACACACACACCGTAATTTGTTGGTCCATCGTCTGTTAACGAACGTTTGGACTGGTTCCACCTTCGGATGTTGTGAATAGGGCTACTGTCAGCATGGACGTGTGTGCACTTGTTCTCAGTTGTTTTGGGTATGTACCTGGGAGTGGAATTGCAGAGCCCTCTGCTAATGATTCTTTCTGAAATGTAGGGATCAAAGCCAACACCTGCGGTTTCTATAGAGTGTGTGTGATTTGTGAGTTGTTGGCTTAGATTGGGATTGAGACTCTCTTTCCTGTATGTTTAACTTTTTCAGGAACTGAGTTCTCCGTTACTGGTTTTATTCTTTGCATTTTACTGATGGCATAATGGAGGTACAGCATCTGCATGATTTTAACTTCCTATCATCTTCAGAGCAAGTCAGTGATGGAACTGGTAGTTGAAGGCTCCTAATTATGTCCTTTGTCTCAGTGACCCATTTAAAGCCATGTTGCATTTACATGAAGTCGTTTGAAATAGGCTTCCTATATTTTATAATCCTCTTGAAGGGATGTTGTTCAGGTGGTGTTAAGCAGATGTTCTCTTTCCATAGTGGACAAGACAAGAGGAGATGTGTTTTAATTGCAACAGAAGGGATATAGATTACAAATTAGAAAGAACTTCCTGACTACAAGATACTTAAATGTTAACCAAGGAGGGTTGTGAACTATCTTTCCCAAAGACTTCGTAAAGATCTTTCTAGGATGATGTTGGTGTGGGCTTGTTAAGAAATGAGGGCAATGACAAAGATGACTTGCTGAGGTCCCTGTTAACCCCAGGAAATAGTAGTGTGATGGTTAATCAGGCAGTGTTGCTGGCATTTTAATGAGTATATTTTCATTTTCCTTATGAAGAAATCATCGTTACAGAGTAGGTGAATTGCTCAAGGTATCCTGGTGAAATAGAAGATTAGCATTCTGAACCTTCTTGGCTCACATGTTGAACGCTTAGGGATGTGGTTTATTATAAACGAGGCTTTTCATGACGGTATGATGTATTATTGTTGTGATTCTTCTCTAAGCTGTAGGGGTCAAAGCCAACACCTGCAGTTTCCATAAAGTTGGTAATTTGAGAATTGTTGGTCGGGCTTAGATTGGAACTGAGAACCTTTTTCCTGTGAAAATGGACTTAGTCTCCTGTTACACATACAGAAAAGGGAGCACATTTTCAGTAGCAGACTAAGATAATAGATTCTTTTTTAAAATGTATTTTTAATTGGAGGATAATTGCTTTACAATGTTGTGTTGGTTTCTGTGCCTCTGCAGTGTGAACCAGCCATGAGTATACCCATATATCACCTCCCTCTAGAGCCTCCCTCCCCGGCATCCCCCATCTCTAGTTCAGATAAGCTCTGGGGCTGAGCTCTCTGTGTTGTGTAGCAACTTCCCACTAGCTGTCTGTTTGACACATTGTAACTTTTACAATGTGATGGAGTTGGTGATGGACAAGGAGGCCTGGCCTGCTGCGATTCATGGGGTCGCAAAGAGTCAGACATGACTGAGCAACTGAACTGAACTGAACTGAACTTTTACACACTGTAACGTATGTAATTCAGTGCAACTCTTTCAATTCATCCCACCCTCCCCTGCTCCCCTTCGTGTCCACAAGTCCCTTCTCTACGTCTGTGTGTCTCTACTCCTGCCCTGCAAACAGGTTCATCGATAAGGCGATAGAGGCTTAGTGGAGAGTTTAGGAAGGACCAGGCTAATGTTGCCTGGGTGAAGGTGCCCATGAGATGGGCCCATTTTTGGTTTGTGGTGCTTGGAAGAATAGGAGCCAGAAGATGGGCAAAATGAACATTAGATTCTGTTGCAGAACGTAAGCATAAAATTACTCATTAAATGCAGTATTAAGTTGCCAATTTATATGCTCAGCTCAGGAAGTGCCAAATTTAAGGTGCTTAGATCAACACTAACTCAGTCGCGTGACACTTTTGGTCTGGATTATGGTGCCTTGTAGGGTATCTCAGGTCTGCTAGGAAAGTTGTGCTCTGAGATCCATGGGTCATTGACTGGAAACTTGGCTGGGAAGGAGTATTACCATTGGTCTCTTTAATGAAAGGTTTGCTAGTTTATTTATTTTAGTTGAGCTATGGGAGCATTTACTTGTTTATGTCTCCGCTACTGAAAATACCATCAAATTGAGCTTTCTTGAATTGGCAACAACTATTACCTCTGCAGGATAAAAGAGAGGGGAGCCAACTTTTGAATACTTACTGCATTCTGGGAAGTTTATATTTATTCCTTCACTTAATAGTCATAAGAAACCTGTAAGGTGGATGGCAGCATCTCTGTTGTAAAGGATAAGAAAAAGTGATGCCTCCTGAGGGATCTCTGGGCTCTTACGAAAATCATGTGGTGAGGTCCATTGGTTCTCATACGGGTGTGTGTGTGTGTATATGTGTGCTCAGTCACGTCTGACTCTTTGGGACCCCACAGACTGAAGCCTGCCAGGCTCCTCTGTCCATGGAATTTCTGAGATAAGAATACTGGAGCAGGTTGGCATTTCATAAAAATATATATATATATGTGTGATATTTTTATATTTTATGTTTTATATGTTATATTTGGTTTGATCTGTTTTATATTTTAGTGTTTTCGCATAAGATATCATTTGGACAAAGGATTTTGCTAATTAAAAAAAAAGAAGAAAACATGGAAGACCACCAAGGAATCATGAAAGAAAATTAGTAAAGACAACCAGAAGATTGAACAGATGGCTAAATTACATAATTGCTATTCAAGAAATAATGTCGAAGTTTGAGGCTACTTGATGTCACAGCCACATGTACAGACAGGACAGATATTCTATCCCTAGGGAGCATGGAGTGGGCGAAGAGTATGGACTCTAGAGTTTAAATTCTAGCCCGGCCCCTGGCAGCTGTGGGGTTTGGGGATTCTTCTTTAAACCTGGTGTGCACCAATATACATGACGATATAACACCTTTTTCAAGAGTATTCGTAAGGATAGGGAATAGCATGTAAATACTCTTGAGTGCCTGGCTCATAGTATCAGTAGATACCCCCTCACTAGTAGCTCCTGCTAAGATACTGATGACATATGTGGTGATGGCAGTTTTTAGTGTGTTAACATCTCCCTCCCAAATGCCTGCAGAGCTGCTTCATATCAAGGGTGGGTGGGGTAGAGTAAAGGGTCTCCTTTACCTCTGTGTGTATATATCTCAGGGGTGCCTAGCATTCCTGTTTGTGATAAAGATCTCTTTAAACTGCACATGATTCATGAATGCATCTATTGTTGATGAAAGGAGAAAAACTTGAACATCACTAAGTTTGTTTTCATTGGCCATAAAGAAGAAAGAGTGGAAAGGAATGCCATACAATGAGTTGAGAGACCTGGGCTTTTTGTCTGAGAGCTGCCCTTGTGAGTCTTATAAAAATGGGCAGGTGGGTTTATACCTTTTTAAGACTCTGTATTCAAAGTGATATCTAAGTCACATTTAACTTTGTACATCCGTGATTTGACTAAAAACATTCATTTCTTTTCATTGCCAAAATTTCAAAGCATTACAGCATTAAGGAGCTTTCCGCTGATTTGAGCTGGCAAGCTTCTGTTCATACTGAGCATGTCTGGGGCAGTGTTTTGTATAGAAGGCCACTGCACACCTTTTGCCAAGGATCACAGAGAGAAACATGTGACTTGTAGAATATCCAAATGGAACTGAAACTAAGAACAATTGTAAGGAGGCTAATGTGAGAGAGTGTCTCTTGCTTTGGGGCTGATGGTTGGATTTTTAAACCCACAGCACTTTGTGTAACACTTGCCATGTTTCAGTATGGTAGTTATAGTGCCAGTATACTGCCGCTGCCTTCAGAAAACTCTGATGTTGGAGACCTTTTCTGTGTTGTATTTGTTGGTTTTTTATCTCTCTGTCACTGTCACCTATAATAGGTCCTGGTACATATATAGTCCCCCCAGACATGCTAAATGGAAAAGCATCTGATAAAATGGGAAAAACGCTTGTTGCTTTGAATGCCATCTTCACCACGTACTGGCTGTTTGATCACGGGCGAGTAATTTCACATCAAGCCAGCTTTTGGTCTGTAAAATGGCAGAGGGGTAGCAAGGGGCTCTGGAGATGGAGTACGCAAAACATGAAGCACTTAATAGTGGTAGTCTGCACTGTTATTAACAAGATATTTTGCACTTCTGCTTGAAGGGAAGCTTGTTTGCTGTGGCTTCAGTATGTGGGAGAATTATCCCCTCTTGCAAGTTTTTGCTCAAAAGAAATCATTTGGCATTTCTTCCTCTGTGGGCCCATAAGGATGGTTACTTTGAGGAGGCAGAGAAGGGGGTAGGATCCTGGAAGAGCTGCTGCAGACCTTGCATTTCTGCAGATCTCTTTAGAATGCCACTTCTATATCGTGTTCTCACTGAAGGCACCTGACTCAGTGACAACACGCGAGCATTAGAAACATTTGCCCCAGTCAGAGAATATTCTATACCTGCCATCCTGCTTGGCACTTAAAGACTTTTCCCCCCCAGTTCTCTATGATGCAGTGATTTTTTTAAAAAGTTGGCCATGTGGCATATAGGATCTTATTTCCTCAATCAGGGATTGAACCCATATCCCCTACGTTGGAAACACAGAGTCCCAGCCATTGGCCTGCCAGGGGAGTCCCTGTGTGACAGGTAAAGAAGGTAGGCTTTAGGTTAACGTAGTATATATGATCCCATTTTGATACAGAAAACAAAATCTGTTGACCACAGACTGTTGTTTTACTTGTTGCAAGAGGCGTGTTTTTTTTTTCCTTTTTTTCTGATTAGCCTTTGTTTACAGATAATTTTAGGTTTATAGGCAGTCTTAAGAAATGATAGTGAGGTAGATCCGTGTGCCCTGTACCCAGTTCCCCCAGTGGCAATGGTAGCATCTTTAAAAACCATAGTACACTGTTAACAACCGGGGTGCTGCCACTGATACAGCCAAGACAGCAAACGTTTCCGTCCCGCAGGGCCTTTCCTGACACCCTTTTATAGTCACTCCCACCTCCACGCCACCGTGAGGTGACGCTGCAGTCGATGAAGTGGCAGTAGAGTTTTTGTGCAGAGAATCTGGAAAACATATCCTCTGGGGGAAGGCGGCCAGTATCTCCCTCCCCCAGCTCTGTAATCCCACAGATCTGTCTTCCTTTGTCATTTCAAGAATGTCACGTAAATAGAATCATATAGTATGCAACCTTTTTTTTTTTTTTAAATTAAAATTTTTTTGTTGGGGGCCCGCTCCATGGCTTGTGGGATCTTAGTTTCTAGGCAGGAATTGAACCTGGCCCAGACAGTGAAAAGTACTGAGTGCTAACCATTGGATTGCCAGGGAATTCCCAGAATGTAGCCTTTTGGATCAGTTTTTCTTTGATCAGTGCAGTGTAATTCCCTGGAGTGTCATCCAAGTTGCATGTATCAATAGTTTCTTTTTAATTGCTGGGTAGTATTCCCAGGTTTGGATATGCCTTAGTTTCGTTTAATGACTTGCCCACTGAATAACTTCTGAGTTTTTCCCCAGTTCTTGACTATTACAGATAAAGCTTCTATAAACATTTGTGTATAATTTTTTTGTGTGAATGTACATTCTCTGGATAAATGCCCAGGTGCAATTGCTGGGTCATACGGTATGTATTGCTTTAATAAATTTTTTTTTAAAGGAAGAAAATTAGAGGTAAAACAACTAGTTAAATGATTCCCTAACCCTACATTTCTTTCTTTTTTAATCTTGGCTGCACCAGGTCTTAATTGCGGCACACGGGCTCTGCAGTCGTCCTTTCGGGGTGTGAAGTCTTTAGTTGTGGCGTGCAGAGTCTTTAGTCGCAGCTTGTGGGCTCTAGTTCCCTGAGCACGGATCAAACCCCGGCCCCCTGCGTTGGGAGCACGGAGCCTCAGCCACTGGACCACCAGGGTAGTCCCTCAAACCCTGCATTCTTGGTGCACATAATTTACTTACATCGATTGTTTGCTCTAGCATCAAGGCAGTAATAATCATAACACTGTAGTTTTCCTTGTCTCTTTCAACGGATGATCTGTGTATATATTACAAATAATAATTAACACAGCCTACCAGGGGACAAGTAATGGTTAGCACTGGTGAGGTTAGCTCTGTTATAGATAGGGAGGTTAAGTTGTGGATCTTGTGGAATTAGGTTATAGCCCTGTGTTCTGACTTGGAGTTATTCAGATTTATTCCTTTTCTCTTTATCTCCTGAATTAACTCTCTGTCACATAGGTGTGAAGACATGAAAAAGGTTTTTGGGTTTTTTTTTTTTTTCTGTATCTGAGGTTTACTGCTTGTTCTGTAGAAGCAGTATAGCAGAGTGGTTAGAGCATCTACTTTGGCATCTGATTGAATTTGAGTCTCCCCTCCACATGGGCAGATCATTTAACCTTTCTAAGCCTCAGTTTTGTGGTTTGTCAGTGGGGATAATGACACTGTACTATCTTCATGGCGTCACTGTGAGAAGTAAACGAGATAATGTGCAGAAAGAGGCTTAGCTAGTACTGTCAGGTATGCTGCATTCAGCGAATGTTCCGTGAAAGTGTTGTTTTAAATATGTTATATTCTACCACTCGTCTTTAGCGGTCAGTGGATGATAAATATTGGTGGATAAATATTGGGATCTTACTGCCATGTGTGTAAAGGCCTTAAGTTTGCTGTAACTTTTGAGGTAAGAATGCTTCCTTTGAAGGCTATTTCAAATTTAGTCTTATATATGTAGTTATTTCGGAGAAGGCAATGGCACCCCACCCCAGTACTCTTGCCTGGAAAATCCCATGGATGGAGGAGCCTGGTGGGCTGCAGTCCATGGGGTCGCTAAGAGTCCAACACGACTGAGCGACTTCACTTTCACTTTTCACTTTCATGCGTTGGTGAAGGAAATGGCAACCCACTCCAGTGTTCTTGCCTGGAGATTCCCAGGGACGGGGGAGCCTGGTGGGCTGCCATCTATGGGGTTGCACAGAGTCTGACACGGCTAAAGCGACTTAGCAGCAGCAGCAGCAGCACCATGTAGTTATTTAAAAATAGGAAGTGATGTTGGATTATATGGTAGTATTAATTTGAATGAAAGTATTTTAACGTTTCTCCTTATTCATATTTTCTCAGGCTCATAGTAATAGAAAAATAGAAATGATTCTGAATTCTTGATTTCCTCCCTTTAATCTGTCCCCTCTAAACAACATTACTTTTTATATATTCTTCCTGGCATTTATCAGTACTTGAAAGTGTCACTCTTTTATTGCATAAATAAAGAGCTCTTATAAGCTCCTTGAGGGCAGGAATGCTCTCATTGGCTCTAGGATCCTCAGTACCTAGAGTAGTGCTGAGCGCCTAGATATTCAGTAAACACTTGCTGGCTGGCTGTAACTGCTTTTGCATCTTTCTTGTCCCCCCTAAGTGTTTTTTGTTTGGAAATTTGGGGAAATGCAATCCAACTTCCAGTCAGAGCTTAAAACGACTAGTTTCTTAAAATCCAGTGCCTTATTTTGATTGGCTGAGGAATGTGATTGGCGAGGTAGAAGGGCATCTGGACCTTTTAGCATAAGAGCTCTGCGTTTAATAATTTGACTTCTCCTTTTCCTGAAGCCTTGAGGGAAATTTTTCCTTTCCCTGTTCTAGTCAGCCAAGAACCTGACCTGGGCTGACTCTAACACTGGAGAACACTGAACACAGTATCTGCTGAGCCAAGGACTGGGAGTCGAGCTCTGATACTATCTGAAGGGAAAGCCTGAATTCAAATCCTGCTTTGCCTACTGACTCATCTTGCAAACCTAGATGAATTTCTTAACCTCTTCCAGGTTTAAATTTTCTTATTTGCCTGGTGAGTAATCCTATCTGTCTGGGCTTGTGAGGACACCTGATTTAGTGTCCTTAAAGCTTTTTTACAGTGCTGTCGCTATGGCTCCAGGGGTGTCCAGGAACGACTGGGAGCCGTGTGGTACTCCAGGGAGCAGAGCTGGACTCTCTTGTCCCCAAAGACTATGCAGAAAACAGAAAGACGTGATCCTTCGTGACTTGAAAGCAGCTCCACTTCAGCCTCCTAATGCTGTTTGTAGATGAGAGGTACGTTGTTGCCAAAGCTGTTAGGCCTGCGTGCCTGAAGCAGCTGGGGTCCCTTCTCGATTCTGCGGTTAAGCTGTTTTTGTCTCTGTGAAGTTTCTTCCATCAAAAGCTACTCTTTTTGTCTTTCTTTCTCTTACTTGCCAGTAGGAAGTCTCTTGCCACTTTTGTGCACTTAGCGGTAGCCTTCCTGGTCCTGTTGATGGCTTGTGACTCAAAAATTGAGCTTCAGTTTCTTCTCGGTTCAGTGATTTCTTCTGTATTCTTCCAAGAACCTGAAGGGGTTCTTATGGTTTCAGCTCACTCTTTGCCCCAGAAGAGTCTGCAGGTTAAAAACTTCTTTTCGTTCTTCTGAGGTGAGAATAAGGAAGATTGTCAGTCTCAAATTTGGGTCTTACAGCCTTCTGCTTCCAGTTTTGATCATATTTTGTTTTTGAGCATACTTTCCTGCAGACATTAGGTTACATCCTTGTGAGTTACTTTTGGAAGCTCTAGTCAGCAAAATCTGTAGCAGAAAAGCTGGTGTTTTTTCCCTCCCCTTTATTAAAATAACAATCACTCGAATTTATTTAGTTTCCTATCTTCAAAGCATTTTGAAAGTTGTCAGCTTCTTTGTGATATACCCTTAGTGGTCTGCCTTACACTGAGTTTATATATTTAAAAAGCTTGTTGGGGGCTGTGGATATAAGAAAAAGAGGTCACATTGCTTGCTTATCTCTTGGTAAATTTGGGCTGACAACCTTTGTACAGGTATTTGATTCACTGTAACCTCTTAGCCTAACTTTCTAAAAGCAGACCAGTTGTATTTTAGAGTGTTTGTAATTCTGTTTTTGTTTTTTTTTTTTAATTTTTTAATTATTATTATTATTTTTTTATTTTACAATATTGTATTGGTTTTGCCATACATCAACATGCATCAGCCACAGGTGTACACGTGTTCCCCATCCTGAACACCCCTCCCACCTCCCTCCGCATACCATCTCTCTGGGTCATCCCAGTGCACCAGCCCCAAGCTTCCTGTATCCTGCATCGAACCTGGACTGGCAATTTGTTTCTTATATGATATTGTACATGTAATTCTGATGATTTTATACATGTAATTCTGAACATAAATGCTGTGCATGTCTGCAGTACAGGTGCAGGTTCTGTTAACATTAAAAAAAAATTATTTAGTTTATTTGGCTGTGTTGGGTCTTGGTTGCAGCAAGCGGAATCTTTGTTGCGTCATGCATGATCTTTCATTTCGGTGGGCGGACTCTCTAGTTGAGGCAGGCGGGCTTAGTTGCTCCTTGGCATGTGGGATCTTAATTCTCTGACAAGGGATTGGACCCACGTCCCCTGCATTGCAAGGTGAATTCTTAACCACTGGATCACCAGAGAAGTCCTCCACTAGCATTTTATTAATATTTCTAGTCTTTGGCTGCTGCTTTGGCTTTGTATTAATTTTGATTGTATAGGTCTTGATTCCATCAAATTAGTTGCTTTTAGTATGTGAGGTGATTAATTAGAGGTAGGTACTCTCTGTTTCCGCTTCATAGCCAGTGTAGTTTCCTTTGCACTTTCAGAGCTGCGTGTGCCAGACTTCTTTGTGCAAAGTCCTGTTATTGTTGGTTCCTAACTTGCCTTTTACTTTGAAAAGTTGTAATCTTGCCTTGAGCTTTTTGTAACTCCTGAGATATTCCAGAGATATTATTCCTTAAGATAGGAAGAGAGGGTGTTACTACTTTCAGTTTTTATACGTGGAGTGTGATTTGTCCAAGATTATGTAACACGTCAGTGGTAGAAATCAGTCATAGAAGCTTCTTATCTCTTAGTCTTAGCTTTACCCATTAAATCACATCACTTTTATATCCAGCACTCTCAAGCTCAGAATATACAGTAGCCCATATTCCCAGCCCTGCTATGAGTCGGACACGACTGAGCGACTTCGCTTTTACTTTTCACTTTCCTGCATTGGTGAAGGAAATGGCAACCCACTCCAGTGTTCTTACCTGGAGAATCCCAGGGACCGGGGAGCCTGGTGGGCTGCCGTCTGTGGGGTCGCACAGAATCGGACACAACTGAAGCAACTTAGCAGCAGCAGCAGCAGCTCTCAGAAAATCCACTGCTTCTGTATTTTGTTATGAATGTGCCCTGTTTCAAATATGAGTATAAAGAAGCATTGTTACATGAGTATAAAAATTACAAAAGACTCCTGTTCTCCCTGGGGTATACAGTTTTTAGGTTTGGGTCCCACCCTCTTTCCCCCCAGTTAGGAGTGGTGGGGATAGATCTGAGCTGTGCATACTCTGTTGCCTGGCTCTCTCCTGATTCATGACACGTGCATGATAAAATGACTGGTTGAGATTAGATAATGGTACAAAGTTCTCTGGTTTTGGAGATATTTGACTTGTAGAAATTTAATTGATGACCTTGAACCATCAGCACCACCTATAACTGACCACATTTTTTTTTCACCGAGGTGTTGCTCTTTATGACAGTTTAGAGTTTGCTTTGGGGCTTCCCTCATAGCTGGATATAAATATACACACATTTCATTCTCTTCTGTACTAGGCACTGGGCTAAGTACTGGACTGGGATAGACATGTCCCAGAGTTTGTAGTCTAGTGAGGAAGAAAGAGCCCTAACAAGGAATTAGGTGCACTGGATATTAGGTAGGTAGTGTTTTAGTTATCTGTTGCTATGGAAAAACAACCTCAGTGGGTGTTTTTTCCAAAACTGGCAAGCATTTCTCCAAATCTCAGCAGCCACTGACTGGGTGTTCTACAGATTTAACTAGTTCTGACACACTCTACCTGGAGATAGCATCTGATCCCACAAGTTTAAGGGCTCAGTCCCACAGAACTGTACCACCTGGACTTCAGATGCTGATTGCAGGTCCAGGTTGTCACCTCTGCTTCTGATTGATGGCTTATAGGTGGGAGGTAACGCCCTGCTTGAGTTGGACTAATTTGATAGAGTGATTCACAGAACTCAGGCTTACACTTAGCAGTTTATTATAGAGGATTCAGATGAACAGCCAGATGAAGAGGTGCATAGGGCAAGATCTGGAAGGGTCTGAAACATAGGAGGTTCTGTCCTCATAGAACTGGGGTGTATCACCCTCCTGGCCTGTGAATGTGTTCACCAGTCTGGAAGGTCATCAAATCTTGTTCAGTAGTTTTTATAGTGCTTAATCTCCCCGCCCATCTAACCCCTCTCCCCTTTCTTTTCCCTCTAATCACTTGGTTTTTCTGGTGACCAGCCCCATCCTGAGGCTTTCTAGGGTACCACCCTAAGTCAACCTATAAGTTTAAAAGAAGCTCCTTATGAATGACAGAAGATTTCTCTCACTCAGGAAATTTCAAGGGTTTTAGGAAATCTGTGCCAAAAGTGGGGACAAAGACCAAATGTGTATTTCTTATTATAAATCATAGTATCGCACCACTTCCAAATTTGTGGCTTAGGACGATCATGATTTGTTGCTTCTCACAACCCTGTGGTTTAGGAGTTTGGGCAGGGCTCGTCTGGTCGGCTCTTCTGCTCTGTGTCACATCTGTGGGGGTCGCTCACTCGTCTGTTTTCAGCTGGTGTCTGGGCTGGGTTAGACAGGACAACAGAGTTTCAACTCATTGGTCTCAGACCTTGATAGTCTTCAGTGTGGCCTCCCTCTAAGTAATGTCTTATCATCTAGGACCTCTCTATATGGCCTCTCTCTCCAGAGTGATGTCTTGAATTTCCTTGCAGCCTGGTGATTGGTTTCCAAGGGTGAAAGTGGATGTTGCCAGGCCTGGAATTGGCATATCATCACTTCTGCCACATTCTGTGGTCAACGCAAGTCACACGGTCAGCCCAGGTTCAGGGATATGTTCTTATTTCTCGATGGGTAGGGCAGCATGAGAGCAGGGCAGAAGAAACTGATGGAGACTGTCCTTGGAGAGGCTCTGTCACAGGCAGGCAGACCAAGGTGTGGAGAATCCTAGCTCTGGCAGTGCAGGGAGGCCACTAGCACATGCATCTGTTTTGTGGATAAGAAAGGGCTCCTACGGGGGGCTCTGCATGCAGGCTCCGCGTTTCCTTTTGCCTGGTGTGTTGATGTCATACTTCATGTTGGATGAAGGGGTAATGCACAGACATGACAGAGTTTGTTCAGTCACATTCATTGTTGACTATGTTTTTTGAGATTTACGTTCTGTTCTGGTTGCCTTACAAAAGTAGATGTACTGTGGCATCGATCTCTATTTCCTGATAGGTAATTTTCTTACTTAGATGGAGTTGGTGGGTTTGTAGTGTAATTACATAGTAACTGAATTTCATGGTGTAGTTTTATTTGGTACTTTATCAAATTTATTTCTGGTTGAAGGTTTTAAAGTCCTCTTTTCTCCCAGAAATTATGTAAATAAATTGCTATAAAGGAAGGAGTGAGAATTTTTTCTTTTCATTTTTCTTCAGCATCATTTTTTTTTTCTCTTTTTTGGCTATACCCTGTAGCTTGTGAGATCTTAGTTCCCCAGCTGGGGATTGAACCTGTGCCCTTGGGAGTGAAAGTGAGGTCTAGTCTAACCACTAGAGCACTAGGGAATTCCCCTCAGCATGATTCTTCAATTTCTTGACCTTTGGGGAAATGAACATTAAAAATACAAAGCAGGCTGATTTCCAGTTGATATGGTAAGACAGTGAAACATTGCTGGAGGGCCTACTGTATGTGAGACTAGCATGTGAAGTAGGAGAGGCCTCAAGGGAGGTTTTGTGTCAGGCGGTAAGGAGTGTTCTGTAGTGATGAAGCGTGTAGACGAGCCAGACTGCCTGGGTTTGGATTCTGAACCCACCGCTGACCGTGTGACTTGTTCTCTTAGGGCCTCGTGTATCTGAGGATTATAAGTGAGTTACTTTTTATGTAAAATGTAAAATGCAGTGGGAATGAATAAGATGATGAAAGTGTTGTTATTGTCTTAACCACTCTCTTGAGATTTTCTTATTATTTTTTTAAAGGGGACAGTAGTAAGATATCTTTAATACAAAATGAGTTGGAGACCTTTGCAATGGACAGTCTCAATTTGCTTAGAATAATTTTCTTTATTTTGGCTGATTTTTATTTTTTTTTAGAATTGCATACTTATTTATTCATTTATTTTTGGCTGCACCACACAGCATGCGGGATCTTCCCTGACCAGGGATTGAACCAGGGATCAAACCAGCGTCCCCTGCATTGGGAACATAGAGTCTTAACCAGTGGGCCGCCAGGGAAGTCCCTGGCTGATTGTTTATAGGACTTTGTGGCCTTAAATATATTTTTCTTATTGCCATTCTGTAATTCTTCATTATAGAAAGAAGGTATTATTTGGTACAAGCACTGGAATTATATAATAGCAAGCACTTTTCATTTGGTAAGTCTTTTAATCCTAGTGGTAATCCTATCATATACATGCTGCGTTTTACAGATGATGAAACTGGAGTACAAGGAAGTTAAATAACTATTCCAAGAAACTGTCATGTACTGAGAAAATGGGCTTCCCTGGTGGCTCAGGGGCTTCCCTGGTGGCTCAGACGGTGAAGACTGCCTGCAATGCAGGAGACCCAGGTTCAGCCTCTGGGTCGGGAAGATTCCCCTGGAGAAGGGAATGGCTGCCCACTCCAGTGTTCTCGTCTGGAGAATCCCATGAACACAGGAGCCTGGCGAGCTACATACAGTCCATGGGGTCGCAGAGAGTCTGACACGACTCAGTGTTGAACACTTCACCGAGAAAGTGACAGAGCTGGGTTCAATTGGCCTGTCAGGACCCGTATATAAATCTACTACACTGTCTCTTATTTAGAAATGATGGATAAAAAGATTAAACATTGAAGTTTCTCTATGTAGACTTAAGCCACAGTTAGCAGTTTGGTATATCCTAGGATCTCCTTTAGCAGTCTGCACACAGTTCAAGTAATAGTTGAAATTTGTATGTCTCCAGATATGTCTCCCTTCAGAATTTGTTACCTGTTTTACAGTTCTAGATTTGTGATGCTTCGCCCCAGATGCCCTGCCCCACTCCCACACTCAGTCTACTCCAAGAGTCGGGCAGGAGCTGTGTAGAGGCAGGGATGGTTGCTGCTACGGTGCTTACATTTTGGACTTGGATCACATATGGCATCCTAAGAAGTGTCCTGAAATGCCCTGTAGAAAGTCCTATTGATGAAAACAAAACTGCTAGTTTTTGAAGTTTTTTAGAAAACCCTTTAGAAAAACCCTGTGTATTTCCACCCACATGGAGTTTCTAAAGAGTACTTGGATACTTGTAGGCCTCTAATTAAAGGTCTGACGTTTGTAGTTAATTTTCCAGTTCTTGGAAGAACTTTACTTATGCAGGTGATCCTAGATTGAGTAAAGGATTTTTTTTTTCCTTTTAAAGAGCTAACCTTGGGTTGAATCCTGAATTTTTTTTTGTTTTTTGCTATACATTGGCGTTACATGGCTGATTTGACTCTTAGACTTTGCCTACATGGGCACAGTGAAGTGGGGAGAGATGCAGTTACTCAAATAAATGAGGTCATTGGCCTGCATTCTCACAGTCCCTTCCAAGCCTAATAACTTTCTGATTCATACCCTTGGAATGCCATTGGTAGGGAAGATTTGGGGTGTGAATTATTGGCCAGGTTTTACAGATACAGCTCAAAGTCACTGAATCTATTTTAATTCACTTTTTATGTATAAGTAGCCCATATCTCATTTAATTATGTTTTGCCACACAAATAAATGCTTTTCCTTTAATTTGTCGTCTGGTAACAGCTCTGAAATGTTTTTTAAGCAATCTGCTTCCGTTGGGAATCATGGCATCACAGGTCTCAGATTTTATTGATAGCTGGGCACACTGTTTGGTGAGGGAAACCATGGTGAACCCCAAAGAGAATTCAGTAATGACAGTAATAGCAGAGTTCTTAATGCTCCACCATGCTTTTCTTAGAGCCTCACAGCAACTTGATGAGGCCAGTAGCATGATTCCTGTTTACAGAGGAGGCAGCCAAGTCTCAAAGAGCTTAAATAATTTGTCCAAAGTCATATTGCTAGAAGGGGGAGTGAAATTGCTAGCATAATAAGGTGATCAAATTGCAAGGGGAAGGGCTTCCCTGATTGCCCAGTGGTAAAGAATCCACCGGTGCAGGAGACACAGGTTCAATCCCTGGTCCAGGAAGAGCCCACAGGCTGCAGAGCTACTAAGCCTGCACACCACAACTGTTGAGCCTGTGCTCTGGAGCCCGGGAGCTGCAACTGCTGAGCCCACGTGCCGCCACAACTGAAGCCGGAGCACCCTAGAGCCAGTGCTCTGCAGCAGGAGAAACCACCGCAGTGGGGAGGCTGTGTGTTGCTACTAGAGAGTAGTCCCCGATTGCTGAGACTAGAAAAGCCCACACAGCACTGGCGACCCAGCACAGCCATACCTAAATAATTTTTTTTTTTTAATTGCAAGGGGAACCTATAAGTCTAACTTTAGTTTCCACTGGGTTGTGCATAATCTTAGTGACTTTTTTTTTTATTTGGGCGGGGTGGGGGCGCCATGCAATGTGGCATGTGGGATCTTAGTTCCCCACCCAGGGATCGAACTCATGCCCCCAGCATTGGAAATGGAATTGTAACCGCTGGACCACCAGAGGAGTCCCCTCTAGGTGATTTTTATAAGTGGTTGTTAAGTATAACCTTAACAACCTTTCAGGGTTTCCTCCCCATCTTTTTAGAGTTACGGGTCGTGTTACAGGGGAAGTGGTTAGAGATGGGGTGGGTGGATCTTGGCGTTTGTGTTGCGTACGTACCCTAATCGTGTCCTGGTTGTACGTGGGCACGGCTTTCGGTGGTTGCGAACTGACTTGGGGGCCGGTGTAACGGTGTCACAAAGACTGTTCTTGGCATCTTTTGTCCCAGTCTAGCTTAAGGGACAGATCAGGAAACTTGTCTTTCTCCTTTTTAAAGAGAGGAATGAAAACCACACTTGACTGGGACTTCCTCAGCCACGGGCCCGCCCAGCTGCAGTTTGATTTAGCTTCTGTTCTTTATGGAGAACAAAGTAGAATTTCTTCTCATGCGGCTATTAGGAGTGTATCAGGAGAAGGCCCCTTATCCTTTTAAAGAAACAGAGCAAATATTTTTTTTCCGACAAAAGAGAGACTGTGAAGTTGTTTTAGTCCCTTCGACTTCTCGCCTTCCCTCAGACTTCTCTTCTTTGAACCGTTGGTGTGTTTAGGTCTCTGGGAAGTGGTAGACGGGCTCTGTGGTAATCCCGAGCTTTAGTTTTTGAGTTTTCTTGATAACTGGTATTTGTAGCAGCTGTTCCCTTGTCCTTCTGGTTCGTGTAGGAACTTAAGATTGCATCACAGTTTTCTGAATCACCGGTGTCTGTGACCTGTATTCTTCCTCTTGAGTTACATGAGGTCAGAAGGTCAGATTTTTTTTTTTTTTTGAAATTGGATTGTTGCTGTTTTCACCACATATTATAAGATTATAAATGGTTTAAATACGTTTCTCTCAAAGTACTTTTAATGTTGCACCATAGGACAACACTGGGTTTTCCTGGTTGCTCAGATGGTAAAGAATCCGCCTGCAGTGCGGGAGACCTGGGTTCAATCCCTGGGTGGGGAAGATGCCCTGGAGGAGGGCATGGCAACCCATTCCAGTATTCTTGCCTGGAGAATCCCCATGGACAGAGGAGCCTGGCAGGCTACAGTCCATGGGGTCGCGAAGAGTCGGCCACGACTGAGCGACTAAACACAGCACTGTTAGGAGCCCTCAGAACTCATTTCTGCTGAAGACCTCTAAATTAGGTAAAAGAATGATTGGCTGTAAGAAAAATTACAGGCTCAGTTGAGGATTAAAGTGAATGGATGGGAACTGTATTTCTGCCACCTTCCTGGTTAGTAATTATTCAGCTTTGTGGCAGTTTCACTTCCAGACTTTTGGTTTTGAACCCTGAGTTGTCAGTCACCAAGGAGACAATTTCCTTTGAGTTAGTTCGTCCTTAGCTTTTGCGGGAGGCTGGCTGGCACCGTGTTGGCACAGTCAGTGTGTGCATCCTTACATTTGTGTGCTGCTGGTGGGTGAGAACTGTGCTCCGAGGATACAGGCCGGAGTGTGTTCCTTAGTCACTCCTGACGAACTTTGTGCCATATGCAGCTAGGAACTCAGAGTTACATCTTTCTGTAGGCTCCTTCCGACTTTCTATTTTAATGTTCCAAAGAGAAATCTCATTTCGGCACAGGCAAATAAGTATTTTCCCTACTGTATTTGGATGTGTCTTATTGTGTACTTTTTAGATTGCAACCTTTCCTGAAATGTAAAGAGTTTATTATTGTTTGACTTTTTACAATAAGCAGTTATTACTTTTTAAATTTAAAAATCAACAGTGCCTTTTCTGATGATGAAGTCATCTATAATCCTACCACCCAAAGAGAACCATGGTTAATGCTTTTTATAATTTTTTGCATCATTATTCTTAAAGTTTTTTTAAAAAACAAAATTGAGATCACACTGTATATATAAATTTTATGTTTTGTCTTTATCATTTAACATTTTCTTCACATCATCAAATATTTTAAGAATAAAGTTTGAATAGGTAATTTAAAAAATGAAAATGACAAAAGGGGAACACTGAGAAGTCCAGCTTCCATCTTTGTCTCTGGTCACCTTGTCCCTTCAGTCTCAAATAAATGCCCATTAGTTTCTCCTCTTTTTCGAAAGGTAGCCTTGCTATATATATTGTTCTGCTGCTTGCTTTTTCCCACTCTGAACAATGTATCTTGAAGATCTTTTGTTATCAATTCCCAGAGAATCTTCCTTATTATAGGTTAGTCATCTCGTCCTCTTTAGACGGGCACTTGGGTTGTCCCCAGTTTTTACTATTACAGATAATAAGTAGTAATTAAGGAAAAAATTAAGCATTTACTCTACTTCAGTTATTAAGGGAAAATTCTTTCCAAAAGAATGCCACTAATGTAGAAATAATGATGGAATTGGAAAATCAACATATTCCAGCCCCCAAATGAAATAATTTACGAAGGAATCATCAGTAACTGCTGAACTATGAAGCAAAAGGTTGACGAGGAACAGCATTTCACATGGTGCCAAACATTAGCCGCAGGTTGCTTACTGTAAAGGAGGAAACATACCTTTATAGAGCTCTGGCTGTTAAGACTCGATCAGGTGATCATGTTTTGCCAGACGATCGTGTAGCTTACCAGGTCTCACCAAGTGGAGCAGTTGAGAGCACGATGGGCTGCCTTGTGAGGGACGTAGGTAGCATCACCTGTGAAGCATCCTTTCCTGAGCCTCTCAACCTCGATCGAGTCAGTGTTTACAGGAGGTGTTAGGGGTAGAGAGGCAAGCTGAATGGCACTTCGGGGAAATAATCAGACGTAACTGAGATGTAACAGTCAGCTGCAAGTCAACAAGTCACCTGTCTGGTCTTTTTAGGAAGCTTGTGTTGTAAACAAACAAACCATAGACAAAACCAACCAGAATAAAACTTGGAGGCCATTCTAGAATAAAAGAGGCTAAAGAGACATCATCCAGATTCATTTCTTGAGCCTTGATTGGGTTCTGGATTTTTTTTTTTTTTAAACCACTATTAAAGACACTTTTGGGAGTATTTTTTGGTGTATTAAAGGCACAAATGATAATGGTGGCAATAGTGTAGTTATGAAGCTAAATGTCCTCATTCGTAGGAAATGCACAGTGAGGTCTATAGGGTTAGGCTGTCCCCATGCCTGCTGCAGTGGTTCACTGGAAAATTAAAAGGGACCCTTCTATATCTCTATCCATGGAGACAGATGAGGCAAATTTGACAATATATTAACAGTTCTTGAGTCTTAAGTAATGAGCAGTATGTGTTTATTCTACTGTGTTCTCAACTTTTCTATTTGAATTTTTTCATAGCAGAGTTGAAGAAACAGTGCCGTAATGAATAACAATTATATATGTATTTTCAGATTTCTTTAATTTTCACGTGTGTTTGTTTTGCTGCTAGTTGACATTTTAGTGGAATTTGTGTTTATTTTGTGACAGTTTTATACCGTTAAGGCTTGCAGTGGATGATTAAAAAGGAAATAAAAATTTTTCTTCTTCTTCCTCCTCTATCCTCTATTCCGGAACTTGAGTGGAGATGAGAAAAAGAGAATGAGAAAGGTACCTCAAAGTAGTTCTGTGCTCTTGCTTTTAGGCAGTAGATAGAACTGAAGCTAGTACATAAGAACCATACCTCAAGTAATACCTTTTGAAATCAGTAACCCATCCTTTGCCTTGGAGGCTGCCCAAGTGATCAGAGGGGTCCTAGCAGTTAGGCAGGCAGCGCGGCACAGAGCTGGGAGTGCAAATACTGTGTTGTGATTTGTCTTGTTTTTGACACGGTTTTAGCCCTTTTGTTTAGTAGTAAAAGCTCTTGATTGCCTGATAAAAAGAATTAACTCCTTTTGACAGTGGTCTGTTTTTGAAGTTCTGTTTTTCCCCTTGGCTGCACTGGGTCTTAGTTGTGGCATATGGGATCTAGTTCACCAACAGAGATCAGACCCGAGCCTGCGCTGGGAGTCAGGAGTCTTAGCCACTGGACCACCAGAGAAGTCCCTTTCTGTTTCTTAGATACAAGGCTGAGCTATGGAGGATGGAAGAGGAATTTAAGGGTGAAATATTCTTGGACGAAAAGTTACGGAAGAAGCGGCTTTTCTGAGAAGGTGTCATTACACATGAAGAGAATAGTACTTTCGTCTCTAAACTAGAGTCGTATTTGAGGTGGGAACTTCCTCTGATTGCAGAATAGATGCTCTTTGACATTAAATGTCTTACCTTAGATTTCCATGAAGACAACTTACAAGGATCTGAATGGCCTCAGTTTAGCTGCTTCGGCGTGTGGAGCTGTTGCTCGCTCCTCCTCTTCCCGTGCCTGGTGTGAGAGTGCTTACTGAGCGCCATGAAGGTTGTTCCAGAGAAGAATGCTGTCCGGATTCTCTGGGGGAGAGAACGGGGCACTCGGACCTTTGGAGCTCAGCGACTTCTGCAGGAGCTGGTTGAAGATAAAACCCGGTGTATGAAATGGGAGGGCAAGGTAAGAACACTGGTTATTTTTCACATAGGATTTGTAGGGATGACAGTAGAATGAGGCCTTAGAGTGAGTTAATGACGCAGAGCTGGCACACAGTTTATTTTGTGTAGCAGAACTGATATATCTAACTTAGGTTTTTTGTTGTTTTGGGGTGTTGTGTTTTTGTGTTTACAAATACGGATGGGCTAGAAATATCTTTTTCCTTTGCAGCTAGATTTCCTGAAGGTAATTTAGATTGATCTCTCTCAATTTGTAGCTTGATCGTTGTCTCCAGTTTTTCAGCTTATACTGTAAAATCTCTGTAGAATGGTGCTTTTGAGATAGAGTGAGCCATAGTTTATAAGTAATGTGTTTTAACTTTTGTTTGTTTTATTTCTCAGAGAGTAGAACTGCCGGATAGTCCACGCTCCACCTTTTTATTGGCCTTCAGCCCAGACAGGTACCTAGTTCTTACCTAAGCTTTACCTGAGACTTGCGGTAGCGTTGGTTTCTGTGTATTTTGCTGAGCTTCATGCAAGTGAAATCCCTGAAGACTCTTTGAGTCACTGTATGAACAGAACTTTGCCAGTGTTATCAGAAAGGGGGGAAATAGATGACCAGTGCTAGCCATTAAAATAATGGGAATAAACAAAGGAACCTGTGAAACGTCGAGGATCAAAACTTGGAAAGATTCTCAATCCTTTGCCTGTGTGATATAGGCCACTAATAGCATAATAATTTTCCCTGCTGGAAAAAGTATTCTTTTGAAGGGGTTATGTGTCGTTTAGGGACAGAATGGAGAAGCCAAAAGCTTTTAAAGATGAGAATGTTTCTGTTGTTAGGAAAGCCCAAGGTGTTGTTTTCCCTGTGGGGATGGGGAATGAGTATCAGTTTCCCTCCCGCGTTCTCTACATTGGCTTCCTCCTCCTTGATTCCCTAGGACTCTCTTGGCTTCCACTCACGTAAACCATAACATCTATATCACGGAAGTGAAGACGGGCAAGTGTGTTCACTCTCTGATTGGACACCGCCGCACGCCATGGTGTGTCACGTTTCATCCCACCATCTCAGGCCTCATCGCTTCTGGCTGCCTAGATGGGGAGGTTCGGATCTGGGATTTACACGTAAGCGTTTCCTTTTCTTTGGTACTCTAGATGCAGAGGCTTATTTACCCTTGCATTCTTGACTCTGAAGGAGAGACTGGCCATGTTCCAGGACCGTCCCTGGGTACTTAATAGTTACTGTTCACTTACTGAGAGGGAGTCGAGCCCACAGTGCTCCATTTCAAGATGAACACCCTGTAACTGTCTGCCCATGGTGACAAGGCACCAGACGTGCTGAGACGTCTTCAGGGTGGATTTCTCTTTTCTTAGATCAAGGATTGTACTGTTTTTCTGGTCACGATCGTCAAAGCAGTGTGCTCCTTGTCCTGGAGACTGGCTAGTGGGCTGTTGTGTACCGTGGTATGCACCAAAGCTTGAGTCTTCACAGACTATAGAAACAGGTGCTCATTGCTTATACATTGTAGATAACAGAACTGAATTGACAGTAATGTTTTTCTAGTAAATTTGGTGACACTGCCAGATCACTGGTTTTGTATCTGGTTTTCAGAAGACATATTTAAAGTAGGCCCTACAAGTAGTCATTTTACTCGACCTGGACCCTTTTTTTGAAATTGACTTATTTCGCTGGCAGCTTGTAACTTGAGAATGCCTTGGATTTGTTCATTCACAGGGTGGCAGTGAGAGCTGGTTCACAGATAGCAACAATGCCATTGCCTCCCTGGCTTTCCACCCCACGGCTCAGCTTCTGCTGATTGCCACTGCCAGCGAGATCCACTTCTGGGACTGGAGTCGCCGGGAACCCTTTGCCGTGGTGAAGACAGCTAGCGAGATGGAACGGGTCCGGTGAGCACTCTGGGCACCAGCAGTGTCTGGCATAGGATTAACATGTGGAGAACATTTAAGGGTGCTTTCGCCCCAAGAGATAGATTGTTATCTCTGTATTATCCCAGCTCAGGGCAGGGGTGTTATCCCTGTGGCTCTTCATACTTTTTAAACTGTTGGCCAGTCAGCTGGGAAGCAGTGCATGTTGTTCATTTCAGCTGTTCCTTATTGGCCTCATCTTCAGGTCTTTGTAGATGAAGGCCTTTAGAATCTTTTTTAGGTTCAAAGCTATCTGGTTTGGGATAAAGGCTTTTTGTTTGTTTGTTTGTTTTGAACCTTAAAAGGTGTTCAGGTGGTGGGGAGCTTGGTGGGTAAATTGCTCACCCCTGGTTTTCTGTTAGTCACAATGGAAAGTGGAGATGTAGAGAGATATCAAGTCTGCTAATACTGCCATACGTGGCCTTCAAAGTCAGCGCACATACCGCCTGAACCGAAGCCGAGGCTCTGTTTCCCTTTGGGCCTCTTGGTGTTGCCATTGGATCTTCACTAATTTTCTAGCCTCAGGTGGGTTGCTTGACACCGGGACTGTTCCTTGTCACCAGCCCTCATGCTTCTCGCCAGTGTAGCAGCTGTGTGAGGGGAGGCGCGAACCTGTGGCAGAGTATGGAAGCGTCCTCTGCTTTACCATTATGATGGGCTCTTGGCCGTGAGCGGCTGTGTGCTTAATGTAGCTGCTTCCTGAGATGGAAGCCCAGGGGTGTTCTTGAAATTATTTTTTGTGAAATGTATTCCCTTATTCTGGCAGGTGTGAGGATGCAACAGGAAGGAGTGAGCTTTAGTATTTTAATCGGTTTTGAAAGTTTTGGAAGTCTCTAGCATTAGGTGGATGCCTGGGTAAATCCCACAGTTGTCAGTAACGATCACTAGAAATTTTCTGCCGGGTTTCCTTTCCTCAGTTAACAGAATTTCTCTCTCCATGTCTCTGTCCGTTTCTTCTGTGTTTTCAGTCTGGTGAGATTTGATCCTCTTGGACACTACTTACTCACAGCAATTGTTAACCCCTCTAATCAGCAGGTAAGTTAGTCAGCAGGTCCAGCTCCATCTAAACTGTGGGTTGTTTGCTGAAGTAGCACTCGGATTCTGATGGTATTGGACTTTAATTTTCAACGTCTGAGTGTTTCTTTCCAGTCAAGATTTAAAACTAGCCGCAGACCATATTCAAAGTTAGAACTGTAGGTCTTGACAGGGGAGTCCATTCCGAAACCCCCGAGTGATAGTCCCAGTAGAAGTAACCAGACTGCGTCGGATAACTTGTTGTTCGGGTGCCTTTGGCTGGTTGACGTCTTGCTTCCCCTCACAGCCTCCGTGTCATGGAAATGCCTATTGTGAGAGAATTGGGTTGCCAGCTGAACTCGTTGAGAAATGTTGCTAGTTGCAAGTGAATGATTTGATACCATATGATGATTCCGAACCTGGACCCCGTTAGTTCTCAGTGCTTCAAGGGTGGCATTGTTGCCTCTCTAGAATGTGTGTTGTCCTTGGATGATTATCAGTAATTTCTCTGGATTTACCTGGAAGTTCTACCTAACTGCCTGGTTCTGCCCCTGCCCCACCTTGGTCCATGTTGCAGGGTGATGACGAACCAGAGATCCCCGTAGACGGAGCAGAACTGTCGCACTACCGTCAGCGGGCCCTCCTGCAGTCACAGCCCGTGCGCCGGACGCCTCTCCTCCACAATTTCCTGCACATGCTGTCCTCCCGCTCCTCTTGCATCCAGGTGGGAGAGCAAAGCACAGTGCAAGATCCTGCCACCCCCTCACCCCCACCGCCTCCCCCTCAGCCCTCCACGGAGCGCCCCAGGACTTCCGCTTACATCCGGCTCCGACAGCGGGTCAGTTACCCCACAGCCGAGTGCTGCCAGCACCTTGGGATCCTGTGCCTTTGCAGCCGCTGCTCGGGCACTCGAGTTCCTTCCCTCTTGCCACACCAGGACAGTGTCCCCCCTGCTTCTGCCAGGGCTACTACCCCTTCCTTTTCTTTTGTGCAGACCGAGCCCTTCCACCCCCCGGAGCAGGCCTCGTCAGCGCCGCACGACCCGGGCCTCCTGAGCCGGCCGTCTGCCTTCAGTACGGTCCAGAGCAGCACCGCCGGCAACACGCTCCGCAACCTCAGCCTGGGTCCCCCGCGGCGCTCCCTGGGAGGCCCTCTGTCTGGCCACCCTTCCAGGTACCACCGGGACATAGCCTCCGGGCTGACGGGATCTGAGTGGACCCGGACAGTGCTCAGTCTGAACTCTCGCTCCGAGGCGGAGTCCATGCCCCCGCCCAGGACCAGCGCCTCTTCGGTGAGTCTACTCTCTGTGCTGCGACAGCAGGAAGGTGGCTCTCAAGCCTCTGTGTACACTTCAGCCACAGAAGGGAGGGGTTTTCCAGCCTCGGGGTTGGCAGCTGAGTCAGATGGAGGGAACGGCTCCAGCCAAAACAACTCGGGCAGCATCCGCCACGAGCTTCAGTGTGACCTGAGACGCTTCTTTCTGGAGTATGACCGGCTTCAGGAGCTGGACCAGAGCCTCAGCGGGGAGGCCCCCCAGGCCCAGCAGGCCCAGGAAATGCTCAACAATAACCTTGAATCCGAACGGCCAGGGCCGTCCCACCAGCCCACCCCGCACAGCAGCGAGAACAACTCCAACCTGTCCCGTGGCCACTTGAACCGCTGCCGCGCTTGCCACAATCTGCTGACCTTCAACAACGACACTCTGCGCTGGGAAAGAAGCACACCTAACTACTCCTCTGGCGAGGCCAGCGCCTCCTGGCAGGTCCCCGGCACCTTTGAGGGCATGGCCGCGAGTGGCAGCCAGCTGCCCCCTCTCGAGCGGACTGAGGGCCAGACGGCCAGCTCCAGCAGGCTGGAGTTGGGCAACTCTGCCAGCCCACAGGAGGAGAGGACTGTGGGGGTGGCCTTCAACCAGGAGACGGGCCACTGGGAACGCATTTACACCCAGGCCAGCCGATCTGGAACTGTGTCACAGGAGGCCTTACATCAGGATCTGCCGGAGGAGAGCTCTGAGGAGGATTCTCTCAGGAGGTAAGCAGAGGCCTCCCGGTCTCCTCCCACGCCCCTTTTTCTCCTGGTGCCTCTTCTTCAGCCCTGTGGGTCTCGGTGGCTGCATCTGGAGCGTCTGGGACCCACGCATCTGGTTCTGATCTCCTGAGCTTCCATTGCGTCTTCGTGGAAAAGCTTGCTGTGGTGGCAGAGAGAGGATAAGGCCTGGCAGCCTGAGTCCAGCGACTCTGCTCTCTCATGTGACTCTGGCTCGGCTCACGTGACGTGTAGCCTTAAAGGAGAGTTGTGGGTGAGCTTAGAGAGGCGTGAGGAGGTAGAACCATGAACTTCCTCCACTCTGCTTTTTGGCCTCCTAAAGGGATTGTCTGTGCAGGGCTGGTTATCGTTAAACAACACAATATCCCAGAGAGGCTAGAGGGAAAAAAATTTCTGATAGTAGAAGAGAGCCATACTTGGGACAGATTAGTGTATTGGGTCTTTGTATTGCTTTGGACAGTTTCTTAAACCTCATCTTTTGGAACATTGCAACTTGACAAAAGGAGAATAAAATAGTGTATAGATATATATTGAGGACTATTTTTTTCCTGTAGCTATATATATATATGTTTTGGACAGTAAGTTACTTAAGATTTTTTGAGTAGATCTTCCAGAGGGACATCACCTGCAGATGGGGAAGAAGAGATTCATAGAAGGAAGGCCTCTCCATACTCGGCTCGGCATCCCAGGCAGCTCTTTCATGGAAGACACAGCGTGGGTGTAGTTGATCGCCCACCTCGTGTTCCGTATATGGCTGCGTGCGCATCTATCTTGATTTATTAGGGACTTCTTTCTGTAATTCTGTAAAGGTCAGATCTAGCGTAATCACCGACTCCCAGAATATGCCTGTTGGATTCGAGCAGCATATTTCTCGGCATTGCATCCTCCGTTGAAGCAACTGAAATTTCTCTGACATAAGCTTCTAACAAGGGTGGGAATATGGATTGTGCACATCATGTACTTGTTATTTTGGGAGGATGCTTTAGAGAGTTGCCCAGTTAATAAGTCTTGTTGAATTACATTTTTTTTCCCCAGCACTGTGCTGGGCACTGTCAGGAATACAAAAGAAGCTCAATACCTGGTCTTTGCCCACTGGCAGTATAGAGTGTTGTTGTAGAGGCAAGACTTATTTACATGTAATTATATAAAAAATGTAAATGAGCCAAATGCTCCATTGTATGGTACTGAGACTCAGTGTAGTCTAATTTCAGAGAAAGGGAAGTATCATCAAAGAAGGCGTTGTGAAATCAAGCCTTGAAAGAAGGGTAGGATCTGGAAAGGGAAAGACCTTTTTTATTTTAGGGGAATAGCACCTAAATAAATAGCCTCCTGAGGAAGGGAAGAGTGTGGTGAATTCTAGATAAAAGCGGTTACTTAAGGGCAGTTACTGTCTGAGAACACAGAGAGACTTGGTCATGATAGGAAAGATAGATGAAATGATTGATACTGTGCCCGTATGGTTGAGGCCAGTTCTGGATTAATGTCTCCTACATTGCCGTCTTTGTAATATTTTGCTTTGTGTAATGACCCCTGTCAGGAGCCGGAGACTCTGTTCTTCCTTTTTGTCAAGAGGTAAGATGGAGAAGGAAACGTCAACCCACTCCAGTGTTCTTGCCTAGAAAATCCCATGAACAGGGGAGCCTGGTGGGCTGCAGTCCACGGGGTTGCAGAGTCAGGCATGACTGAGCTTCTGAGCACACGAGATGGTAGCAAGCATAGTACCCAACATGCATCAGCGTTCAGGAAGTGTGTTTAAAGGCAACCAGAAAGGACTGTCTTCAGTTACTGCTCTGAAAGTCTACGAGGACCTGGTGCTCTGGCACCAGTGGGCTTGTGGTTAGCCTTTGTTCATTCTGTTCTAGCAGAACAACTCTTCATGTGTTGCTGTGCTGAGAAATACCTGAGTCATTTAAAACAAACTCTACTGTTTGATAATAATTAGAGATACCAATAACTGAGAGCCTACTCCTGTGTTCTAGCTTTGCATTGTTTCTAATTTCTAGAGTAACTCTGTGCAAAGCAGGTATTAAATTTCCCATCTTTAAGTTGAGGAAGGAGAGGCTCAGAGAAGTCAAGTTTCTTGTTAAAGGTCACACAGTAGGTTGCTAAATGGGAATTTGAACTCTGGTGTGCGTAAAAAAGATTTTTCCAAGCTGCTGTCTATGGTGTATTTCTTAAAGTGATGATGTATTTTTAGGTGAACCATTTTTGTTTTCTTTCTTTTAATTTTTTGATTATAGAAATCTTCAAACATAAAAATAGAGAACATAAAAATAGAGCTCCCATAATATGCTTATCACCTGACTCCAGAAATTTTCAACACTTTTGTCTGTACTCCCTACCCTTCCTTTCCATCCAGTCATCACATAATTTTGTTTGAAAATACTCCAATGTGTTTCTAGAGCAGTGCTGTCTAATAAAATGTTCTGTATCTGTGCCATCTAGGATAGTATCTACCAGCCACATATGGCTGTTGAGCTTTTGAAATGTGACAAGTGTAATCTGAGGAACTACATAGGTAACCACATGTGACTAAAATATTAATAGTTACTTCTTAATAATGTATGCCATTTAAAACCCTGAAACTATTATTAAGGATCTGTCAAAATTTTTTGTAGACAAGAGGTAGTATGTATTTGTGGTTTAAATAAAAAGAGTTCAAGTATTTAGAAAATGTATGTTGCAGAAGATGACCCCTTGTCATCTTGCTGTAAATAATTACATATATGCTTTTTAGATTCAAAATACACAGATGCATGGTTCTCGTTGTACAATAATGTATTAATACGGTGGTTGGATACATTATTTATGGAGTTGCTTCTTTTCAGATGAGCTTGAATGAGATGAGGTGTGTACCATGAAGGTTGACAGCCTCCTCAAAAATGAGGTATATTATAAAATATTTTAAGTGCACACCCATTAGAGAAGGGCCACCACTTCCTCATAAACTGAGAGCTTGCATTTTGGTGTAAATGAAGCGGCAGCTCCTCCTCCTCCCGGGGGTCCCACGCTCTCTGGCTGTCAAGTGGCCCTTGCTGGAGTTTCCCCAGCAGGTGTCACTGTTGGGCTGTTGCTGCCGCTGGGCTGGCAGGGACGAGGGTGTAATTGCTGTGTGTGCACGTCTGCTTGAAGGGAGGGGGTTTCTTCTTCAGCTTTATAGTAGGAGATAGTCTAAGGAGGCATGTTTTGATCCTTGCCTCTGCTGATACAATCTATAGTGTTTTCAGATAGTGAGAATATGAAGCAAAAAGGTGTGTATTTCAGTATAGCTCTGTGTTACTTAACAGTGATAACCAGCTCACAGTTTATCTCCTTTTGCCTGTGGGCAGTGGAAAGCAACTGTTTCTATAGTCTTGACTCCAGATTACAATTTATAACTTGGATGGCAGGCCCTTTGCTTCACCACGAGAAGCTTCTTTTGGGGTCTGATTGCCTTTGAGCTAGCAGGAGAAAATGAGGGTACTCTGGCTCCTGGCAGCAGGAGTCCCTATGGCCCTGAAAGGCTGCTATTAAGGAAAAGAGAAAATTATTTTAAATGGCATCTTAAAACTGGAGACAGTGTAGAGTTTATGTTGCTCAGCCTCTGTCTCTCTCTCTCTTTTTCTAATTGATGAGGAAACTTAGATACAGCGAGGGGAAGTGGCTTACAGAGGTGCCTGTAGCAAACATGGGAGTCAGAACTCCTGGGTCCTAAAGAGGGCACTCTTTCCTCCTCTTCGTTTGAAATGCATGCTTTAACCGTCAGTTTTCTCTGTGAAAACCTCTGAAGCTCCTGTAGATCATTGCCTGAGGGGCTCTTCAGTGGACTTTTCTTTGTAAGAAACTGGAACTCCAATAGCTCATTTGTGATTATTGTCACTGGGTAAATGTAATCAACGTGATGTTTAATAGGGCCACGGGAGAAACACTGTTTTAGTTATTTGCCACAGAACTGCGTTAATTAGTTCTTTTATTTATTTAAAAATACATATTTTTTATTTATTTAAAAATATTTTTAGTTGTATTTATCTGGCTGTGCCGGGCCTTAGCTGCCGCACTGGGCGTCTTCAGTCTGGGATCTTTAGTTGTGGTATGCAAACGCTTAGTGGCAGCACACGGGATCTAGTCTCTTGAGCAGGAATTGGACCCAGGCCCCAGCTGCATTGGGGGTGTGGAGTCTTAGCCGCTGGACCACAAAGAAGTCCCTTTTTCTCTCTATATAATTTTATTTATCTATCTTTGGCGGCACGGGTCTCGTTGCTGTGCGGGCTTCGTCTAGCTGTGGCGAGCAGGGGCTGCTCTCGTAGCAGCGCACAGGCTTTTCATTGCAGTGGCTCCTTTAGTTCAGAGCTTGGGCCCTTGGTGCTTGGGCTTTAGTAGTCGCGGCTCCTGGGCTCTAGAAAACAGGTTCAGTGGTTGTGGCTTACGGGCTCAGTTGCTCCACAGCATCTGGGATCCTCTCAGATCAGGGATTGAACCCATGTCTCCTGCATTGGCAGGAGAATTCTTTACCGCTGAGCCACCAGGAAGACCCCAATTTTTTTTTTTGGCTGCACAGCATGTGGGATCTTAGTTCCCTGACCAGGGATCAAACTGCATCCATTGCATTGGAAGTAGGAGTTGTAACCACTCAGCTGCCAGGAAGTCCTCATTATTCCTTTTAAAGTGATTCCGTTAGGGAAGTTCACTTTTAAAATCTCAACAACTGGGGAATCAAATTTGGGCTAAATCTTCCCTAGCTGAAATTACTGCATTTTTTCTCCAGAAAGGTAACAAGGCCTTTTGTTGTTCAGTTTCTCAGTCGTGTCCAACTTTTTGCAGCCCCCATGGACTGCAGCATGCCAGGCTTCCCTGTCCTTCACTATCTCCCAGAGTTTGCTCAAACTCATATCCATTGAATCAGTGATGTCTTGGGTTTGAAATATTTACTATAAAATTTTGTGTGTTCTGAGAACAGATAGATGTCTTTTGATCTGTACTTTTTCCATATGATAGATGAAGACTCGGGGGAGACATTCTTGGTTATAAGCTTAGAATTTGACCCGGACCCTAGAAGGTTAGAATTGAAAGTCTTCATTAGATTTCTGTGTTGTTGTTGCTGCTGTTGTTGTTTTAAGACTTTTGTGAGGGGATTGCTTTGTTGGAGCAGCCTGAAACCTCTTGAGGCTTCATGAGCCAACAGCGTGCTTAACCCCTTAGTTTCTCAGCGCTAGTCACATGGAGATTCTCCTGGAGCTGCAGCAGAATGTCATTGATGGAGGGAGATACATGAATGGCTATGTTCATGGGGCTAGTCCTGGGTCCACAAGAGGCAGGAGGCAGACAAGAAATTAGGAAAATACCAGGCTTCTCAGTGTGATTGTAACATCTGCAGGGGTTCATCTCAAGTAGTTCTGTGCCACTGACCTGAGTCTGCAGGGTTTCATATATCTAAAATCAAGAGTCAGACACAACTTGGCAACTGAACACAACAGACTCAGCTTATTCAGAACCTAGCCCAGAGGCCTCTTTTCCTTTGGGAAACCTTCTCTGACTGCCCCAGATTATCACTTTCTCCTCTTTGCTGTTTGTGTCCGGACATAGAACCTTCCTTGTAGTGTCATGGCCATGACAGAGAACCATGTCAGCGAGCTCCCTAAAGGCAGTGATTGTGCCTTATCCCTTACTGTACCTAGATAGTATCTGGCACACAGTAGGTGCTCAATAAATTGAATTCACGTTGTTGAATTGAAGTTATATCCTCTGTGATACAGTATGCAGTGTATATCCTTTTTGGCTTTCTTAGTTAAAGGAGAAAAAAAAAATCATATCACATCCTTAGTCTCCTGGAGAGTCATCGGCTCAGTGAGTGCTTGTTGAATAAACCAAGTGGCGTGACCAGAGTTGTACATGGTAAAGACACTGTCTGTAACTTGAGCTCGGGTGACCTGGAGTTTGTTCTCTGCTGTTGCACCCCTGAGCCGTGTCCCTAGCCTGTGTGTTGCCTGTGCTGAGGCCTGTGGTCAGTCTTTCGCGCCCGGTCCGCTGACCTGCAGGTGGGCCGTGCTGACGCCCCCAGCCCTGCACACTCGGATGCTACTCCAGCGCCTCCTGGGTCCGTGTGGCTGGAATCGGCGCTGCGCCCCAGTGATGTCGGTGTCTCCAGCAGTCAGTGCTTCTGTTTTGTTTTTCTCCTTAAATACTCTCTGCAGTCTCCGAGATGGAATACTTCATCAAGTTCAAATTAGATGTGAAGGCTCTGGTTCCCATTTTTGCTTTATGTTTCTTTTCGTTTTCTGTGGAAAGCTTGCACTGGATTTGCTTGGAAGTTGGATGTTTGGGGATTGAGGAAAATGGGTTCTCTCATCTTTTTTTTTTTTTCCCCGTTTTGGGAGCGTCTGAACATTATTAAACTGAATCCTTTTTTTTTTTTAGTTTTGAAATGACTTTAGGTTTTGTGTTGTTGCCTGGGGGCAGAGTCCTTATATTAAGAAAGAGTTTTGCTTTACCTCTGTGATTATGCCCCTAAAAATTTGGTGGGCTTGCCGTCTTTGATAGTCAAATTAAAATAAGCCCTTTCTAACTTTTGAGTTCTTACTCAGAAGTTTAGGATTTGAGGACAAAGAATAGAGGAGAATTCTTCACCAAGGGAATTTAATATCTGGATGGGCAAATCTTGGGCTTGGTCCTTCTGGGGAAAGAGAACCAGGTATTGAGAAATCAAAAAAGCTGATGGTGGAATTAAGCAAATTAGTTTTAAGAGAGTAAGGGAATCTAGGGAAAGATAAACCCAGGCCCTAAAGGAGGAGGCTCCTCTGAGGGAGTACAGGTCTTTTTATATAACCCTGGGTTGGTGAAATAATTCCTCAACTTATTCATTCATAAATTGACAACTATTTGCTAAGTACCTGCAGGGTGTACTATATATTATTTAAACACCAGGATCAAGTCTCTCAGTCTAATGGGAGAAAGTAAATAAACACATAAATAAGATACCTAGGATACCAGGTGGTGGTAAATTCCATGGAGAAAAATATTTTGAAATGTAGGGGTTTCTAGGGTGGAAGTTTGCAGTGTTAAATGGGGTCATCAGAGGAAGTCTGGTAAGGTGACATTGGAGCAGACACCTCTTCCTTTAGGCAAGCAAGGGAGAAACCTCTGTAGAGATGGGGGCAAGGACGTTCTCGGCAGAGAAGGACAAATCAAATTCCCTGAAATGCTTGGCTGGAGCACAGCGAAGGCTGGCGTGATAGACGATGAAGTTAGAGAGGTAATGGGGACCAGCTATGTGGGCCTTCTAAGCCATTTAAGGGATTTTACGTCTTACTCTGAGAGATTTGGGAAGTGGAGTTGCATGATCTTATATTTTAAAAGGATCACTGTGGCTGCTGATTGACAGTAGACTGAAGAGGCTCTGCTAAATAGGGTAAATTAAAGTTAGGCCAACAGTACACACTTTGGGGTTAATTTGTGTCTGGATTTTGTGGTGAAAACCTGAAGGTGGGAGTCAGTCATTGTGTCAGAATTAGAAGGACCTTAAATGTTTGGGTGAGAGTTGCCAAATAAATAAAGAAATAAAGCCTCTTGGCAGGCATATTATCTGCAACGCCTCACCCCCATTCCCCAACCATGACAGCATGTTGTTAAAACTGAGAAAGGGAGATCTTGAAAACTTTATAGTGAGCAAGGGATCGTAAATGGAAATTGTGAGATGCCTGGTTTTTTTTTTTTTTCTCACAAAACTAATACGAATTCGTTTGTAACAATTCAAACATAGAAACGTGCGATTTGTCTATCTATAGTACATATCCTCCGGAGAAGGCGATGGCACCCCACTCCAGTACTCTTGCCTGTAAAATCCCATGGACGGAGGAGCCTGGTGGGCTGCAGTCCATGGGCTGGCTAGGAGTCGGACACGACTGAGCGACTTCCCTTTCACTTTTCACTTTCATGCATTGGAGAAGGAAATGGCAACCCACTCCAGTGTTCTTGCCTGGAGAATCCCAGGGATGGGGGAGCCTGGTGGGCTGCCGTCTATGGGGTCGCACAAGAGTCGGACACGACTGAAGCGACTTAACAGCAGCAGTAGCAGTACATATCCTCTGCAGTGCTAACCGCTGTTAACAACTTGTGTGTTAACTTCAGAATTTTTTTCTATGCAAATGCAAACACATTTTTCTTTATTTATAAAAATGGGATCATACTAAGTCTACTGTTCCACCATTTACATGTTTTGCTTCTTGTGTCATGGACATTTTTCCATGTTGATGTGCATGGATGTGCTCCTTTCTGTTTTAACAGTGGTATAGTAGTCCCACAATCGAATGCACCCTGCTCAAGTCCTCTGCTGCTGGAATCCGCGTTTCTGGTTTTGTGCACAGAAGCAGTGCTGCAGCGTCTTTGTGTACTTGTGCGGGTGCCTCTAGAGGAGAATGCACTTTCAGAACTTCAGTCGCTGGGGCTGAAGAGTATGAACATTGTTAATGGCAATTGAAAATTAATTCTATTCATTACTACTAATTTAAAACATATAAAATAACATTTTCTGTTTTAGTGAACATAATTTCATAGATATTTGTAAATTCATAGATTAGAGCTTTTAATCCTGTGGGTCCCCCCGCATAAATTCTTAAGTGTCTTAGCAGTAAATCCTACCACTGGGCTTTTCAGGAGTCTGATCCTCCAAGTTGAGAATGACTTCTGTGTGGGTTTTATTCTAAACGTCTGCCACCTGGAGGTGTTCCTGTGCTTTTCTTCTCCAACAGCCGTGTATGAGGGAGACGTAACCTTGGTTTCATCTTTGACATTCACTTGACTTACTGGCTCTGGGTCACCTAGTCTTCCTGGCCTTCCTAAATGATCCAGAGAATCTGGGTATCTGTTGCCCCATCATGAGATGTTAGCATTTAGATATTTATTTGTTTGCAGGGATGGTTAAAACCCATTTCTCTCTTTGGCAATTTGAGGGTGAGGATAGAGTAGAAGAGGTGGTGGCCATTGCTGTTCATCTTTTCCCCTTTCTCTGCTCATCTGCCCAGCCAAGTCACGTTGTGTTTGAGCCTCTGGATTCTGAGTGATCCCTGGTTGTATCTTCTATATCAGGGATTGGGACTTTTTCTGTGAAGGGCAAGCTTGTAAATATTTCAGGCTTTGCATAGGCCATATGGTCTCTGTCGCAAATGCTGAACTTTGCCATTGTAGCACGAAAGTAGCCGCAGACAATATGGAAGTGAATGAGTGTGGCTCTGTGCCAATAGAAACTTCACTTATGGACACAAATGCGATTTTTATATAATTTTCACATGTCATGAAATAGTCTTCCTTTGATGTTTTTTAGCTATTTAAAAATATAAAAGCCATTCTTAGCACATGGGCTGTACAAAAACAGGCAGCAGGCCAGATTTGGCCGACAGGCTGTGGCTTGCCAATCCCTGCTTATGTGAACATGACTTGGAATGGAAGAGAGTCAGGTGCTATGGTAATAAAAGGCGTTATGATAATGAGAGTCCCGAAGAGGTAGGTCGTGGGCTCTCGCACTTGTTCCCTCTGTCTGTACTTTGGACAGGATGTCCTAAGTACTTGCTCTTGTGAGATTTCTTTGATGGTGAAGAGCAGGTTTAAGTGCAGGAAGAATTTCTTTGTTTCCTCTGCTTTCTGCCCAGAAGCAAGGTTTTTTAACCTTGCTCCATATCTATCTTGGGAATCGTTGACAAGTAAGGAGGCTTACCCTGGTGTTGGGGAGGGTGTGAGCCTCCGGGTCGTCCAGGCAGAGTTGGGTCCACAGACAGCCTTTCCCCCACTGTAGGTCAGGTCGGTACCTGTTGGGCTGATGTAAATTATCCCCCACCATCCCTCTCTCTGGGGCTGAGTGGTGCAGGGAAGGCTGTGTGCTTTGTAGATACACATGGAGAGCCTGAAGAGATGTAATCACTTCTGTCAGTTCAGAGTGGTGGAATGCTCAGGGACTCGGGTGGGATCTGTATGTGTACTGCAGAATACATTTGGAGCAGTTTCCCGTGTACTCATATACCCCCTTCAGGTCCCCTTCTCTACTGGATCTGTTCAGAGTAGTGCTCTAAAGGATGCGTTGGAGGTTTTGCTGAAGACGATAACACCAGGTGTACAGGGTTCTGTTTGCATAATATATTTTGCTTATTGTAATCGGTCCCAGCCCATTAGGGCTGTGCAGGTAGCTTCTCTCCCTCCTCTTGGGCTTCTTATATATTTATGGGGTGGAGGTGGGGGGAGTTCCAGTTACATCTTCTGCTCCTCCTTGGAAGCACCTGACAGTGTGTTAACATGAGCACATTTGGCTCTAGTGGGTGGGTCTGTAACATTCGCCCAGAGATCGCAGAATAGCCTTCAGATACATTTGTTTGGCACTTACACTATTACTAAAAATTTCATTTTTTCTACATAAATCCAGATTTCTGGATTCTATAGGTAAAAAAAACACAAAAATGGACCTCATCCATTTCCATTTCCTGCTTAATTCCAATTCTGTGTTGGTTCCCACTGCATTAATTAGCTAAAGCAAGTCTTCTTAAGTTTCCTACCACTTAGCTCCACCAGGGGGAGACACTGGACATGGCAGGACTCTCTCCTCTACCCCACCTGTCCTGCCTAATTCACCCACCAAGGGCGCCCCTGCTGGCTGTAGGCCGACATGCCGACAACCTCCTCACCTGACTGAGGAGAAACTGCCTGACTTTTTTTTAATAGCAACAATTAATAAACTCCTCCTCTGTTTCCAAAGAGGGAAAGTGGGGGTGCCAAGCGCATTTGCTGGCTGGGACACAGTTGAGTGTGCTGATTTCTGTCATGTCAGGTTATGCAGTATAACCTTTCTTTAACGATGGACTTGTGTAAAAAAATCTGGGACAAGACTGTCTGCACGTCTCCCTGTGAGCAGAGCGCCTTGGACAGAGGCGTGGGTTTCAGTGAAGAGGTCGGTTGATTTGGATGTCAACCTGCCAGAGAATTAAAATCAAGTTAGGAGCAGGAGTAGAAGACTAATAATAAAGGAGTCAAAGGCGGAGAGTGTGGCCGAGTCACAGAGGGAGAGTTGCAGCTTGTTAACCTCGTGTCCTTCGCCTTTGCCGCGTCACAGAGTATGAGTTTGAGTCTTTTTGCCTCTTCTACTCCCCACCCCCCGCCAAATGTTCATGCACGTTTCTGTTTTCCTCTATCTCCCTGCTGTCTCCTTGGGTCACTTCACCTCTTCTTTTCTTTGTTCTGATGGCAAATGTAACCTGTTTGGGGGGTCTTTTTTTCTTACTGTGATTAAAAAAAAACACATAAGTTTACCCTGTTAATTTTTTAATGTACAGTCTTGTTAAGTCTGTGCACAGAGCTGCACAGCAGATCTCTAGAACTGTTTCTCCCTGTAAGAGTGAAATGGTCATTGAACAATTCTCATTTCCCCCTCCCACCATTCCCTGGCAACCACAGTTCAGTTTTCTTTTTCTATGAGTTTGATTGCTTTAGATCCTCATATAAGTGGAATCATGCAGTCTTTGTCTTTTTGTGATTGGCTTATTTCACTTAGCATAATGTCTTCAAGGTTCTTCCATGTTTTGGCGTATGACAGGATTTCCTCCTTTTAAACAGCTGAATAATATTCAGTTGTGTATATATACCGCATTTGCTTTATCCGTTCATCTGTGTGTGGGCCTTTAGGTTGCTTCCACACCTTGGCTATGTGAATAATTCTGCAATGAACATGGGTGTTCAGATGTCTCTGAGATTCTGCTTTCAATTCCTGTGGATATACACTCAGAAGTGATATTGCTGGGTTATATGGTAGCTATATTCTCAATTTTTTGAGGAACTGCAATGCTCTGTGTCAGCAACTGCACAGTTTTACAGTTCTACTAACAGTGTGCAAGAGTTCCTATTTCTCCATATCCTCATCAGAATTGTTATTTTCTGTTTTGGGTTTTTTCTTTTGTTTTGTTTTTTGGAGAGCTGCATCTTAATATTCATGAGATGATATGTCATTGTGGGTTATTTGCAGGGTTATTCCGTGATGATAAATGATGTTGACCACCTTTTCATATGTTTGTTGACCATTTGTATATATTCTTTGGATAAATGTCTATTCTAGTCCTTGGGCCATTTTTTAAAATTGGGTTTTTGGTTGTTTTTAACTTATTGGAGTTCTTTATATATTCTGGATATTAACCCTTTATCTGATAAATAGCTTACAGACATTTTGTCCTGTTCTGTAGTTTGCCTTTTTATTCTGTTGTTTCCTTTGCTTAAGTTTTAAAAATTGGATGCAGTCCCAGCTGTCTGTTTTCACTTTTATTACCAGTGCTTTTTGTGTGTCATATCTGGGAAGTCATTGCCCATTCCAGTGTCATAAAACGTTCCCCCTATATCTTCTCATAAAACTTTCCCCCGTCTGTGAATTTTATAGTTTTAGGTCATAGTTTAGGTTTTTAGTCCGTTTTGAGTTGATTTTCACCTGTGGCATAAGATAAGGGTCCACCTTTATTCTCTTGCATGTAGACAGACAGTTTTCTCAGTACCTTTTGTGAAGACTTTCTTGCCCTCGTTGTCAGACATCATTTGACCATACACACAAGGGTTTATATCTGGGTTCTCTATTCTATGCCATTAGTCTATATGTCTATCTTTATGCCAGTACCATACTGTTTTAATTACTGTAGCTTTGCAGTATGATTTGAAATCAGGAAGTGTTAGGCTTCCAGCTAGGTTCCTCTTTCACAAGATTATTTGACTAGTCAGAACTCTTTTTGAGCTTCCATATGAATTTTAGGATTTTTTTTTTCTCTTTCTGAAAGGAAAAAAAAAAAGCCATTGGGATTTTGATAGAGATTTCATTGAATCTGTAGATTGCTTTGGGTATTATAGACATTTAAACAATATTGTCTTCTAATCCATAAACATGAGATGTCTTTCTATTGTTTCATTAATTTTTTCCAGTGGTGTTTTATAGTTTTCAGTGTATAAATCGTCTACCTCTTTGGTTAAGTTTATTCCTACGTATTTTATTCTTTTTGATGCTATTATAAGTAGGAGTTTTTTCTTAATTTCCCTTTTAGCAGATGTAAATCTTTAAAACAAAAAGGACCTTTTTTTTTTTAACTTCAGAAGTGTGTTTTCCCAGAAGTACAGCACTCTTTCTTTTTTGCATGCTTTTCTGATTCCTTTTCCTACTGTCTCCTGTGAGTTCTCAAAATTGAGACAGAAGCTTGACTCATCATTTTCTGTTACTCCTTGAAGACAAAGGACCATTGCTATAATGGTCATCCTAACAGAATTACTGAATTTGTTTTGTTTTTATTTAATTTTTTAAATTTTAATTGAAGTATAGTTGATGACAACCCACTCCAGTACTCTTGCCTGGAAAAGCCCATGGACGGAGGAGCCTGGTAGGCTGCAGTCCATGGGGTCGCTAAGAGTCAGGCATGACTGAGCGACTTCACTTTCACACATTGGGGAAGGAAATGGCAACCCACTCCAGTATTCTTGCCTGGAGAATCCCAGGGACGGGGGAGCGTGGTGGGCTGCCGTCTATGGGGTCGCACAGAGTTGGACATGACTGAAGTGACTTAGCAGCAGCATAGCTGATTTACAAAGAGTTGCTGAATTTTCAGACCCTCCTAGAGCAACTAAATTTGACAGCTGTGTTAGATGGTACTATTTTGGATGTGATAAGATTGGGGGTGGGAGAGAGGTGTCCATATATGAGAATGTGTTTGTTGTGCGATTTTTGGCCAGTGGTCCTCAAAGTGTGGTCCTCAGACCAGGAACATCAGCAACTCCTGCTGATGTTAGAAATGTGAGTTTCTGGGCTCATTCCAGACCTACTGAATCAGAAACTGGGGGTGGGAGGCATGCAGTCTGTTTTTAATAAGCTCTTCAGATGATTTTGATATGCACCAAGTTAGAGAACACTGTTTTAGACCATCTAGGAACTCTTACTATTTATTAATTTATTTCTATAATTATTTTTTTCTTTGTTTTTGGCTGCACTGGATCTCCGTTGCTGCACAGGTTTTCTCTAGCTGTGACGAGCAGGAGCTCCGCTTTGTTGCAGTGTGCGGGCTTCTCATTACGATGCCCTCCCTTGTTGCAGCGCACAGGCTCTGGGCACTCGGGCTTCAGTCGTTGAAGCACACAGGTTTGGTAGTTGGGGCTCCCGGGCCCTTGAGCACTCGGGCTTCAGTCGTTGAAGCACACAGGTTCGGTAGTTGGGGCTCCCGGGCCCTTGAGCACACGGGCTTCAGTCGTTGAAGCACACAGGTTCGGTAGTTGGGGCTCCCGGGCCCTTGAGCACTCGGGCTTCAGTCGTTGAAGCACACAGGTTCGGTAGTTGGGGCTCCCGGGCCCTTGAGCACTCGGGCTTCAGTCGTTGAAGCACACAGGTTCGGTAGTTGGGGCTCCCGGGCCCTTGAGCACACGGGCTTCAGTCGTTGAAGCACACAGGTTCGGTAGTTGGGGCTCCCGGGCCCTTGAGCACTCGGGCTTCAGTCGTTGAAGCACACAGGTTCGGTAGTTGGGGCTCACAGGTCTGGGCACTCAGGCTTCAGTCGTTGAAGCACACAGGTTCGGTAGTTGGGGCTCCCGGGCCCTTGAGTGCTCGGGCTTCAGCCGTTGCAATGTGCCAGCTCAGTAGTTGTGGTTCGTGGGCTCAGTTGCTCCTCAGCATGTGGAATTGTCCCGGACCATGGATTGAACCCATGTCCCCTACATTGGCAGGCGGATTCTTAACCACTGCACCATCCGAAAAGTCCTAGACCATCTAGAAACTCTTAACATCACAACCACCATCTCATCCCTAAATCTCTGTAGTGTACTAAAATTCCTTTGCATTATCCATCACCTTTATTTTTCCTTTTCCTCCTGTCCCGTGTGTGATGCAGTGTTGCTTTAACTCGTAATCTCCTTACGTTCCCCCTCTTTTCTTTTCTTGCAATGGATTCTAATAGAAGGAGTTGAATTTGAGCAACCTTGGATTCAAATTCTGGCCCTATTCTGTGACCCTGAGGAGGTTGAGAATCCTCTCCGAACCTCAGTTTCCTCAATTTTATTTTTAAAAATTTTTTATATAAATGTATTTTAATAGTTTCCTCAATTTTAAAGTTGTTGTGATGCAGGTTAAATGAGGTAAGCATCAGTTGCTTTTACATATTCAGATGCTCAGGAAATGCCAGCTTTCCTCTCTTTTCTTTGTTATCACTCTGCTCAAAAAACAAACAAATGAAAAAAGTCCCTAAACAACAACAACAACAAAACTCCTTTTGCTGTGACGCATTTCCTACAGGTCGTTTTCTGTTCTGTGTTAGTATCCTTCGTTTTTCCCCCAAGACTTCAGCCTTCATGGTGTGTTTGTGAAATCTCACCATATAAAATTGAAGTAAACCCAGTACGTAAAAAAGCGAGGTGCCGTAAGAAGAGCGGCTGAGGACGCTGCTGTGGTGGCGCTGGTGCTGGCTACTCCATTAGTCACTTGCAGCAGACACAGAGAGGTTCTGTTTTAGGAAGCGCAGTAATGCAGAAAGTGGTCTGCTTCACAGCAGGGGAATGGAATATTATCTTCATTTTTCCTGCACTCTATTATAATGATATGTGCAAAAGAAACTGGTTGTGCCTCTTGATAAGAGGGGGAGTACAAACAGCCGTAATTTCCCAAGCTCTGAGGGCTCCTTCTGTATTGAGAGCGAGCCAGCCAGGGCAGAAATGTGCTCAGAAGGGAGAGCCTGGCTGGGACAGGTAGAGAAGAGCAGAAGGTGCTTCTTTTGACACTGACCCTTTTGACCAGGACCAAGACCTCATGCTTTGGACACAGTGAGCAAGTTTGCCCTGAGTTTTCTTGTTTAAGGTCTGTTTCCAAATGTCTTATTTAGTGTTCTGTTTTGGTAGCCGAAGTTCCCTTGAGTACCAATGCAGTTAATTTAGGCTTGTAAGCTAACTTTTTATGCTGCTGTTGTAGCTAGCTTGAAAGTCCTAGAAGATCAGAACCTGTTTCCTTCATCTACTGTTGGATAACCAAAAAACAAAAAAACCTAGTGACTTAAAATAGCACTTTTACTGTCTTTCATTGTTCTTTGGGTAGAAGGGAGGTCAGTTGGGAGGTTCTGCTAGTCTTGCTTGGGATCTCTCTCAAATCAACCGGAAGCGCATTTAGAGCAGCCAGGCCTCTCCAGGACTCCTCTTTCCTTGTGGCCTCTCCAGCAGAGTAGCCAGACTTTTAAGGTAGCAGCTTAGGGCTTCCAAAAGTTCCACGAGGGAGGAAAGGGAAGCCGTCAGTTCTCTTCAAGGCTTAGACCCAGAACTTTCTGCGTTCTCTTGATTAAAGCAAATAACTGGCTAGTCTACATTCAGTTCGAGAGGAGACCACACAAGGGCAAGATGCCAAGAAGTATTGTTCTCTGGTCCCTCTTCAGATACTAGCTACTTCAGAGACCATGTCCATTTTATAGGCTACTGTATACCCAATAATAAGACACTCAATAATTATCTGTGGTTTGAATCAGTGCTTGGATGGACCAATAGCCAAATTGGTGGTTGGTTGACTGACTGCTCTCGTTGGTTTATTTGGGTGAGGCTCATGTGATTCTTAGGGCTGACATACCCATGTTTATGCCTTCATAGAACTGGTCCTTCCTCAACACGTGTCTTTCTAGGAAACCAACTTTTTAGGAATTTTGACTTGCGTGGCCATGTGTTCCCTGCAGTTACTTTTGGAAATTGTCATCCAGGGAAAGAAAAAAACCCCCACTATTTATTAGGCTGTGTACTGGCTACTCATGTTCTTACGTAATCATAACAACCTTGTGAAATAGGCATTTCCCATTAAATTTGGACGCTGAGGATAATGAACTTGCCAGAGGTCACACAGCTATTAAGTGACCCAAGATCACAAGTTAAACTGCAATTTGTTTCTAAAGCTAAAGCATTGACTTGCCTCATACATTAGTTATTCAGAGCTTCCCTTCATTAATCTCAGAGTATTAAGATATGTCACAGGGTTTCTCAAAAGCAGCACTCTCAACGTTTCAGGCTGCATAATTCTTTGTCGGGGAGTTGGGGAAGAATATCTCTGCATCTTAGGGTGCAGCACCCTGGCCCTTGCCCACTAGGTACCAGTGTGATCCCCCAACCCAGTTTCAGCTTCCGAAAATGTCTCTAGATACAGGTCCCCTGGGGGACACCCCCTCCCACGGAAAATCCTTGATAAGGTATTTCATGATTTTCTATCCTTTGACCTTGGCTGTTTTTTGATACTGTATTTCACAAAGCGCTCGCAGTGGCTTCAAACTGTCTTATTTTTATAATTGTTGTAATCATGCTGCCTGGTTCTGATACTCTTGAGTCCTGCCTTTCTCTCATTGCCTCGCTCCTTTTTTGCCTTGTCTATTTGCTTTTGTCTGATTCTGCTAAACAAAATGCAGGTGGGTCGAGTGTTTGTAGGGACTTGTTACACAGGTATCGATTCTGCAGGCATTTACATCTCTGAGATTATAACCATTGGTGCTAGTGGAAAGAAGGCAGTTTGCATCTTCTGATTATAGTGGAGGGGAGGGGGATGCATATGAGGTAGCATATTGGGAATTAAATGGCTTCCAGACTCCATGGAGTTAATCCTCATGGTAGAGTTGATTGATGTGCATGTGCAGTTCTTTTGGAAAACGGGGGTGGAGAGTGGAAATTGCAGTTTTTCTCCTAATTGTACTTTAGGTGTCATTTATGACAATTTCGTGTTGTCTAGACAGAGAAATGGTAGAGAGATTATCCCAGTGGAGTCAAATGCTCAGTCCAGAGGGAATCAGGAAGGTTGCTGAAGTCAGGATCAGGGTGGAAGGGCAAGTAGTATACTCCCAGAGGCGAATCAGTGAAAATCGAATGTCACTAAGAGAAGCAGTTCAGTGTGAACCCAGGATATAAGAAAAGTGATTGTACTCTGAGCTTCGGGTTAGCTCCAGGGCTAACAGTGGATTGTTTGGGGGCCCAGCTGGAATCTCTGCCCTCTTTTCTATTTCTATAGACTCCAGAAACCTCATTACTTGAACAGACATGTGCCAGGAAGGCTGCCTCTTGGCCTCTGGTTAATAAATGCCCCAGCTCACTGTGCAATCCTTTTTTCCTCATTCTCTTGTTAGGCTTCATTTACTAACTTGCCTTTGCCATCCTGATGTTGACCCTAAGGTTTTACTTCATATTATAGAGTATAGTGTTTGCAGTATACCCAGGTCAGTGGAACAAATGACCCTCGTTGAGGGTTTTTAAAATTTCAGGTCAGGAATATGAATGTGAAAAATCATCTGAAGAAATGTACAAGGTTTGCTGTTACTGAAGCCGTCAATGATTATATCCTGCAGCCTTTGTAGTATTAGTAGGTCTAGAGGTAGACTTTTTTTTTGGAATTATCTATTATTCTGAAAAAAATGAGCTGAGAATTCCAGGATTATTGAATTCTGTAAATGTCTTCTTGATTTGGGGGGAAACCGGTCAAGGAGGATACCCCGCCTCTTAATTAAAGTCCACACCTGCAGGTCGTGGCTGCGGCTTGTTAGAACATGTGCGTGTGAATATCAGAACCAGCTGTGGAACTTGTCATTGATAGGATCCTACTTATCCTTTGGTGAAAAGCCTCTTTTAAATTCCAAGTTTAAAAATGTCTGATCTGTGGGCCCACCTCCCAAGTCTCACAAAGAAAGAATTCGGGACAGCATAAACATGTCCATGTAGATGACCTTGGACCTTTGAGTTCAGATGCAATTCACAAAAGTGAGTTTTTGTTGTAAATGGAAGCTTGATACCTATAGTGTGATGTGTTGAGGATACACAGGAGCTAAGTATAGCACTAACGAATCTTTTTACAAAAGTATTAAAAATAACCCACCAACTATGTTCCAATATAGAATAAAATTTATTTAAAAATAAAAATACCTGAGGGCCTCACAGTCAGCAGAGGCTCAGATGTTTGCAGAGGGATCTAGCTGACTCTTCAGGAAAGACTTTTGTGCAGCTAGACACACGGTTGCACATCCCATATGAATTGTTTCCAGCTTCTTCCCTCTTGGTGTCTGTGACTATGCTGTGCTCTGATGTTTTGCCATCTATTGCTCACTGCAGAGAGACATTGAGGAATATGTTAATGTTTTGTAAAGATGTTTTCAAGCTTTTCTGGTAAAAAGCCTTTATTTTGAGCCCTGTGAATTGTTTATGCTTGATGGTGGTAAAATAAGGCTGAGCCACACAACAGGCGCTGTGCGCTCTTTCTGTCGCGTGTCTGTCTTTTCCCCGAGGTTAGCCTTCTGGCAGTGCCGCCTTGCCTTGGTCTGCCCCACAGCAGGGGCAGGAATCGCCTGGCGGGCCCTGCTGGCAGCTGCATCACGTGCCGTAAGCGCACCCCCTAGAACTCGGGGGCCCTACAAGGATCAGATGAGTGCCTGTCGTCGGATAACTTAAATGATAATTGCCACTGTGTGAGATGGGGAGGCTTGGATGCCTCCGCTGTAAAGCAGAGATGTCAATTTGGAAATCATAATAGAGGTGTCGTTTCAGAACACACAAGTATTTTTTACTAAGAATAAGGGCTTGTCATCTCCCAGCCCTGGCATGCACTGAGGCAGAGACCTGGGCTTGCAGAGCAGGATGCAGAAGTGAAGAAGGCAGTAGTGTATCCAGATTTATTTGGCCTCCCACCCCTTCACTGCCCCTGAAAACACTGCCCTCTCTCCCCTGCGAGCTCTCTTTTGGCAATAAGCTGTCGGGGAGAATCAGTGGTAGTTTCCCAGGCAAGTAGCCAGCCTCTGACTTTACGATTTAATAAGCCTCCCAGGGACCAGGCTGCACTGCGTTTAATAGGACAAACATGTCAGCACTTTAACCTGAACGGCTGAAGTGACCCGAGGGGTGAAGACTGATGTCAGCAGTTTCCGAAAAACTAGTTCCTTCAGGAATTTCTGTGTGAGGTTTTGGACATCCAGGAACCTTGTCTGAAAGGCACGGGGTCAGTGACAGGCAATCAGATATGTCTTCTTGCTTATTTTTCCAAATCTGCTTAGTTTTGCTGATTTACTCTCCTTAGATATTTACTGGCTTCCTTTTGTGTGCTCATTCGGAGAAGGCAGTGGCACCCCACTCCAGTACTCTTGCCTGGAAAATCCCATGGATGGAGGGCCTGGTAGGCTGCAGTCCTTGGGGTTGCTAAGAGTCAGACACAACTGAGAGACTTTGCTTTCACTTTTCACTTTCATGCATTGGAGAAGGAAATGGCAACCCACTCCAGTGTTCTTGCCTGGAGAATCCCAGGGACGGGGAGCTTGGTGGGCTGCCGTCTCTGGGGTCGCACAGAGTTGGACACGACTGAAGTGACTTAGCAGTTTGTGTGCTCATTAGGATATGAGTTTTAATGGGGATAAAAAGATGACTTGGATCCAGTATTTGCTTTCGTGTAGCTTGTAGTCCAGTGGTAGGAACAAGAAGACGTAAGGAACTGCAGTACCAAGTGACAGGGGACAGGCCTTTTAAGAGAGGGTTCAACCGCTATGGGGAATGAGGGAAGCAAGGGGGAGCTTCTGACCGGAGGAGTCAGATATTTGAGCTTTGAAGGATTTTTATAGGCAGAGATGGGGAAGAACTTTCCAGAAAGAAGGAATGGCCAAACTGAAAACAAGGGTGGAATAGTGAGGGGTGTGTTTAGTGTAGCTAGAGTAGTAGTTCTCAAAGAGTGGCCTGGAGTCCCTGAAGGCAAAACTGTCTTTATAACAATGCTGAGATATTCTTTGTCCGTTTCACTCTTTGTGCTTGCGTATTCCATTTTTCTCAGTTTTAATCTCAAATATAGTTCAGTTCAGTCGCTCAGTCGTGTCCGACTCTTTGCGACCCCGTGAATCGCAGCACACCAGGCCTCTGTCTCCATCACCAACCCCTGGAGTTCACTCAGACTCACGTCCATCGAGTCGGTGATGCCATCCAGCCATCTCATCCTCTGTTGTCCCCTTTTCCTCCTGTCCCCAATCCCTCCCAGCATCAGAGTCTTTTCCAATGAGTCAACTCTTCGCATGAGGTGGCCAAAGTACTGGAGTTTCAGCTTTAGCCTCAGTCTTTCCAGAGAACAGCCAGGACTGATCTCCTTTAGAATGGACTGGTTGGATCTCCTTGCAGTCCAAGGGACTCGCAAGAGTCTTCTGCAACACACATGTAGTACATATTGGGAAATAAAACCCATATAAGCAAAAGCTCTTTGGGGTCCTCAATAATTTTTAAGAGTGTTAACTGTATATAAAATAGATAACTAATAAGGCCCTACTGTGTATCACAGGGAACTCGACTCAATACTCTGTAATGGCCTATATGGGTTAAGAATCAGAGAAAGTGGATATATGTATAACTGGTTCACTTTGCTGTATACCTGAAACTGTACAACATTGGAGATCAACTCCAATAAAATTTTTTTTTAAGTTTTAAAGGAACTCTGAGACCAAAAAGTTTGAAAACCACTGGACCAGAGCATATAGTACATTCAGAATTAATGAGAAATTGGACTGCACAGCTTTGAGTGCCACGCTGAGGAATTTGGAGTTTATTCCCTAAGCAGAGGGAGTTATTCCTTTGAGCTTGGCTCCCCTGAACTGGACTAGCAGATGTCACCCACACACCAGAGCCAGACTGAGAAATTACTCATTAGGTGTGGGGCACCAGTGGCGTCCTATTAGTAGCTCCTAGGAGCAGTTGTGGAGAAGGCAGTGGCACCCCACTCCAGTGTTCTTGCCTGGAGAAGCCCATGGACGGAGGAGCCTGGTAGGCTGCAGTCCATGGGGTCGCTAAGAGTCGGACACGACTGAAGTGACTCGGCAGCAGCAGTTGTCCTTATCAGTATATAAGAGTTTTAGCAGTTGATTGTTTCTAGTGTTGGAGAAGTCTGTACATGTTTGTTGGCTTTAGTTTGTTGATTTTCTGTGTGATCTGACAACCAGTTTAAAAGCATATCTTTAGGATATAGTTGTTTATTAAGGAAGAGTTGTCCCTGGCTTGTTTATTCTGTCTAGACTGTTACCCAGACTTCCTGCTTCTCAATCCTAATATCCAGTGAATTTGAAAGAAAGTTCTTTCCTTTTGGATGACCCGTCTCAACTGCCCTGACAGCAACTTTGTTCTTTTCCAGAGCTTTCTTCTTCTACTATTTTTTATTGTTTTCTTAGTCATCAAAGGATACAGCTGATCTACGGAACCCTTGTACAGATTCAGGGTATTAATTAAGGCAGGAAGAAATAGTTGTATTCATATAAAGCGTTAGGAATTTTGTAGCTTAAATTGTCTTCCTGTTGACATGATTTTAGTAGGGCGTAACGTTAATTTTTGATGACTTACTCTAGTGTGTAATACTTTGATTTTAAGTTTTTCTGTTCCTTTCCATAGTGACTCCACCTTTTACTTTAAAGCATGAATGGCCAGATTTTTTTTTTCTGTAAAGGGCTGCTGCTGCTGCTAAGTCGCTTCAGTCGTGTCCAACTCTGTGCGACCCACAGACGGCAGCCCACCAGGCTCCCCCGTCCCTGGGATTCTCCAGGCAAGAACACTGGAGTGGGGTGCCATTGCCTTCTCCCTGTAAAGAGCTAGGCAGTATGTATTAGAGGCTTCTTATAGGCCTCCCTATCTAGACTACTCAACTCTGCCTTCCTAGCTCCAAAGCAGTCACAGACAATATTTAAATGAATGGTTATGGCTGTGTTTGGATAAAACTTTATTTATAAAAGCAGGCAGCTGGCCGAGTGCCTGTAGTTTGCCAAACCTGCTTTTTAGAGGCAATTTGCTATTTTGAAGAAAGTCTTTTTAAGCAGTGAGTGATTCTTTTGCAAATGAGTAGTTTTCTCTTTAGTTTTCAGTGGTTTACTTTTAGATTTTGTATATTTGATGTTTTAAATTTTGAAGTAATTTCAGACTTGTGGAAAAGTTGCAAAAATAGTGCAAAGAATTCCCATTATACTCTTCACTCACATTCACTGTATGTTAACATTTTACCACATTTTCTGTATTATTTTCTCTCTTTTGCTATATCTATATATGAACATGATTATGCTTTTATTTGTTTAGTTTTAATATTTTATGTTTGTGATTATTGTGTTCAGTATTGAATTTTATTAAAGTAGTGTGTAGTTTGATAGAACAGCGGCCTTTAGACTTAAAAAGAAATACTCCTGTTAGTAAAAGGCTTCTGAGCACTTGTGCTTGTGTGTGTGTGTGTGTGTATGTGTGTATGTGTGTGTGTGTGGTACACTTTATGGTTATACATTTAAATCAAATGTTGTAATGTTTTCTTCCTGTTCTCCGGTGGATCACAATAGCACAGCCCGTGGTGTACCTCGCTTGAACACCACTGGCTTAGAGAATGAACTAGGCAACCTTGTAAAGGAGAGTTTCTTTCCTCTGTCATAGCTTCAATGACTCTTTAAAACATCTCTAACTGGAGTTAACAGGTCAGAATGAAGTGGTACCTTCCAACTTCCACCAACTTGCCTGAGCCCTCCTAAGTCCTACCTGGTTTCATATTACTGAATTGCTTGATTAACCATTAAGTCAAGTGAAACTTGTAGCCACCAGAGCAGAAGGCACTCAGCTGCCATTCTGTTCCATTCTCTTGCGTCATTTCCCCATTGATGGCTCTTGGCAGGAAGCTAACTGCGGGAGAGAAAGATCTTTCTTTGAGTTTCCTAGGAGTGGTGGTGGTATTTACTTGTCTAGTCACTCTAGTTCTTTCTTTATTCAACACCAATTGTAACAGTCTTTTCTAATCCTTCAGATAGTGTTTGTGTTGTAACTGTAGAGAGCTTAATGTTTCATCAGTGATACATGTTTGGGGGTGCTCTTCATAGTTATTGGCTCTCCTGATTTTGTGTACTAGAGTTAAAATACCATGTATGTATGACTTGCTAGTCCACTGTATTGCCTGGGAGCAAATGGTGCCAACAGATTCTAGTAAGTAGGTATCAGTTCAGTTCAGTCGCTCAGTTGTGTCCGACTCTTTGCGACCCCATGAATCGCAGCACGCCAGGCCTCCCTGTCCATCACCAACTCCCGGAGTTCACTCAAACACGTCCATCGAGTCGGTGATGCCATCCAGCTATCTCATCCTCTGTTGTCCCCTTTTCCTCCTGCCCCCAATCCCTCCCAGCATCAGAGTCTTTTCCAGTGAGTCAACTCTTCACATGAGGTGGCCAAAGTACTGGAGTTTCAGCTTTAGCATTATTCCTTCCAAAGAACACCCAGGACTGATCTCCTTCAGAATGGACTGGTTGGATCTCCTTTCAGTCCAAGGGACTCTGAAGAGTCTTCTCCAACACCACAGTTCAAAAGCATCAATTCTTCGGTGCTCAGCTTTCTTCACAGTCCAACTCTCACATCCATACATGACCACTGGAAAATCTTCTAAAAGAATCTCATCAGGGACTCCCCAGAGACAAAACTTAACATTTTGGTGTAAATCTGTTTTAAGAAGTCTTCCTAATTAAGATCGGAATTTAGGGTGGGGAGTAGAGTTTGTGGGATTATAAAATAGAACTAGTAAAATTGAAATGACCTGACCTAAGCTCTTCTGGCTCAGGAATCTCCTTTACAGCATGCCTAAAAACTCATCTGATTTCTCTGAATGCTGTCACTGCCTTGGCAGAGTAGGGGGTAACATTGGCCTCCTAATTTGGCAAGATCATTTTAAAGAAAGATATACACTGGTTTACCCTGGACGATGCCCCTTGTCAAAGACCCTCTGCTTATGGAGGGTAACACAGCAGGGCTCAGTGGTACTCAAGACTCAGTCCAGAACCCATTGGGATAGAACAAGCTTCTGGGTGTTCCAAGGCAGTCAGCTGTTCCCAGATCTTACTTCTGTTCTTCAGCTCCCACCTAATTCCTGTAGCACAAATTTATTAGTAGTGAACATGCGTGCATGCTAAGTCGCTTCAGTCATGTCTGACTCTTTGCGACCCTATAGACTATAGCCCACCAGGCTCCTCTGTCCATGGGATTCTCCAGGCAAGAATACTGGAGTGGGTTGCCGTGCCCTTCCCTAGGGGATCTTCCTGACCTAGGGATCGGACCCGCGTCTCTTGTGTCTCCTGCATCGGCAGGGGTGTTCTTTACCACTAGCACCACCTCATACGATGGCCTAAATTGATACACTTCTCAAAATTCCACTTTTCTTCTTTTTGCAGTCTGTGTACCTCTCACTATCCCCTCCTCCCAGAAACATCCCATATTTCAAGATTCAAAGACATGCTGTTATCTTATATGCGCCTATGAAAGAAAAAAATCCTGCCAGTTAAACTACGTCACACAATTATAAGATGTATCCCTGCTTCAGACATGTTAAAACGTGGGGGGGGAAAAGCATGTCTTATAATTGATGAAGCACAGAATGTCTGCTGCTGTAAACAGTGGTATCATTGAAGACTCAGGTTTTCAGCCACAGAAAAGTGTTGTATTGCTTTCTTCTCTTCCTCATTGGTTTCACTGTGTTCGCTCCCTTCAGGGGTGGGATTGTTTAACTTGTCTTAAGTGTGGGGATGATAAGCCTTGTGTAGATCAAGAATATGATATAACACTTGGCTGTCCTGGGTGGGAAGCCAGGCTGACAGGCCTCTGCTGTTCTCTCTTCCCCAGACTGTTAGGGAAAATGCTCCAGTGAGCCAGTCGCTGGGATAAAGTGACTGCACACAACTCTACCTAAAGCCAGCTGGTTTTAATAACAGTGAGTTGAATTAACTCAATTGGAAAAGATTGGTAGCTGCTGTCCTTACCCTACAGATCTGCTTTAAAGAAGAGTCTGGCAGGGAGCCGGAGACCCGCTCCTGGGACAGCCAGGCAAGATGCTGCCGGAGGGGAACAGTGTGCATTTCTTCCTGAGACCTCTTCCTTGGAAACGCGTTCATGGCAGGAGCTTGACTGGCCGCCAAGGCACACTGGAGTTGGGAAGCAGTGTGGCAGACACGGCAAACTAGGGGGCCCCGAGCCATGTTTATCAGATGGGTTTTCACTGGTCCTTCCCATACGGAAAGGAAGAAAAATGTTTTAGTAAAACTTAACAGGAGACTTCGTGCAAAAGTCCAAATTTCTGGCATCCCTTTAAAAAATAGGAAGAGCCAGTGATACTGGATCCACATTCCAGTTTGGACTCGCAGTGAATTCGTGTGCGTAGTCATCGCAAGCATTTTGGAGTTCTCAGGCCTTCCCTAGGGTTCTGGTGCTCTCGCGCAGGAGTGGTGTGCTGCCGTGCAGTGCACTTAACTCCTTGGCCCGTCGATCTCCTTTTTGTGCAGTAATGCTTACCTTTCCAGGCTGCGGCGAGGTTAAAGGAAGTGCTTACTATTGCCTGGCACTAAAAAATGCTCAGTAAATTAACACATATGATCATTGAACTGATGGCTGGGCTAGATTATATAATTGAAGGTTTTTTTTTTTATCAGTTGTTAAGAAGGAAATGGCAACTGTCTCCAGTATTCTTGCCTAGAGAATTCCAGGGACAGAGGAGCCTGGAGGACTTAGAGTCCATGGGATCAGAGTCGGACATGACTTAGTGACTAAACCACCAAAGAAAGCCCTAGAGGGTACTCACACAAAGGGTGTGGGCAGAGCAGAGTGCCTAGAAGATAATGGGATGTGGATGAGGATAACATGGGGGAACTGAACACCAAAGTAAAATGTTGGCATTCCATGGTAATCTCTAGGTATGCCTCTTTTTCCTCTCTCATGTTGATCCCAACCTCCTGTTTGTCTGCTGGAGGTACTGCAGATGAAAATAAGACCATGTCTCTAAAGGACTTGTTCGTTTCTCACAGAAGAGCAGTATTCAGGATCATACAGTGGCCATATCCAGTGTGGGCACTCTGGAGTGCTTCATATCCTTACACCTCTAAGTGCTGGTAGGAAGGATGCGAGCCCAGACAAGAGGTGTTAGCTCGCTGCAAAGGGGGATGTTATTTATCTCTCTCCCCCATTTTTCCTTATGAATGACCTCTGAGTTGGTAATTGACAGGGATTATTGCCATTTTTTTAATCTCTGCTAGGAGGCTGCTGGAGTCTTCCCTCATTTCATTATCCCGTTATGATGGAGCAGGATCCAGAGAGCACCCAATTTACCCAGACCCAGCGAGGTAAGGCTAAAGTGAGCAATGGCACCAGGTGGGGGGGAGGGGCTGCCCTTGGGGTCGCCGAGCTGCTGGAAGCCCGTCCTGTGCCTCTCTGGTCCTGGTGCTCTTGGACTCTTCAGTTACAGTTTTGAGACAGGTGGTTCAGGTGAAGGGGAAGTGTTCCAGGTAAGTGAACAGCGCCTCTGGTGGCAGAGGGTTATGACCGAGCCTTCAGCCTTTGGGGCTCCCTGGCAGAGTCCTAGGATATTTCTTTTCTGCCGTTACCATTCAGATGGACAGCCAAAAGGGAAACGAGAGTTTTTATTAATAGGGAAATCACTTAATGAATTAAAAACAAACCAAAAAATCCTCATTTGAGAGAGACTTTAGAACATTATAAGGCAGAAATCAAGGTCATTCACATGTTGACTTTTTGGAGACTACGTGAAGAAAGAGATGGCTGATGAGGGTAACTGAGTAAAATAAGTTGCATGTTATTAAAGAGCTTGCCTTACACCAATCAGCAGACATTTGAAAAGATCTTGAAGAGATTTAAAAAAAAAAAGTTCTCATGAGTTTAAGGCCCACCTTTATGCTGGTAACTCAGGACCAAGGATGGGGTATTGAGTTGATGTATAATATTTATTTATGGTGAGCAGCCCTTTGGGGATGTCACAGCTGGGCCTAATAATTCTGTTAGTGATCCAAAAGGGGGATAACCTGCACATTCTTTAAGCAACTCCAGAACACACACTGTGAAGTTTTGCCGAAAGAAGAGGGTAGTTTATAATGGTGGGGTTGAAGGTAACAATGTGGGTCGGAAAAGGCTAAGTAAATGAGCTTTGCTGTAGATCAAGAATTTCAAGTCAGGATTGGAACCTTTAGACCAAGTTGATTTCAAGGATATTGAACGATTTCGTTGTTACCACAGTTACGTCATGATTCTGAGCATTCTTTCTAGGACACTAATGAAAAGATTCCCCACCATCCTGTTACTTCCTTTTCCATACCCCAGGAATAGCCGATCCAAGGGTCAGGGAACTGGGGGTTTATGATTTTAAAACGGGTAGACAACTCTGACAAAGACTGAAACAAGGAAGTTAGTCTGTAGTCATATTTGAAAATGATAAGCCCTCAGTAAGAGAAGGAATTGTTTTGCATAAACCAATTTCTTTGAAACACTGAGAGAACTTCTTGCTGTGAAACAGTTTTTTTTTTTTTTTTTTTTTAAGGACAGTAGTGGGAATCTCAATCCCAGAATTTTTAACCTGACAAAGTTTAACAGTGATTCATAAAGACCATTACTTGTCCCCCTTTCATGTAATAAACTTGTTGTTTATTCCTACTCAGATCTTTATCACAGAAACACCAGGCTTTATGGTGTTTGTATTTTTACATTTTTCCCTTTAAACTTAAAGTAGGTTTTTTTTCGAGGGGGGTAGTATTCTTCCTGAAGAAAACTTGAGTTATTTAAAATATTCACTTGGAACATTTTTAGAGTTTGATAATTATCAAGCTCTCAAGTAGAAGGATGATTGTTACCTCATTATTAGCTCTTTAATTTCTTTTTCCTCTTAGACTTTACCCTGCATAATATGTATAGATCAGAACCTTTATGAGACATCTCAGCATTCAGATCCTCAGCTTCCCTTGGATACCTAAAAAGACAAGACTAGGATATACTTCTACTTAAGACTTGTGCCAAGAGTATTTTTCTTTACCACTGATGCATAGTTTCATAGCTTAGGGAATTCCTGTTCAATGGTGAAATTAAACAATTGAGGTTACTTAGTGCTGAATTTTTACCCCTACATAAAAGGACAGTCTTTATTTAATTATTGTTAGCATCAGCATTATTTCTACCTCTCTCACCTTAATATGAGTTTTCCATTAGGGTAGGTTGTCAACTGAGGAACAAGTGTTTTTGTGGTCACTTCTCAGTATCATTTCTAAAAAAAGAATCTTCATTCTTCTCTTAAAACTTTATTTTTTCTTTAAACTTCAGTTTTGCATTCCTTTCTAGTCTGGTTAACTTGAGAATTTAACCAACAGCAGTTGATTTCTGCTGGCAGATTTCTGTGTATTTGGTAGAGACAGTATTGACTTCTGTCCGTTGAAAATGTAGGGTTCTTGATTCATCCTCACCAAACGCATGGCACCAGGTGCCCCAAGAGACAGTGAATGTCCCACAAGTTGAGACGTTAATTCTTACACTCTGATGATCTCGGCCAAGGCTTTTGTACCTTCCATGCCCACCTAGTGTATAAAGATAATTTGGAATCAGAGGCACCAAAGGCAGCATATTGTTCCGTAACACAGCCTTCTGAGTTCCAAAGACTGTGTCCTGGCCTCCTTGAAAGTCTGTTGGATGGCTGGTCAGAAGGGCGCCACCTGGGATGGCAGTCATTTCTGAGGCAGCCTTATTTCGTGTTAACTGCAGGATCTTCTTTGATCTGAGTGAGTAGATTTACTGAGGATTTGCCCAGGGTCTTACTTTGTCTAGGAGTAATGAAAGATCGGGCAGCAAGATGTTTGTAAATACTTTCCTACCATTTGGATATAAGTATTTCTTTTTCCATTCTCAATCAGTTTTTCCAGAGTTCCATTGTTAAAGAAGATGCTTTTTTTCCTTTTATATTCAAACATTGTAGAAGTTAAGGTCCCCGGGAATCCTCATCAGGATTGCTGTGTTTTATTTTTTGTTCTAATTACAGAAATATATATATCTATGTGTGTGTGTATATATATACACACACATACATCATACATAAAGTTTTATTTTAGAGGGCTTTTGTTGTGCATATGTAGGGATAACTTTTTCTTTTCAACTATTACATAGTGTTTCTTTGTATAGGTATAATTTATTTAATCTTTTGATGGACATTTGAGGTGTTTCTGATTTTTCACTAATGCCAACAATTTATATATTTATCTTCAATATCCTTGTGTGTTTCTGTGGGATAAAATCACTAATGGAATTGCTGAATTGAAGCGTATGTGCCTTGGGCAGGTTTTAAGTCTTGAAATTGCTTAGTATCCACTTAAGATATATATATAAAGCATTTTTCTGATATTGGTTTACTTTCACTTTCTCAATTCACAGCCTCAAATTATATGTGTTGTGAAAGACAGAGGAAAAACTTGAGAAAGAAGGGACTATGCAAATTGTATAGGACATGGATATTTTCATGGAGTATGAAGGTGCTGACCCAGGGTCAGAATGCAGGTCTGTCTAGATGAGAGCAGCCACCGTAGGGAGGAGAGTGACTGTTGTCGTCTGTGTTGCTCAGTGCCCATGTAGCCTCTGATGCTCTGTCTTAAGAAATAGACGAATCTTTCAGATTTTGTGTTTTTCCTGAGTATATTGTACTCTGTCTCTATCCTGAATATCTTCTCTGTGTTAAAATATCTGGATAATCTGTAAAGGAGAGATAAGAAGTTCAAAGAGATAATCCTAAGGAACTAGGACGGTTCTGGAACTATAGATGTTTGTTGGAGAAGAAAGGAATCCTGGTGAAGGGGACGCCTGAAGATGCCTTCTTCAGTCGTCCTGGGTTCACCGTCTCTCAGCCTGTTCTCTCATCTGGAAAGTGGAAGAAGCTGCGGTCCCTTTCGTGTCTTACATTTTGAGTATGGACGATTAGGGGAAAGCTGCGACTCTTTATAAAGGGCACCCTGAGAAGTTTAAAAGAGGTCCCTTGAGAAACTAAAAAAGAAAAGTCCAGTGTTAAACTCGTGGGAGGGGGCAGCTGTTGATCAGATGATGGCTGATTACACAGCCTCTTTAGCCACCAGTATTTCTGTTCCAAGATAAGGCAGTCTGATAAGCACGCTGCAGCACAAACCTCCTGGGGAGTTAAATGCCCTTTGTCTTTCGTGTCCCCGGAGTTCGCCTCGGCAGGGAGATGTGAGGGAGAGCTGGGCTTCCTGGCTTTCAGGGAGATGTGACGGGAGAGCTGGACTTACTGTCTTGCGCAGTGCTCCCCGCATTAGTGCTAGTTTGTGTTTGTTCCTCTCTGTCTCTCTCAGATTATCTCCTGCTGCATACTATGCCCAGAGAATGATCCAGTACCTGTCACGGAGAGACAGTATCCGCCAGCGCTCCATGCGCTACCAGCAGAACCGCCTCCGTTCCTCCACCTCCTCCTCTTCCTCAGACAACCAGGGTCCAACCGTGGAGGGAACCGACTTGGAGTTTGAGGACTTTGAGTAAGTATCTGTTCAGCTTGCTTTCTTCCCCCTCCTCCCAAGTCGTGAGTACTTCCAAGTTGGCCACTGTCCGAGCAACAGTGGTTGACATTCTGGCTTCACACCCCTAAGTTGTTACTTACGAGCAGTAGCATGGGGTGAGGGACAGAGGGTTAAAATGCCCAGGGCACTCCCCACCTCTGGCCAATGCACTGCTGATTGCCTGGCGCCTGGGGGAAGAGACAGCCCACGGGGCCCAGGCCAGGCTGGGAGAAGATGGGCCGCTGCACTTCAGGCGACATTTCTACTTCCCTTTTGCATGAACAGTGACTGTGGAAATGCTTCATGTGGACTGACTTCACACCATCCAGGAGGCAGGAGGGTTGGTGTTTTTTTCTCTTACAAAAAAGTGGATATAGAGATTAAAAATAAAAGTCTTGAATTTCCCCAGGAGACAGAATTCTCTTACACCCTCGATCACACTGCTTCTTTGAGGTCCTGGTCCCTTGCCTCTCAGTGTCCTGTCTCCCTCCACCCCTAGCAAGGATCCTTTGGAGATGGCCTGTCAGATTAATATGGGGGTTGAGAGGTGTTTCCTCCGTCTTCGAGCCTCTTCGAGTGGTCAGCTGGGTTACAGGGTTGAACTGAAGGAGCAGCGTCAGCCCTGGGCTGTGGGGTCAAGCTCCGCAGTGTGGCTGCCGGGTTTTACAATCTCTCAGCTGCCATGCCTGACCTTTCTAGCCACCTCTTGTGTTTCTTTCCATCCTGAAACTGAGTTTTCCTGGCTCGTATCAAATTGGACATTTGGCTCTTGCTTTGATTCCTACATTTTGATTTTCTCAAAACATGCAAAATAAGAAAGAGAGAAGGATGGCTGAGCATCTTCTTTTGCTGCCAGTACTGGAACAGGACAGCCTGTCAGTCATCTTCCTTTTTCTTCCCATTCATCTTGACATGGCCTGGTCAAATCTGGGATCTTGAGAGTTCCTGCCTCCCTTCTGCCTTCTTTCGTGAGCTGAATGGGTAGCTCCCCAGGAGCCATCTTGCAGTGGAACTTTAAGGTGTTTGAGGAATACCTTTGCCTCCAAGGACCAAGAAGATGGGGTCGCCCGTCGTACCAATTTGCCCTCGTGACTCAGTCCTTAAACACGCAGCAACTGTGTGCTTAGAGGCAGAAGGGACACTCAGTGGGAGGTTCATTTGTCTGCGGAAGATGGAAATGTGGAGGAAATGCAAGGATGCCCTGAAGCAGCTGTGCTGTGGCAAACGGAGGAGAGGTGGCGGGGCGAGAAGGGCCCAGCCGCTCTGGGACTCTCGGCATGTGTCCTCCTGGCTTAAGTCCCTGCTGGGGGGGGCGGGTGGATGTGGGCCCAGCAGTGAAGGGACAGTCTCCAGTCCGCCTTTAGCCAGGCAGACACCTGTAGGGAGATTTGTTCCCTTGCCGAAATGAGTGTTCTTCCAGCCCCGGGGGCTATTCAGCGACGCAGTCTCAGCGTACAAGGCCAAGGCTGCCAGGACTTGGGGCTGCTGAGAAGCCTCGGTAATCCCATGGAGCCCTGGGAGTCAGTGCAGACTGCAGAGCCCTCTCTCCACGCGCATGTGGAAGGCTGTTATCTCTTCGCCGTGGTGAAACGTGGGACTTGTGCCTTTGAGCTGTATCTTGCCTCGTGACTTGTCCTTCACAGTGGAGTTCTGGGTTAGTTTAAAACGTTCTGCTCCCACCTTCCCTTCTCTTCCTTCTGTTCCGCCTCCTCCCTCTCCCCTTCCTCCCCCCATTTCCCTGTGTCAGACTGCCTCCTCCTTGTGCTCCCCACGGTCCCCCTGTGCCCTCGCCGCCCCCTGGCTTCAGCACGGCCTGAATTTACGTCGCTTTCTTCACCTTTCATGCACTGACTTAGCCGTTGTTTTCCCTTGGGGTCTCACACGGCTCCCTGGTTAGTGACTGTGGACTGGTTTCTCTCCGGTCCCTCCAAAAGCCCCTCCCCTGGCGTTTGCCTTTCTTTGGGGGCTGGAGCAGACCATAATCTTGTTTTTTAAGAGTAGCTGTGGGTCAGTCACCTCAGTGTTAGCCGTCCAGGCCTTCTCGTGCAGGACACTGCTGGCTGCTCGAGGCCCAGTTACCGTCTCCTCTTGCGTCCTCTCCTTCCCCCCTCCTCCCCTGCTGTAGGCCGAGGGCTGCTTGTGCTTGCCCCTCTGTTAGTCTCCAGGGGCTCTGAGAGGGGACAGGGTGAGAGAGTTAGGGACTGTGCCTTTTAATTTCTTTCCCCAATCCTTTTCCTCAACCAGAAGGGAAGGTACACCTGTAATTTATAGTTCTTTCAAGTACAGAGGCGCAGGTAAGTTAGGTGTGGCCTGGGATCCTCCTAGCACTTAGAGTACCATTCAGAGACACTGCCCTGCTGGGCTTCCTCGCCTTCCCAGCACAATGCGTGCCTGCCTCTGCCCCTCCAGCATGACCTCTTCTCTCTCCTCCCATTTGCGGAGTCGGAGATCATTTTGCCTTTCTCCAGCATGTCCCATCCAGGTGTATAGTGGCCTCAAAAAACAAAGGGAGCCATTCCCCATATCCCTTCTGTTTTGGTTCTCTTTAATCTTCCATCGAATGAAAGGGATCAGTCAGCTACCATATTTTTCATGTACACTAGTTAATAACAGACATAACATTGTATATTTAAAAATCTAGTTTACTCGTTATAATAACCCTCTGAGATAGTAGTTCCTTTCAGTGTGGTTTTTTTAAAGTAAGGATACTGAAGCTTGACCAAAATTAGGCATATCTAAGATTAGAGATCAGGAGCAAACATATTTAGTGTCTGACTTTATTGTCCTGCAGATGTAAAACCCTTTAAAAATGATGTACAACCATATTTGAGTCCTAGCTCCGTGAGCTTGCTGGGGGAACAAGACTGTCTAGATTTATCGCTCATGGGGGATAGCTTTGAAGGTTGGTCAACATCAGGTTAAATTTTCCATTCTTTGTGTTTGGATTGATGACCATCTTCCCAGGGAGGCAATTTTCTCTTACCATTCGTCTCTGTCTGCAGCAAGGATTGAGACTGCAGGCACCCCGTGTTTGTTAAAATGCACAAACAGGACATCCAGAAACCTGCTGTCAGGAGGTCCGTCCTGAAGCCCTCAGCGTCTGTCTTTGCATAAAGATGCTCACAAGCAGGGGCAGGATGTGGCTGCCCCTGACCTTGCTGTCTGCCTGCTTCTGAGCTCAGACCACCCACTAGAATGTAGATGGCAAAGAAGCCGAAGGAAAACACACATTTTTATTTTCACCATCCCTTTGGAAAAAGATGGAGAGAGGCTTCTGTGAAGCCCAGGTTGAGCTCTGTGTTCCCGTAGTTCCTAAGTCCTGCAAAAGACGTGGTGTCTGTGACTTTATGACTGTAGTTTTAACTATCCTCAGCTCCTCTTCCTCATTTTATCTGTTATTCTAAACGTAATTACAGTCTCAGAATCATCTCCTGATTCTTGCCTCTTTTTGTAACTACTTTGCCTTCCAAGGCAAAGATACCCTGTGCTAATGACAGTCAGAACTGGAGAAGCTTCAGATTAGATCAGTCACAAATATCTCCCAACACTGGGAAATTATATTCAACTTCTTAAGAGTTGCTGCCAGCACAGAGAGAAATAATCGTTCATTCACACTTGTGACACTGGGCTGTACTTTGGGAAAACATCTCAGTGAGAAATCCTAGTCTTCCAGGCTTAAGATGAAGTCTCTTTAAGTCTGTTGCATGTATTTTATTAACTCTTCCAATATATCTGGTTGTATTTGGTCTCCTTTTACCTAGAAATCCATGCTGTGAGTAAATACGCCAGACCGTTTCCTTGTGAAATGATTGACAGTCGTTTCTGAGAGCTCAGGATGGGTGCTGGTTCCTCGGTTTGGCATGATGTGTTTGTCGCCATACCACGTCCATTCGTGCAGAGGAGCCTCAACCTGCGGGCTTTCGTGTTCCCCTTGCCAGACGCAGGGAAGTTCTAGCAAGGAAGTCATCGGAAGGTCTTCTTAGTATATATAACATAGCTGAGGAGGGTTCTGAAGGCTGTCGCTCAGCTCTGCCATCTGATTGGGTGTGGCGTAGGAGAAGTTACTTGCCTTTGTAGTTCGAAATTTAATATTCTTCGTCTGCCCTTTTGCTGTGACTAAAATTTAATTAAGTCACACCAAGAACATACGTTAGAAAACCAGTCATGCTGCTCTCATCTTGCGTCTGCAGATGAAGTCCTGACAGCTCTGTGGGGCCCACAAGCTCGTGTCCAGTTTCAGGGCTAGGCATTGCAGTCGAGTGAAGCCACGTGTCCTCGGCAGTGGCTTTACCCCGTTCTCTCTTCTGTGCGCCAGATTTCCAGGACTCCCGTGGGAGTCAGTGACTGCTAATAACAAATGCGTTACTTGTAGCCAAGAAAGGAAAGGGTGAGCCTTCAGTGGAAAAAGTTGTCTATTCATTTTGAAATGAGGCTGCCTTTGTCTCTCCCTTTGACTTACAGACTGTAAACTCTTTGATATCAGAAGTGCAAGAGAAACTGTGAGGGAAGATGCTGTAAAGTGACTGTTCTCTTTACTGACTGGAACCTGCCAAAGCAGTCGAGTCAGGCACCCTAGGACATTTATCCAGTGGTGGTGTTACGTGGAAGCAGGCCTTAAACTGAGATGAGATAAGAAACTGTTCACTTCCTTTTTTTTCACCAGAGTATTAAATAATTTCACATAATTGATTTTTGTGATGGTTGCTTGTTTTTACAGGGTGGGTTTATAAAAGACAAAGTATATACCTTAAAATAGGTCTTTTCCTCCCAATATACTTAGAAGAAAGGCAAATAAATGCACAGTCATAGAAACATGAAACCTTCTGGAGTCTGTCAGGGGTTCCCTTGTTGACAAGTATGGGCAGGTTCTCAAGTCCAAGATACGGCAGGAGATGAGCCCGGGAGTTAGAGTGGCGCCAGATCTTGGGACGTCTCAGGTGCCTTGCAAAGGAGGTGACCTTTACCCTGTAGGTGAGAGGGAGTCACTGAAGAGTTTTAAGCTGTCGAATGATCAGATCTTTACATAGTATCTTATAACAGACTGTAATAAGGTACCCTGAAGTGTCAGACTTTATTTTTTTGGGCTCCAAAATCACTGCAGATGGTGACTGCAGCCATGAAATTAAAAGACGCTTACTTCTTGGAAGGAAAGTTATGACCAACCTAGATAGCATATTCAAAAGCAGAGACATTACTTTGCCAACAAAGGTCCGTCTAGTCAAGGCTATGGTTTTTCCTGTGGTCATATATGGATGTGAGAGTTGGACTGTGAAGAAGGCTGAGTGCCAAAGAATTGATGCTTTTGAACTGTGGTGTTGGAGAAGATTCTTCTGAGTCCCTTGGACTGCAAGAAGATCCAACCAGTCCATTCTGAAGGAGATCAGCCCTGGGATTTCTTTGGAAGGAATGATGCTAAAGCTGAAACTCCAGTCCTTTGGCCACCTCATGCAAAGAGTTGACTCATTGGAAAAGACTCTGATGCTGGGAGGGATTGGGGGCAGGAGGAGAAGGGGACGCCAGAGGATGAGATGGCTGGATGGCATCACTGACTCGATGGACGTGAGTCTGACTGAACTCCAGGAGTTGGTGATGGACAGGGAGGCCTGGTGTGCTGCGATTCATGGGGTCTCGAAGAGTTGGACACGACTGAGCGACTGAACTGAGCTGAACTGAAGTACAGGACAGCTTTGTGTGAAAGGAGCGAGTACTTGGGAAGGCAGCTATGCTCGCCACGATACCACCAACGCACATGGGAGAGGGTGCTAGGGGAGATGTGAGAAGGCTTCGTGGATTTCAGCTGGGTGTGAAGACGGCCGAGGACTCTGATGGATTGATGTGGAGGATGGGAGTAGGGAAGGAGGCTCTTGACAAAGGAGTAGCTTAGGCAAAAACCTAAACACGGAAGATTAATAGGCTTTATTTGGAGACTCTGCAGAGATCCGTGGCTAGAGCAATGGAAGCAATAGGTTGCTCCCTGATAACTTAGTTGATAAAGAATCCACCTGCTTTGCGGGAGACCCCGGTTCAATTCCCGGGTCAGGAAGATCCGCTGGAGAAGGGAAAGGCTACCCACTCCAGTATTCTGTCCTGGAGAATTCCATGGACTGTACAGTCCACGGGGTCAAAAAAAGTCAGACAGGACTGAGCGACTTTCACTTTTCAGAGCAATGGTGTGTTCGAGCGAGAAGATCAGAAAGACCTGGGCTGTGGAGGGCCTGAAATGCCTGGCTGAGAAATTTTGACCTCATTTTTATCTGAGGGCAGCCATTATTCAATATGTATTTTAGGCAGTGAATTCTGACAGCACTGGTTAGGCAAGTTGCAAGTATACGGATGCAGGAAAACCAGTTAGAAAGCAGTGGGCGAAATCCACACGAGAACATATGAGGACTGCATGTTAAGTATTGGGTGTGAGAGGCCTCGGTGTTTTCTAAGACAGGGGCCTATTTGTGAATGTTCCTGGGAGACGAGCCGCCTGAGTGCTGAGCTGTCTCACTTCCTACTTCTCCACACACAGTGTTGCCCAAGTCCTTTTTTACTCTCACTGGAACTGATTTTGAACTAAGTTTATAAAAGTAGCAAGTGACTCCCAGAGCAGCGGTGAGTGGAACCAGGATCTCTTGTGCGAGCCCGCTGGTCCCCAGAGCCTAACGCCTATCGTCTAGGGACTCCTGTGATTTGTTATTTGATCTTTGGCAAGTCCCTCTCCTACCCCAGGCCTCAATGTCTGATCTTGTAAAATCAGATTAGATAATCTCTGAAGTTTATTTCAGCCCTAAAGCTCTTGGATCTTTGTTGGAGCTAACTAACTGTCTTAGAAGACTTTCCCTTGTACTCAGCAGACGTAGAATAATGAGAAGTCTCAGCAAAGTGGGGAGACTTCCTCCTGAGGATTGTGAAGGTGTTATTCGCTCAGTCGTGTCTGACTCTTTGGGACCCCATGGACTGTAACCCGCCAGGCTCCTCTGTCTGTGGGATTCTCCAAGCAAGAATACTCGAGTGGGTAGCTATTCCCTTCTCCAGAGGATCTTCTTGACCCAGGGATCAAACCCAGGTCTCCTGCCTTTCAGGAAAGATTCTTTACCATCTGAACCACCAGGGTTCAGATTCCCCTCCTGAGGATTAGGAATAGGATATCTGGTACCTATGGAGCCCCAGCATATTTATAAAATATATGCCTGCCTGAATTCCAGCTCTTTCCTGAGAATTCCAGCTCTTTTCTATTGCTTAGAAATATATAATATTGCTTGGCAGCTTTAGAATTAGTATTCTTTCTGGGCAAGTATAATACATATGAATATTTATTATAAGGAATGCTAGGGGAAGAGAAAAATGAAATATGTCTGGGTTTAAAGAATTAAACAGCCACGAGGGAAGAGAGGGAAAGGAGGGTAACTATCACTTAGAGATATGTATTTATTTTTTAATATAAAATGCACAATAGGAATATGGATTTGCATAATGTATGCAGATGAAATTAAAGGTAGAATAAGAGAGGAGAAGAATTTGTAAGTGGTAATTATCTGTTATATTACTATTCCTTGGAGAAGAATTAAGGCTCTGCATTTCCAAGAGACCTCTGCTATTAGATATCCCCTGTGAATAATCCCTGCTGGGCCTGTGCCTCCCTCCCAGAAATCTCTCCCTGGCACACATACACAGTCCTTCAAAGTAGAGACTGCTGCTACTGCTGCTAAGTTGACTCTGTGCGACCCCATAGACAGCCCCCCACCAGGCTCCCCCGTCCCTGGGATTCTCCAGGCAAGAACACTGGAGTGGGTTGCCATTTCCTTCTCCAATGCATGAAACTGAAAAGTGCAAGTGAAGTCACCCAGTCAAGCCCAACTCTTGGCGCTCCCATGGACTACAGCCTACTAGGCTCCTCCGTCCATGGGATTTTCCAAGCAAGAGTACTGGAGTGGGGTGCCATTGCCTTAGAGCCTCACTAATGGCACCCGAGTAAGGAAAGGACTGGGGCAAGCTCTCTGTGTATCCAGGGGCAGGAATGATGGAGTACGCCTTCTATTGTCTGGAGATTGAGTAGAAACCGAAGAACACAGGGAAACAGGTTTTTTTTTTTTTAATAGTCTAATTTTCAGCAGAGTCAACTGTGTATTGTCAAGAAGACAATGGCCTTTTGAGCTCTGTGCTGCCAGAGCTGCCTTGACAAAGGCCCAGGTCAGAGCTGTTTGTCATGAGGGTGATGGCAGCCCGCCTGTCTGGTCAGGACTCAGACGGCGGCCTGTAGGTGTGTTTTCCATTCCTTTAAATTATAGCCTCTCTCTGAGGCAATTAATCCCAGGCATTTAGCAAGGGTAGCTGCTGTGTTTCTCCCTTGTTCCAGAGATTGCTTTTTCTTGTATTCGGCACTCGTCTTAGACGCTTAATTGTTTGAAGGGTGTTTTTTTCCTTATAAAATGTTTTATAAGAAAGTCTGATTTTTTTTTTCTCTCTCCTTCCCAAATACCCCTCTGAGAGTTAATCAGAGATGCACAGAGTTCAACAGCTGGGAAAGCCATTAATAACTCAGCCAGCTTCTGTCCCGCTGGCTTAAAGGCAGCTTCTGGCTGAGGAAATTGATGAGGATTTCTCAGGTGTTTCCCTGAAAAGGATTCTGGTGAGAAAGAGTCCTCCAGTGAGAGGAGCAGTGCCAGCATGTTTGCATACTCGGGTCTTCACTGTTTTTGTTTAAGTCCCTCCCCGCCCCCTCCTTGAAAAGGGCACGGTCTGTGTTACGTTGTCCTTGTTCTTCTTGTTTAGTCGCCAAGTCATGTCCAACTGTGTTGCGACCCCACAGACTGTAGTCCATCCACCAGGTTCTTCTGTCCATGGAATTCTCTAAGTAAGAATACCGGAGTGGGTTGCCATTTCCTTCTCCTGGGGATCTTCCTGACCTGGGGATTGAACCTGCATCTTCTGCATTGGCAGGTGGATTCTGAGCCACCAGGGAAGCCCTTGTGTTATGTTAGTCTCCAGTATTTAGCACCCTCCATTATTCCTCCGTGAACTGCCTCTCTGGGTCTACCTTTCACGCACTGCTCATCTGGCAAACATTTTTTAACCGTCAGTCTCTGCCTAAATTTGCCTCCTTCATCTTGTGGAGTCTTGCTCCATGTTGATCTTGTATCAGCACTGAAGTGAGTGGCAGAGTCTGTAGTTTTCTGAATTGAACATGTTAAGTATTTTTTTTTTAATTTCTTTGTCCTTTCCTAACACTCTTACCACTCTTCCTTTCTCCCCTCACTTCTACCCACCCCCTCCGCCGAGCCTTTGCCAATGTCCTTTACATTACGTTTCCCCATCTCAGCTCCTTATTTTGAATTTTCTCTCCTTTCTGAACTATAGAAGAACTAGCAGCTAGAGTCATTAGTTGCTCTTTTCACCTCTCGCTTATTGGAACCATGCCTTTAGTCAAGGTTTTTTGTGTGCCAGCAGGAAAACCTGGGTCTTGTGCCCTCTTCCTGCTTAACTTGTCCACTGGTTGGGCATTCTGGCCTTTGCCACCTTGCTCATTTATGTTTTCAAGTTTCTTCCAGTCAGGAAATGTTTGAGTTGTTACTGTTAGAGGCTATTTTCTCCCAGGTGCCTTTGTGATTTTTTTTTTTCCCATAGGTAGCATCTCATTTGTGTGTTCACCACGGTCCACTTTTCCAATCAGTCTGTGTACAGTTCTGTCATTTCTGCTTCTTTGCTGGTGTGCCCAACAATTTGAATTTGAAGTCTTCTCTACATTTTATTGAAATGCTGTTTAACTCCGACTTCTCTGTCATTAATCAAAATGTTAGCTACATCTCCAATCACTTAATATATTGCCTTTTTTGTGGTTCCTAATGTAACCGTCAGTCTGAGACTGCTTGTATCTGAGCCAGCTGATTTCCCCGTGTATGCATCTTATTTTCCTCTCTCTCTATGTGTGTATATATATATAAGGAGATTGTTATGATATGTTACTCAGAGATTACTGGAAGATATAGCTATATATAGTTACATCTGTATATATCTTCCAGTAATCTCTAAGTAACATAAAGCCATTATCTCTGACCACGTTTTGTCCTCCTTCCTCCCTTCTTTTTTTAAATGGAAGGAGAAATTGAATCAGAAGGAAGTTAATTGTTTTTAGGTTTTAATAACAATGAAAAGAGCCATAGGAAATATGTCACAGGAGCCCACGTTTTCTCCCAGCCACAGTGTTCGTCCATCTTTCTGCGTTATCTTCATATGTCCTTTCACCCGGCTGTGTGTCTTGTTTGGGTTCTGGCAGTTGCTGTTTCGTACTGTCTCCTACGGGCTTCCCTGGTGGCTCAGTGGTGAAGAATTTGCCTGCCAATGCAGGAGAGGCAGGTTCCACCCCTGGGTCAGGAAGTTCCCTTGGAGAAGGGAATGGCTGCCCGCTCCAGTATTCTTGCCTGGGAATTCCCACAGACAGAGGAGCCTGGCAGGCTATGGTCTATTGGGTCGAAAAAGAGTCAGACATGACTTGGCAACTAAACAACAACCGCTGCCTCCTGCACTGCCCACCCCCCTTTCCTGCTCTTCAAGTCTGCTTATGCCAGATAGAGTGCTGTTTATTGTCCAGAGGGAGAGGGCTCTCTGGCCCTTGTTCAGAAGTAAATTGTCAGCTCCGCGTTGTGATTCTGGGAAGGCCAGCTCTCTCTCATAGCTGTAGAATAAAGTAATTGGATTTGTCCCGTGATGCTTCTTTCTGTAACTTAATTTTTGACCGTTTTGAGGCTTAGGACCCCTTTTTCCCCCTTAGAACCCTTAAAACTTCAAAATATTTTCTAACTCCTCTCATGATAATTAGTTGCACTTTCAGTGCCCATTGATAAGTAAAATATGTGAAGAGCTGTCATGAATTCCCTTGTACTTTTAACTGAATTGGTACTTTGATCACAACTTGAATCTACATATTGAAAAATAATAATATACTTAGTTTGGGAGCTGCCTTTTTTGTTTGATAATAAGCTGCTCCTTATAATAATTTGTGGGTTCCCCAGAGTTGCGGTCTACTGGTCAGGAACTTCTGATCTCGTTGTTTATAATCCCCTTTTCACTTTCCATATGATCTTATCTCTCTTTCCTTGCATCTCCCTTCATCTGTAGAGTTTCAAGTCAAAGAAATTTGCTCTGTTAAAGAAAACAGCAGTATGCTGTCTCTTCTGGGAAGATAAAAACCAAGTACTGACTTTTAATGGATCAACTTCCAAGATCCCTGATATTGATTTGTCTCTAAATGCTCAGCATCCAATTCTACCAAGATATAAAAATTTTCCTGGGCTTTCATTTCTGGTTTGTAAGGCTCTCAGTAGTGCCCTTGAAAGCCAAAGTGTTGTCTTAACTTTGATTCCAGGGCCAGTTTGAAGATTATCTCATTAAGTTGAAGATAATCCAAAGGAAGAATTCAGAAAATACCCCAAATCAAAGCTCTCAAGAGGTTCATTTATTTTGTAGAGTTGATTGAGCAGTTAATTAACTACTGTGTCTAGCCAGTGCCCTTTGGCTTATTGTTCCTTTCATGCATTGGAAACTAAGCCACATGAAGGTTCTGTCTTCTCTTCTCTTGTAGGAAGCAGTGAAGCATAGTGAAAAGAGCCAGGGCTTTAGAGTCAGACGGATCTTCCTTGATCTTACCTCACCACCTACTAGTTATGTGACTTTGGGCATTTCCCTCTCTGGCCCTTAGTCCCTTATCTGTAGAACATGTCTAATGATTCTTGATGGAAAACTCAAAAGATTAAATGAAATAACATTAATTAATAATCTTTGTATTAGGACTTAGTAGCTATTTTATAATGGTGGTTATTACTGTTATTCTAACAGACCGTAAAGAAAACACTAAACATTTTTTCTTTTTGCTAAAATGACCTAGCTTAGGATTGCATTGTCTGATCATCTTCATCATTGTTAACTTTTCAGTCTCTAAAAGAAAGGACTGCCTAGTCTTTTTCTTGTGTTGTTTTTCTTTCGCATATCAATAATTTTTCCATACCACAGACCTAAACAGGTGTATTTAGAGATAATCAGTTGTTGAATGAAATCGATGGGAGAATTTTTCTTCCTTCAGGATCCTCTAAAGCCAAAGTTTCTCTCATCTTTTGATCTAGAAAACAAAAAGTTTATATATATCCATTCTAAATCCCTTTAGAAGATCTAAACTTGATTTCAGTTTCAGACGCTGCAGAGTTCAGAGACCACATTAACCCAAGAAAAATCTTCCTTCTTACTGAACTGTTAGTAAATGCTCATAAATTTTTTAATCGAGGTTCTCCAGAAATGCAGTATATGAATGTGCCACTCAAGTTAGTAAGCAACCAGGATGACTGATTTCTCCGGGGCCCTCACTGAAGGGCAGGACTTTAGTTTGGGGCGTCTTGTCTCTGGGGCTGGTGTCTGCTTCTGCTTTCGTGACTCTCTCACGTGCAGTCTTTTTCTTTTTCTCCAGGGACAGTGGTGACAGATCCAGGCACCGAGCTCCTCGCAATGCCCGCATGTCTGCACCTTCGCTTGGACGCTTTGTCCCAAGGTAAGAACCGGGTAGTCAGCTCTTAGGCTTTTCTAAAGGAGCCTTTACGAGAGACTGGGATTTTTAAACCTACTTCCTGGTCTGGATTGTCCATATCTGGAATTATGTCCTAGGGAGCCTACAGTCAAGCCCTGCCACCTAAAAACTTCCCAGAAGATGATTAACCACAATGAAAAGGCATAGAAAAGTGGCATTGGGAGCATCCTGTTCAAGAATAGGAGGCCCCCCACCCGCCACCCCTCCAAGAAAAGAAGCCCCAGGAAACCTTAGAAGCATGATCCAGGAAGAAGATGTGACATGTGTTAAGGGATGTGTCTTAGAAATTTCACTCTGCTCTAGGTTTCTGTGGATTCCTAGGCTTAGTGGATCCCTTATCTTTGATTGAGGGTTGGTAGATGGTGTATGTCCTTTGTTTTAAGATAGTAGGCTTTTAACATGCGATTCCTTCTTACAGGCGTTTCTTGCTGCCTGAATACTTGCCTTATGCTGGGATTTTTCATGAACGTGGACAGCCTGGCTTGGCTACTCACTCTTCTGTTAACAGGGTCCTGGCAGGTAAGAAGGAGTTGTTTCTTTGGATTTTGACATTTTAAAGGAAGAGGGAGTCAAGGAGAGCTTTCCTTTCTTTACCTGCGTTGTTACGATGGCATCTTGGCATCTGGTGGAAAGTCTCGTACTCAGATGCCTTACTTCAGGGCAGGAAGCTACTGATGGAGGGAAGCTGCTGCTTTTTATCCATCCCCTCTTCCTTCAGACATTTTTTTGTTTTAATTTGTTTAAACCATTTGTTTCTTAATCCAGCAAATAGACTTTTTTAAATGGAATGATAAAGGTGCCTTGTTCATGTTTTATTGGCAAGGAACTCATGAGCCAGATCCTGTGATTTAATTAGGAGCTGAAGGCACACCTCTCTGACCCTTGTCTGCTGCCAGCACATGGAGTTCCCAGGCCCTGTGGAGTCTTCAGAGGAAGCAGAGAGACCCTTGGAGGAGCTGGCTTAAAAATTTCCGTAGAATAGAAAGTGGGCTGGACAAGCCGGCTGAGGCAGTTACCTGGTGGTTGAGTAGCAGTGACCAGTGTTTGGGGCCTAAGATGTATGACATGACTGGGCTGAGACACATGGTGTCCTGCTGCTTCTGGGCAGTCTCTAGAGAAGGAAACAAAGCAGATGCATTTTTTTTTCCAACAAAAGGTTTTTCTCTTTCCTCCCCTTCTTCGTCTGCCCTACCCCCACTTCCACTGCCAACTTGTAAATTTATGTACGTGAAGGCATTAAAAACTATAAAAATCAAGCCACATCTTGGTGTATCTTTAATAAGCACCCTTATTTAAAAAATTCAAATGACAATATGTTTTGGAAAATCTGGGCCATGTGGTGGTTCAAGGTAGAGAGGGATCTGTGTGAGGCAGTGGCACCATCGAGCTGCAGGAAGGTGATTTCTGACCAAGCTGTGGTGACAGCTGGTGGGTGGGCCGTGGGACCTGGCGTCCTTTAAGTAGCAGTATTCTTGAGCCAGCGTCAAGGCCTAGAAACCACTAGGAACCTCGGTGGTTTCTCTGCTGGATGCCAGGGCTTCATAGGCCCAGGCTTGGTAGAGGAGCAGACTGCCCCATGGTGTCCTGATGGCCTCCACTCAGGAGGGTTATGGCCCGCGGTGGTGAACAGACCCCACAGCTCTGTGCCTCTCCTTACCGGGCACTTCTGTGTGGCCTGGCTAATGGCACATGGAAGCTCCTGACTAGCAGATAATCACTTGCTGCCAGACAGTACTACAGAGCTCCTCTCCACCCTTCTTTGTTCCAGACATCTGCCTCCACCACCCCACACAGCAGCTCCTGCTCCTCTACTGCTGGGAAGTCTCTGTTTCCTTGGCATTTCGTTTTTTTGGGTTTTTTTTTTTTTTTTTTAACAGCTCTGTGTTGTTTTTTGTCTCCTTTGATCTAATAACTCTTTACCTCTATTTCTTCTTCCCTTCTTTATGTCCAAAGGTCTGACCCCAAATGGCTCACTTTCACTTATGGATAGTTTTGAATAAAGGGGTTATATTCCAGCAGGCAGTTGTTAACAAGTATGAAATCTACTGAGAAAACTTCTCTAACAGAAACTGCAAAGTACCCTAAGGATAAGAAAATCTAGACTCTTGGAGACGTTCAGTCTTGAGTTAGGTTAGTGGATGGTTTCCATTCACATTTAAGCTCATTTCTTTCATTTTCTCAAGATACCAGTTAGAAAGTGTCCATTGGTCTTTTTCATTTTCTCATACTTGATTTTACAGTGTTGTGTTACTTTCTACAGTACAGCTGCGTGACTCGGTTATACACATATGTGTATAACCTGTCTGTGTTTTCATTATGGTTTATCCCAGGATATCGAATATAGTTCCCCGTTCTATGGAATAGGACCTTGTTGTTTATCCATCCTGTGTGTAATAGTTTGCATCTATCCTACTGTTGTTTTTTTTTAATTGGAAGATAATTGCTTTACAATATTATATTGGTTTCTGCCATACATCAGCAGGAATCAGCCATAAGTATACATATGTCCCCTCCCCCTTGAACCTCCCCCCCACCTCCCACCACATCCTACCCCTCCCTCTACATTGTCACAAAAGAACTGGTTATGAGCTCTCCGGTCATACAGCACATTCCCACTGGCTGGTGATTTCACGTCCGGTAATGTTTATGTTCCAGTGCTGCTCTCCCGGTGCGTCCCATCCCCTCCTCCCCTACTGTGTCCACATGTCTGTTCACTATGGCTGCATTCCCACTGCTTCCACGCATATAGCTTCATCCATACCGTCTTTCTAGATTCTGTATATATATATGTATTAATATATATTTGTTTTTATCTTTCCATCGGGCCTTTCTTAAACGCCCTCATTATTTGTAGATATTTGGATGTCCCTCCAGATTCCATGACGGTTGTGTTTCTTTATTCCTTCTCTTGAGAAAATTCCAATAATAATAATAATAATAGCAACAACAAAAGCCTAACATTCATTGAGTATTTGCTGTATGCTGGAGAGTGTTTTAAGTGCTCTTCCTTGCCTTATTTCATTTCTTCCTCACAGTAATCCTATGAGATGGGTGCTGTTATCTAATTAACAGTGGTAGAAATTGAAGCCCAGAAGGCTAACTTGCCCAGAGTGATGGAGCTAGAAGTAAAGGAGCCGGAGCTGAACCAGGCAGTGGGACTCCAGTTTCCTAGTCTGCCTGTCTCCCCACAGCTATTTTTAAGTGCAAAGCATCAAAATAGCATTCTTCTTGTAGGTCCTTAATGTGGAAGAGGGAAAGAGGTCCCAGGGAACTTGGCTGATCTTCAGGGGATTTTCCTGTTTGTTTTAATGCCTCCATTTTAAGTGGATTCTAGACATAGCTTTTTAATGACCTGGTGCTGCTTGCTCAGGAAAATCTCATTATATAACAACCCCTTCCCTGCGCCTTTGTGCCCTCCTGGACACAGATGCTTTGCTTTTTATTAAACTTACTTGTGATCATATAATAGAGCTGCTGTAATAATGGCTTTCAAAGTGAAGGCAAATTAGCGTTTTAGCAGTAAGCACTCTGAGTTTTCCTGGAAAGACACTTTTCTCGTATATGATTGGAATGAGGTTGTGATGGTCTCAGAACAGTTACGTTCAATAGAGGTTTGTTCCGTACCTGTGTGCCAGGCAGTGTTGTGGGCTACCAGAGTGAATAAGACAGACAAGATCCCTGTGTTTCTGTAGCTCAGAGTCTGTGTGGTTGGCCATACCTTAATCATGCTGTTTGGTTCTTAGGTCCAAACATAAGTCAAAACCCTTTGTATGGCAAGTGGCTGTTTGTAGAGGTGAAGCGTGAAAATTTAGCAGATCTGGAGGGACAAAGCATATCCACACACCTGCAGTTTTAGGAGACATGATCAGTGGCAAATGAGTTTTCAGTGGACCTTAGCCAAAACCATTCAGAATCATCAACAAAAATGGATTTGCAGAAAATTAAGATCCATTCTGCCTACTTCCTCCCACAAGAGCCTGAAAGCAGTAATATAAAACAGAAGCTGCTACAGAGAAGTGTTTTGCTAGTCTGTTAATCTTCATCTCTTCTGCCTTATCTTGTTGCCTTTCCCACAATTCCGTAGGTTCCCAGTGGCTGCCAGTCACCCATCAACCCACACCAGCCCCTTCTTCAGCAACACAAATTCTAAACCTGTACTTAAAGAGATATAACTACCTTTAAAGCTACTGCAACTTGACGGGTATATTTTGGGGGAAACCTGCAAAAGTCTGGGGAACTCCGTCTGCTGACCTTTTAGCAGACAGCTCTAGCTCTGTGTAGTAACAGTCCATAACAGAGAAGGAAATGAAGTCAGTGACTGCCTGCTGTGGGCCAGGTACAGCCCAAAGTGGTTTCCCATACACTGTCTCCTTCAGTGATTCTGACAACACTGTGAAGTAGATGGTGTGTTTTCCATTCTGCAGGAGAGAAAGCTGAGGCTCAGAGAAGTAAATGTCGCTTGCCCAGGTCTGTCTGCTTTACTCATAATAACTCTGTCCTGTCTTCTGTGCCGTGTTTTGCCTGAGTTCAGTAGGGAGTATCTGCCAAAAGGTTCTTCAGCCTGTAATATTTTTCTGCATGCTTGAGGCTTCATACAAGTGAGATGAGAAGCCCTGCATCTGACATCTTCCTGGTAATTACTGGAAGGAAAACTTCTGAGGGATGGGGACCTGGGTAATGCAGGGTATTAGTTATCTGTTCTGCCTAATCTTTTTGACTTTCATCCTAATGAGCATCTGCTCTCAACAGATGTCAGCCTGATGTATTTAATTTAGTATTTTGATTAAAATCAATGGGAAGTGTCAGGGTTTTTTTTTTTTTTGCTTCTAGCCACAGGTCATTGGGGCCTGGTTGAGTGTCATGGGCTAGAGATGGCCTTGTGCCCAGTCATCCTAATTCCTCTTAGGACTTCTTCTTTGAGCCATTAGTTTAGAAGTGTGTTCTCCAATTTTCACGAATTTCCTTTTGTTGTTGCTTTCTTATTTAATTTCACTGTGATCAAAGAACATGCTTTGTATGATTTCAGTTACTTTAAATTTGTTGAAACTTGTTTTATGGGTTAGCATATGGTCTATTCTGGAGAATGTTACTCGTGTGCATGGGAAGACTGTATTCTTTTGTCGCTGTGTGGAGGGTTCTATAGATGACAGGGAAGTCTGCTTGGTTGATAGTGTTCTTCAAGTTTTGTGTACACTTGCCGATTTTCTGTCAAGTTGTTCTACCCACAATTAAGAGTAGAATATTGAAATTTTTACTCATTATTCCTGAATTGTATACTTTTCCCTTAAGTTTTGTCGGTTGTTGCCTCAAATATTTTGGGACCTTGTTATTAGGTACGTATATGTTTGTAATTGTTTTGCCTTCCTGATGAAGCAACTTTTTTGTTATAAAATGTCCCTCTGTTCATGTAATGATTGTCTTTTTTTTTTTTCTGGTATAGATGATATACAATGTTAAATAAGTTTCAAGTATACAAGACAGTGATTCACACTTTTAAAGGTTATATTCTCTAGTAATACTGTCTGTAGTCTAGTTTTCCTTGTGTCAGTATAGCTACTCCAGCTCTTTTGTGGTTTGTTGGTTGCATAATATATCTTTTCCCATCCTTTCACTTTAAGCCTATTTATATCTTAGAATCTAAAGTATGTCTCCTATAGAAACCATGCAGTTGGATCTTATTTTTCTGTCTAGCCTGACAGTCTCTGCCTTTTGATTAGATTGTTTAGTCCATTCGTATTTAATGTTATTGATGTAGTCAGATTTTTCCCTGCCATTTTGCTGCTTGTTTTTTGTCTTTCTAATGTCTTTTTTTATTACTCTATTTCTCCTTTACTGACTTCTTTTGTATTGAGTGGATAGCTTCTAATGTGCTGTTTTAATTCCTTTCTTGATTTTAAACTGTATCAGGATCTACCTCAGACTTACACAAACCTGATTCTGGTAAAATATAGAAACCTTGTTCCATTATAGCTACATTCTTACAGTCCTGCTTTGTGCTATTATTGCCATATATATTATGTCTATATAATAAACCCAATGGTACAGTGTTATAACTATTGCTATAGTTGTTATAACTATTGTTATCATTTTAACTATTATTGTATGTTGTGTCATGTTCCAGGCATCCTTCTGTTGATTGTGTGCTGTGGGTACAACTGGGATACATCTTTTATAAGAATTTACTTTTCTTGTTAACTTTATTTTTGGTTGTTTTCTGACTCTCTCATCTTTTTTAGAAAACACTGGTTTAAAAACACAGGTCCACTTTCCTAGATATTTCCCACTTTCCTGGTATGTTAGGAAATTACTTTTAGGAGCCCTATCTAGTCTAGTTTGGCCAACTAAGTGGATATCTGGGCTGCTGGCTGTGCCGACATTTAAAAAATAGTTGAATTTCTTAACTTGATATCGCAGTTGCCTAATAAAACAGCTTAATTACTGTATACCATATCTTCACCTGAATTGGCAAATCTGGGAAAGATTAAAAATAGTGAATATAGTTGAAGGCTATTGTGGTAACTTACATGAGTATGAGCAGAAATGAAGGATAATTCTGGTGTTAGACCCTTTATCTCCTTGGCTGGTCCATTCTCCATGTTCTTGATCTCTCCAGTAGCCAGGCTGATAAAGTGAGTGGCACATTCCAGCTCAACATCAATTAAGACAGCTGTTTGTAAATCCCAGATAAATGGACAATTAGTGGTGGTGGTACTAGCTAGGACCGCTTTAATAATTAACCCAATTACCTTTCATTCTGCTCCAGTGATGAAAGTAAAGGCGATAAGGGGCTGGCTTGGTTGCCTGGGAAACAGAGAAATAAATGCAGCACTCCTCCCAGAGAACCCAGCTTTCACAGATGCCTTTCAGCACCAAGGGCCTTGTACTTATTTGGCTTCCATCAGTCACTGAGCACTCGTGCTGTCTCTACCCCAGCCTTTTATTGCATCTCCTTTTTCCACTAGTGAGAAGTGTGCTCGTCAAGAATGTAGGTTCTAGTTTCGAAGCTGGCTTGTCTGTTGCTTCTTCAGGCTTTTCTAGAGGAAAATAGCAGGCCTTGTCGATGAACTTTTCTCTTCCTTTTGTAATGTGTGACTACGTTTTTCTGTGCCTCCGTCTCTCTCGGCCCTAGGAAATTTCCTCTTGATAGCTCCCTGCTGATGCTTTACACCTGTGCTCTTTCTGTACTGTCACTTTGAAATGTACATACCACTTTCTAAAAGCTTAGCATTTTCCAGAGCACTTTCAGTCTTTTAAAAGATTTTAATGGTTCTGCCCTTGCAGAGTTTACTGTCTAGCCAGGGAGTAGCCTGGTTTTCTATATTTTTTGTGTGTGTGTGTGTTTTGGGGGGCAGGGGGCGGGGTTGGGGGACTTCACTAAAATTTTAATAATTCCTCTGAGACTTAACTGCCAATCCTGATAGGTGTGTGTGTGTGTGTGTGTGTGTGTGTGTGTGTGTGTGTGTGTAACTCAAACCTGGGCTCGAACCAGGAATTTTATGAGTTTTGATGCAGTTTGAAGTAACTCGGAATGTGTCCCCATGTCTCTTTTGCATGGGTCTGTGAGCCTGAGTGGAGCTCAAAAATGACAGCTGCTACTTGCATTGTAGAGTTGGCTTGAGAGGCAGTAGAGCAAAGTATTCAAGAGTTTGGGCTCCAGAGATAGACTATCTAGGTTCAGATATTCATGCTGCTACTTCCTCACAGTGTAATCTTGGTTAATTTAATCTTTTCTTGGGACTCAGTTTCTTCATCTGTAAAATGGGCATAAGAATAGTATTTAGCTCAGAGAATTGTTTTGAGGATTAAATGAGCTAATATAAGCACTTAGCATGTTTGGGGGTTTTTTTGGCACACGGTAAGTGTTCAGTAGACTCTAGCTATTTTCATTAGGATTTTGACTGTAAGACTTTGGGGCCAGCATTGAGTTAGAGCCGTGCTAGTCTCCTCACTGATTATAACCTTGCTGACCTCTCACTGTTCTTCTGTCTTCCTCAACAGTGCGCTTCCTGGGTCCCAAGCAGTGCTTTCTCCCCTTTGCTATGGTCAGTGAGTTGAAAAAAATCGGACTTGTGCTCTAAGACACCAGCAGATGGTAACCTGAAGTTCCCTATGTTGATAGTTTGACAACCTAATGTATCCATTGTTGCCTGTAGTCATGTCAACCAAGAGGGTTAGATTAGAGGAGTCACAGAGTTTGCATTTGAGTAACCCTTTTCTGTCTCTAATCAGAACTTGCTCTCATGAAATAAGCATCTACTCTCCAGACCAAGTACTTGCTCCTATGTAACCATGGCAACATAGGATTCTCAAAGTGGACCAATAGCATCAGCGTCATTTGGGATCTTGTTCCAAATGCAAATTCTTGATCCCTACCTCAGATACACTGAAGCAGAAATTCTGGTTGTGGGCTTAGGAATTTGTGTTTTAAATGGTCTTCTAGGTGATCCTGGTGCACTTGGAAAATTGGGAACTACTGCTCTAGATTAACTAATTAAAACAAGGGACAGAGGCAGAGAGGAAGAAATGGGAAGAGACGACTTGCTAACACATTTAAGGAGTGTGCGTGCCCGGAATCTAAGATGCGTTGGTCCTGGTGAGCCCCTGGTATATAAGTCTTCTTTATCTGGAGCTGTGAGTAATGAGTAATGGCGGGGTGGGGAATGAATGAATTTGTTATTGCCTGCAGAGTGCTCAGCTGGCGTATAATCAATTTTTACTTGATAAACATGTATTGAGCTTCTGTTTTTTCTGTGGCACAGTGTTAGGTATATGATAGTACCCAGATGAAAAAGACATGATCTCTGCTGTCCATACACTTTCCACCTACTATGTAAGCCCATCATACTCAGAAACGGCTAGAGGACAGTATGTCTTGTGCTAAGTGTATACACAGAAAAGAAGAATACACAAAAAACTGGCCATGGGAGTGCAGAACCTGCCAGCATCTCTATAGTGGAAAATAGGAGTCTATTAAGCTTTTTTGCTGGGACCGCAGGTTCTTGTCGACTCTGCTAGGAGTTTTCTTCCTAGGCGAAGTTGACCTATAGCCTTTCTTCTCACTTCCTAACTAGTCTCCTGCCAGTCCCCCTTCTTTCTCCTGAAAGAGAAGGTGGGCATCAAGGTATCCGGGCTGGGACCTGCTGTGTAACTTGTGCTGTGAGTTCTCTGTGCCTGGGGCCTCCCTAGACCCAGAGAGCTGAGCATCTGAGTCTTGTGGCTTGTGTACTTCTTAGGAATATTTCTCATCTTGCAGGTGCAACTGAAGATGCCCTCTAATCTCCCAAGGACCCACTATAATGCCAGAACCCTTTTACTTCTGTCTTCTTAGGTTATGATTAGTACATGCTTTGATATGTTTTGCAACCCCTCAGAACACATGATACAACAATACAGAAAGCTATGGAGGAGACGTGAGGAAAGAATAAGCGCAATACGAGATCAAAGCCCTCCCCTTTTTTTCCAGTGGAGGCAGTAGCCAGTCTTCACTTTGTTTGAGATTAGAGATCTTATACATACTCTGGAAAGACTTGAAATAGTCTTCCTTGTTATCCCATCTACTCCATTATTTTTTGTCTGAGTCCTTGATAGGAATGCTACCCCTCCACCTCCTTCTTTTTAAAACTCTGATCTCATATTGGCTTTTCTTTCCCTTTCTCAGTTCATGTCCTCAGGCAGTCTCATTTATTCCAAACTGGCTGGAAATGCCATGGGAGCTGGCAGACAGTACCTCTCACCCTCTCTACCAAAGTAGAGCCAACCTGTGGGTGTTAATTTCCTTTCTTAAACACCTGCTGATCCACAAGGCTGGCTCTTCCCCCAGGGTCCTTGTGGCACTCAGCTGGAAGCCCAGAGCAAGCACATATAGATATCTTGGTGTAAGTGATGAGGTGGAGAGGCACCTGCACGAGGCTGACCAGGGACCTTTTGAAGCGTTGAGACTTTTGGGGGGTGTTTGTTTTGGTCAGGTGTTTAGGCTTCCCTGGTAGCTTAGATGGTAAAGCATCTGCCTGCAACATGGGAGACCCGGGTTCGATTCCTGGGTTGGGAAGATCCCCTGGAGAAGGAAACGGCAATCCACTCCAGCACTCTTGCCTGGAAAATCCCATGGACGGAGGAGCCTGATAGGCCACAGTCCATGGGGTGTCACATCAGGGCCAGAAAGCTATCCTGTAGTGACATACTCCAGCCTGTAAAAATAGTTTCTCATATTACAGGGCCACCATGAGGAACCCCTGTGTTTGTCTGAAGCCTGGCTCAGTGCAGCTGTGTGCCATGCAGAAAGGGCCAGCTTCACTACTGGTGCCTTGAGCTGTGGGGTTATATTCTTTGGAATTGCTTGGCAAGCAAACTCATGATTTATTTCTTTTTTAATTTATTATTTTTTTTAATTTAAATTTATTTATTTTAATTGGAGGCTAACTACTTTACAATATTGTATTGGTCCTGCCACACATCAACATGAATCCACCAGGGGTGTATACATGTTCAAACTCATGATTTATACTCTTATGGCTCATGCCCCAAAATGTTCTTCCTAGGCAGAGAATTTAACTGGTCCAGGCTGCAAAGCAACAGGGGGAAGACCAGACAGGAGGTAAAAGGTCTAGGTTCCCAGTGGCAATAAGAGTCTTTCAGGGAGGTCGGATGTGCTGGAAGCATGTGAGGAAAATAAAACAGCATTCATTTTCATGAATAAATCTGCCTAAGAAGGTGAATTTTCTTCTGAATCTGCCATATTGCCAGCCAGTGGCAGCTTTGGTAGTACTTGCTCATTTTTCCAACAGGAAGCTCACAACAGTGTCTTTATTGTAATTTCCCTGGACTAGTAAACAACTGAGGACTGACGGGGACATATCTAGTAACTCTTACTCAATAGAGTAAATTAGCTTAGAGACTGTGACAGTTCTATAGCAGCATTTAAAATTTTCCAAAACATTTCTCTTCACGCTGAACTGGTAAAAGGGTTGTGGACAGAAATAATGCAATAACTCAAGCTTAGTACCATGAACTAAGGTAGTGGAGTGGTAAAGAATCTGCCTGCCAATGCAGGAGACGCAGGAGACGTGGGTTCACTCCCTGGGTTGGGGAGATCCCCCTGGAGGAGGAAATGGCAACCCACTGCAGTGTTTTCACCTGGAAAATGCCATGGACAGAGGAGCCTGGTGGGCTACAGTCCACGGGGTCACAAAGAGTCGGGCACGACTGAGCACGATGTTAGATCATATTTGCAAAATGTGGTGACTGTGGTGGAATGCAGTGCTTCAAGTGGGCTGAAAACAAAGACCCAAGAGCACTTCCTTGTGCCAGGGAGAGCTCTAAGCACTGTTCACATATTATTTCACTTAGTCTTCACAGTATTCCAGTGATGCCTTGGTATTACTCCTGTTTACAAATAAGGAAACCGAGGCATAAGCAGATGAAGTAGTTTGCCCACAACCACAGCTTGTACTTGACAGAGTAGGAATCAGAACTCAGGCTGTCTAGCTTTAGGTTGGGACTTCTCAAACAGAACCGTCATGGGGTATAGGGTGATGCCTTGTTGGCAGAAAAAGAGGCTGAAAAGTTAAACTCTGGTGTTTCTGTAAGAAAACAAAAAATAATTTGTTCAGCTTATGAAACCGCTACTGGGGAGCGGGCTGCAAATTCTCTTATATTCTTGTTGCAGCTCCTTTCCCCTCGCAAGAACCCTGTAGAAGAAATACATTCCCAAACAATGACTCCTGAAGCGGTAATTACACTGTTGCCATCCCATTGGGAAGAAGGCTGGGGCGGTGATTACATTCCAAAACAAAGCTGTTCGAGTATAATTGCACTGTGCTGCTCTTATCAGTCTGGGGAAGGCAGGCCTCTGGTCTCCATCCTCATTTGTTTTTGAGATGGAATCCGAATAGCATTCAATTAATAGGCAAGGCCCAGGCACAGGGAAGTCAGCCAAAAGAGCCAAGAGGACATTAACTTGCTCTTAGCGTTTTCCTCCCACCGCTTTCCAGACCTTTAAGTATCAGCAGATTTGAGGATGAGCCCATTTGAAGAAATGTATTTGGCTAATGAAGGGTTAGAGACCCCTGCTTAGAAGGTGTGCCCTCAAGCCCTCATGGGTCTTTGTACTTGAAGAAGAGGCAGTTAGGTAGCAGTGAAATTTCCCTGTCATCCCCAGCAGCTTTTGCTCTATCAGAGATTGGTCCTTCCTTCAAATCTTTCCCCCACATTCAAGTGTGTGTATGTATATACATCTATTATATATGTCTTGTGTGTATAGCTTCTAGTTGTGGAGCAGGAAGCCCCTCTCTGGTTCTGTTGAGATTATAAGGCTGACTTTTGTGAAATTTCAGCAGTCATCCCTAGATCTGGATTGAAAGAAGACATAAGCCTAATTTAATCGTTTTGTTTTATGATTCAGAGGACAGAAAACTGCCTGTGACCTCTTAGGCATGCTTGTTGAACTAGAGCAGAGAAAGGAGAACAGTGTCTCTGTTATCAGGTTGAGGGTTGCACAGACCCCTCGGGAGGGGTGTAGCCTTGGCCACACAAACCACCCCAAAATTCACTGGCTTTTAAAAAGTGTTGTTGCTTACAATTCTGTGGATCCAACATATATTTCTCTGATCTGAGCGAGCTTGATGGCTCTCTCTGTCTGGTGATGGCTTGGCTGGGTATGGGTGGTCGTAGTTGATGTAACAGATAGGATGGTGGCCTGCTGAAGATCACCACATCACTGAACTTCGCACAAGTGATTGAGATTTTGGGATAGGGAGATTACACTGAATTATCTGTGTGGACCCAGTCTAATCACATGAGCCTTTAAAAGCAGAGGAGAAAGGCAGATAGGTCAGTCAGTGAGATGCAGTGGAAGAAGATGGGAGTTGTTTGGCGCTCAGCCACCAGTCAGCAAGAAAACCAGAACCTCAGTCCTAAAACTGCAAGGAACTGAACTCTGCCAAAACAAATGAGCAAGGAAACAAACCCTTCCCGAGAGCCTCCAGAAAAATAGCATAATCCTGCCACCACTTTGATTTTGGCCCAAGAGACACTTGCTGGACTTCTGACCTGCAGCAATGAAAACTAGTACATTTGTGTTAAGCCACTGAGTTTGTGGTGATTTGTGGCTGTAGCCACGGAAAACCAGTGCAGATGGTTTCCCACGTCCCTGGCCTCGGCTATGGTGGCTCGTCTCTTCTCTCTTCACCAGCTTTTCCTCAGAAGCCTCTCGGTTCCAGAGAGAAATGAGCCGTCAGGCCCCAACGCAACGCGCACTCGGCGAGTCTCTGCTTTTTTGCTTCTGTTATTATCCCATCAGCTAATGAAAGCCACTCGGCTAACCCCAGAGTCAAAGAGGGGACTGTCTCTAAGCACATGGTGTCAGAGGAGAGGCTTGAATCATGAGGGGTCATTACAGGGACATACCACAATGAAGTCAGTTTTTGAGATCTGCGGTAGCCTAGTAACTCACTGTCAGCAAACTGCTTTTTAGAGTGTCCTTACATATACATGAAAGGAAAGTTTCAGCACACCAAGGGATATCGATGTATAGATTTTGAATTCCAAGAAATGTCTTGATTTTTCATTATTTAAATGGTTTAAATCATTATTTGGTTTATTCAGAGAGACATGCATTTGGAAATGACATCCAAATGGAAAGCTAGATCCTGGTTTTCTAGACAGAGCATTTCAGAAGAACTACCTTTTTTCTCTGTTTTCTGGGATGCAGCTCTCTATTTCTGTGTGCTGGAGGGTAAGAGATGTGCAGAAGAGCTCTGTGGGTGGCTGGGCCCCTTGGGGCCACGTGTATTTCTGTGTGGGAGCAAGACTGACAGGATTAACTGTGCAGGCACTTACTAAATTGGCTGTAAGTGAACCTGTGCCCATGGCATCATTTATAATCCGCAGCTTCTGTAACAGAAGCGAATTGGAAGAAAAGTGCCTAAAAACTAAGGCAGAGGGTCTTTGCGTGGCCAGTGACCACGGCACATTATGCTTTCTTAGAGCAGTTGTTGGGAGAAGGTAGAATTCAGTTCTTCTCAAGCATAGGAGTTAGCTTTTGCTTGGCCTTATTGATAACACTGGTGAGAAACTTATTTTACGGGCTCCAGATACGAAGGCACAGACTGGGCCTCAGGCATGTAGAGCCAAGTGTCATATTCACTAGTCATTCCTTCAGAACATGCTTGATGTTCAGAAGCATCTCCATAACTTGGTGGAACGCAAGCTGTGCTGTTAGTGAACTCTGAATTTTGCACTGGGCAGTTGGGTTCGAAAATAGGATGGCCTATGTACAAGAAAGATGTGTACTTCTCATTGGAGGTTTAAGCTGGCCTTCTCAAGAACTTCACCCAGCTCAGCAGGGCACCCAGCGATTTAGTGTGTTCCCTGAGCATCTCTCTGCTCTGCCTTAAAGCTCAGCCAGGATTCGTGAAATGACTGTGAGGCAGTCAGGGAGCTGCTGCCGCAGCTTGCAATGCATGTGCGTGGCCTTGTCTGCTCCTAGAAAGTGAAGAGAAGCAACTTGGCCCGCACTGGGGAAGATTCCACTCACAAGAGGAAACGGAGCAGCAGTATGTCTTGGGAAGAACAGTGCTGAGAATGGAAATGTACAGACTGTTAAAAGAGGCAGAGATGCTCGCCAAGCCAAATAAAACTAGAGCTTATCTCTTCTCTCCTGATAAGAAGTTAGAATGTGTAGTGATGGGATTCAGCCAGTATCCTTCCTGTCTTCTGCCTTTGCTTTTTGGGTCCCCTTCCTCACCTACTTTTAGACCTTTATCCATCATGGGTCACCGAATTTAAACTTGATGTTCTTTACAGCACAGCAAATACAGCTAACATAAGACCTAATTGAGAGCTTATAAAAGTCACAAAGTGTTTCTTGGCCTAAATATTTTCATTGATTCTGCTGAAGTGAGATGACTGGGGAAAGTGGTAAAATGTTAAATTGCTTCTTAGTAACTAATTAAAACTGAACATATCAATGCAAAGCTTGAAATAAGTTGTTTCAAATACCCCAGTTCCTCCACTCCCATGGTCCAGATAGAGAGACTACAGGGACAACTTAAGAACACCTGATCTGAAGAACTTTCCAGCTGTTCTAATCTTGTCTTGCCGAGGAAGAGCTCTAAAGTCCTGTGGGATAGAAGCAGCCAGCACCAAGAGTTAGCTTGGGAGTCGTTAATACCCCTCTGTTGCTATGAAGCAAGCCAAACCGCCCTTGAAAACAATACCATCTAGGTGAAAACAGTGAGCTTGCCCTGCTGGCAGCTTTAAGACCTCAATGTCCCCACTTCACCTATTGAACTGCCAACTCTAAGACTCATTTATAGAATTTCTCAAGCTGCCACTGGATGGAAGTACTAGGGAATTGGCCAGAGAAGGTGGAGGTGAGAGCTGTGAAGGACATGTTTAGAGTCAGGTTTACTTTTTGTCCCATTCTACCGTAATTTCTAAGTACACCATGTTTTAGCTTTGTTGTTGTTCAGTCACTAAGTCATGTCTGACTCTGCTGCCCCAGGGACTGCAGCACGCCAGACTTCCCTGACCTTCCTTATTTCCCGGAGCTTGCTCAAACTCAGGTCCATTGAGTTGGTGATGCCATCCAACCATCTCATCCTCTGCCTCCTCCTTCTCCTTTTGCTTTCAATCTTTTCCAGCATCAGGGTCTTTTCCAGTGAGTCAGCTCTCCATATCAAGTGGCCAAGTATTGGATCTTCAGCCTCATCATCAGTCCCTCCAATGAATATTCATTGTTTCCTTTAGGACTGGTTTGATCTCCTTGCAGTCCAAAGGACTCTCAAGAGTCTTCTTCAGCACCATAGTTTGAAAGCATCAATTCTTTGGTGCTCAGCCTTTCTTTATGGTCTAGCTCTCACATCCATACATGACGACTGGAAACACCATGGCTTTGGCTATACAGACCTTGATTAGTGTGGACTTACTGTTAGTTTTCATTTTCAGGCATGAAGTGCAGCTGCCTACCTTTTCCTTTGTGTTATTAGCATCTCTTCCGCATGTGAGAGGGACTTTTTTCCTGAAAGGCTAGTGTACTGTGTAGAGACAGTGCTCTTTTTTGACACCTGAAGAAAAATTGTTATGAGTATAGAAATCTTGAAAAAAATCATCTTAGTCTTGGTTTCTGGGGATCTCCTTTATTTAAAGATGCCTGCTAGGAATTCTCTGGTGGTCCAGTGGTTAGGACTCCAGCCTTTCCCTGTCAAGGGCCAGGCTTCAATCCCTGGTCAGGGAACAAAGATCCCACAAGCCACACAGCATGGTAAAATTTAAAAAAAATAAAGATGCCTGCTTCCTTTGTCCTCCTCATTTTGGATGCTAGACTTCCCTCTTCTACCTCTCTCCTGTTCTGAGACCTTTAAAGTTAAGAGTCAAAAGGATAAGGCAAGAAATTATGGACCCTGCGATGCAAGCGTGTCCTCTAGGGCCAGGTAACCAACTGTGGGTGACGAGGCGACGGAGGTGGGTCTCGAGTGCCCCTCCAGGCCTCGAGTACCCCGGGCCGCTGGCGCTTGCCGTTGCCCGCCCCTGCTGGCCCCTCCCAGGAGTGTGTAGAGCGCGTGTGCAGAGGCGTGCGGAGCCAGCGCGGCGAGGACCATGTTGCTTCCGAACATCCTGCTCACCGGTACACCAGGGGTTGGAAAAACTACATTAGGCAAAGAACTTGCATCAAGATCAGGACTGAAATACGTTAATGTGGGTGATTTAGCTCGAGAAGTTTGATCACCGGATATCATGGAGTCTGGCAAGATGGCTTCTCCCAAGAGCATGCCGAAAGATGCACAGATGATGGCACAAATCCTGAAGGATATGGGGATTACAGAATATGAACCGAGAGTTATAAATCAGATGTTGGAGTTTGCCTTCCGATATGTGACCACAATTCTAGATGATGCAAAAATTTATTCAGGTCATGCTAAGAAAGCTACTGTCGATGCAGATGATGTGCGATTGGCAATGCAGTGTCGTGCTGACCAGTCTTTTACCTCTCCTGCACCAAGAGATTTTGTATTAGATACTGCAAGGCAAAGAGATCAAACCCCTTTGCCATTGATCAAGCCACACTCAGGTCCTAGATTGCCACCTGATAGGTATTGCTTGACTGCTCCAAATTATAGACTTAAGTCTTTACAAAGAAAGACATCTACTTCTGCAGGAAGAATAACAGTTCCACGGTTAAGTGTTGGTTCAGTTACCAGCGGACCAAGTACTCCCACGCTTGGCACACCAACCCCACAAGCCATGTCCATTTCAACTAAAGTAGGGACTCCAGTGTCCCTCACAGGGCAAAGGTTCACAGTATAGATGCCCACTTCACAGTCCCCAGCTGTAAAAGCTTTAATTCCTGCAACATCAGCAGTTCAGAATGTTCTAATTAATCTGTCATTAATTGGGTCCAAAAATATTCTTATTACCACTAACATGGTCTCATCACAAAATACTGCCAGTGAAGCATCAAATGCATTGAAAAGAAAACATGATGATGATGACGATGATGACGACGATGACTATGATAATTTGTAATCTAGCCTTGACGCATGTAACATGTATACTTGGTTTTGAATCTATTGTACTGAGATTAAACATGCATGCTAGATGTTTCCATGTTGTGTTCTAGAAAAAATAGTATTTAATGAGTAAATATGCTTACCATACTTTTCGATTGAGCTGTTGTGTTAGATTTTAATAGGATTAGTGAAGGTTTCTCCTCAGCCTTTAAGTGTAAAAAATAAAGTTGCAATTCGTGCATTTAAAAAAAAAAGAAATTATGGGATTCTTACAGCAAGAGCTAAGCAGTATTGGTTACAAGTTGACTATTTCACATTTTACAATTTTACATGACTCATAACTTTTGTGTGGGGAGTATAACTGAAACAAACTATCAAACTTGAAGTGGCCTCGGGCCCTGTCTCTGAAGGAGAATGTTGAAAAGAGTTCTGCTCCTCTGAAATCTTTTTTGTTTGTTTCTTAATTGGGCAGTCTGTGATGGGAGGGGTTTTTTTTGTGTGTGTGCGCATCGATAGACTCCTTCAAAGAATATTGCAAACAAAGACAGACAAGGTTAAGGTCTAGTCTACTTCCCAGAGAAATCCATGCCCATTCCTTTCTCAGCCTAGGACTTGTACATTAAACATGAACATTTCACTTATGTTTTCCCTTGGCTTCGGTATTCATAAATGGTGCACGTTAGGAACTACCAAGAAGTCACCCATAGCTGCTTTCTTGTGAGAAGCCAAAGGTTTGGATTCTTCTTTTAATCATAATTAAGCTTTTGTATTCCAAATCATGCCTAGCACTGGGCCTTGGAGGCTGCCTGCCATTTAAGTTGACCAGGACTTAAAACTATTTGGGTCCACTTTCAGAAGGACCTAAAATACTTTATTTATTTTAAAATTTTTGCTATTGATGAGACTATTCTTCCATTTAAAAACGTATTCAGTCCACCTCACTCGTTTTCTCTTCTCCTCAGCTTCCCTCCAGGTGCTCAGGTTGATCCTGTGGGAATATAGTGTGACCGTCCTCATCCCGTAGATACCTGTGGGCCTTCTCAAGCTGAACCTTACAGCTTCCATTTCTCAGCTCCACTCTGTGTCACTTCTCTTCTGGCTTTCTTGACTTCCGATCCCCAGCTCCACCCCCATCTCTCTTGTTCTGAAGACCATGTCCAGCGTCTCCTTAGACGATAGACAGGGATTAGATGTCCTCGGTGCACTAGAACTGTACTGCTCTCCTTGAGCCTCACTTTATCTGCTAGGCATGGGGAAAGTCCAGCATGAGTACACGCCCTCTGTAGGTTCCCCCACTCTGTCCAGGAGGCAACAGAGCTACGTTAGAACAGACAGAAAAAGTTAGGGTCTCTCTTTGCATATGAGAAGGATGTGAATGGATCTCTTCTGTTCGTGTCGATCGTATACCTCAGAACAGTTATTTGTTCACTTATTCCCTTATTCGTTGAAAACTATTTGCCTCTGGTGGTTCTAATATATATTAACTTTATCATGAAAATAATCAACCAAGAAAAATACCAAAACCGACCAATTTTACTACTTCTCTCATTGCCATTATTCAGACGGATAATATAGTCGTGTTCTTAAGTCTGTGTGTTATGAATTCAGTGGATCCTAATTGCCCAACTAGGAATCAGACTTGCAGCCCTAGCGTTGATAGTGTAGAGTCTTAACCACCGGACTATAAGGGAAATGTCTGGAATGTACTTGAGTGCTACAATTTGCCAGGCCCTACGCTAAGCGCTGGGGATTTTTACTAGAAAAAAATAGATTAACTTTCAAGTTCAATTACTATTTTCATACCTTTTCAAAAGTGCTTTAAATTAATGTATCCAGAAGTCCTAGATTTTATCTTATTCCTTATTCCTGATTATTATATCAGAGTGGCTGTCATTCTGATGTGATACAGGAGGATGTAGGCTTTAATGAATGTCTTTGGCACTGATCGTTAATTGCTGATTTCCTGGTGATGTTGCAATAAAGTATTAATTAACCACTAAATCCAAGTTGACCTCTTGGTCAAAGAAGCAGCTTTGTTTTCCTGAAGGGAGATTGGGTTTTTTGTGTACGGCCTAACACACTGGTAATCCACCAAGTTTTGACTGGTTGGTAAAATGCAGTTGTGCTAAATAAAATCGTTATTGCAGTGTAAGCTTAACTTTGGGCCTGTGAAGTTGCACCTATGTTTCAGAGTAGGATACAAGTTGGTAGGAGACAGACCTCATGTTCCCTAGAGTGTGAGAGGCTAGCGTGGCGAGTATGCAGTCGGAGCAGCACCAAGGCTGTCAGATGGGCACTGGGAGTCACTGTCTTATTCAACTGGTGCAGCACCTTCATTATTGAAAATGGCTTTACTACCGTGTTGTGTCTTCTAATCGCTTCAAAAATACTGCCCTCCCCCCCCACAAGTGGTATGTTACGGACACAAAAAAACACTGAGGGCTACTGATCTTGTGTGTTAGAATCTGCGCTAGACATTGGCGGCCGGGTCGTTGTCATTCAGGCTCCTTCAATAATTCACAGTGTGATTTGAGTGAGTCACCTGGTCTCTTTGTCTCTGACAGGTGAGGATGAGGTTAGCCTTACCTCCATGTTCCTTCCAGGGATTAGTTAAGTTGGGGGGGGAGGGTAGAAATGGTAAAGCACTCTTAACTCTTTTGAAAAATGTATTACCTGAAATTAAAAGGAATAAAAGTAGATATTTGCCTTAGCACCCAGGTTATTTGCAGTACCTGAACTACTTGGCACAAGCCGAGATCACCAACTTTAGATGTTCTGGTGACAGGAACGCCTCGATGCTAAGAGACAGGCTCAGGTGGCTGTAAAGAACCCATCTCAGCTTAATAAACGGAGTTGCCGAAGCACATCTGAGTTGTGCTAGGCACCCTTGGGACAGAAAAGAAATACTTCTTGATGAACTAAATAGAGGTGGTCACAGTAACAGAAAGAGGAAGCAGGACTTGCTTCAGGTTTGTGCATAGTCTTCTCATAGACTGAATGTAGTTTGTGAAGTATCCTTTGACTCTCCTTGACTAATTATTATTTTGATCTCTTCTCAGTTTTTCCAGGGATATAAAGCCAACCAAAGATCTTAGGTCATTCTCTACTCCTTTGCAAAAGTTAGTGTAGATATGAAATAAGACATCAAATCCTGAAAATATAAAGTTATTTCTTAACCCCTTGGGACGCTAAAAATGTGAACATAATCTTAAAGAAATAATCTGATGAAGCAAACCTATGTGATTGAATTTATTATTTTTTTTTAATTTTATTTTATTTTTAAACTTTAAAATATTGTATTAGTTTTGCCAAATATCGAAATGAATCCGCCACAGGTATACCCGCGTTCCCCATCCTGAACCCTCCTCCCTCCTCCCTCCCCTACCCTCCCTCTGGGTCGTCCCAGTGCACCAGCCCCAAGCATCCAGTACCGTGCATCGAACCTGGACTGGTGACTTGTTTCATACATGATATTATACATGTTTCAATGCTATTCTCCCAAATCTCCCCACCCTCTCCCTCTCCCACAGAGTCTATAAGACTGATCTATACATCGGTGTCTCTTTTGCTATCTCGTACACAGGGTTACTGTTATCATCTTTCTAAATTCCATATATATGCGTTAGTATACTGTATTGGTGTTTTTCTTTCTGGCTTACTTCACTCTGTATAATAGGTTCCAGTTTCATCCATCTCATTAGAACTGATTCACATGTATTCTTTTTAATGGCTGAGTAATACTCCATTGTGTATATGTACCATAGCTTACTTATCCATTCATCTGCTGATGGGCATCTAAGTTGCTTCCATGTCCTGGCTATTATAAACAGTGCTGCGATGAACATTGGGGTACACGTGTCTCTTTCCCTTCTGGTTTCCTCAGTGTGTATGCCCAGCAGTGGGATTGCTGGATCATAAGGCAGTTCTATTTCCAGTTTTTTAAGGAATCTCCACACTGTTCTCCATAGTGGCTGTACTAGATTGCATTCCCACCAACAGTGTAAGAGAGTTCCCTTTTCTCCACACCCTCTCCAGCATTTATTGCTTGTAGACTTTTGGATCGCAGCCATTCCGACTGGCGTGAAATGGTACCTCATAGTGGTTTTGATTTGCATTTCTCTGATAATGAGTGATATTGAGCATCTTTTCATGTGTTTGTTAGCCATCTGTATGTCTTCTTTGGAGAAATGTCTATTTAGTTCTTTGGCCCATTTTTTGATTGGGTCATTTATTTTTGATTTGAGGAGATGCCATAGAGCTTAATACTAAGGACAACTGAACTCAAATTTCATCTCATTTCTTGCCAACTGGGTGACCATGGGAAAGTTGTTTAACTTATCTAAGCCTCAGTTTTCTTGTCTGTAGAAGAGGGGTTCTGTAAAGCCTTTCAGTGACTACCCTATTGAAAATTGCCAGTACTTTACCCTTGGTACTTTCCATTCCTCTTCTCTGTTTTATATTTCTCCGTGACACTTAATGTAATTTTAACATGCTGTGTGAACTCATGTCTTTGTTATGTAGCTTTTCCTCCCCGCCCCCCAGAATGTAATTCCCATGAAGGCAGGAATTTTTATGTGTTTTGTTCACTGTCTGGCATGTAGTAGAAACTCACTATATATTTGTCTAATGAATAAACGGACTCCATGTTGGGTAATTGTGAAGATTGAATGGGAACATTTATGAAACAAGAACTTAATGTGTCCCTTGGTACAAGATAAATACTTAGAAAATAGTAGCAATTATTGCACACGAAGCATCTTGCTACATATTTTTGAAAAATGAACAAAACCCATAGTGTTGTTATATCAGAAGGCCATGTATGGATATTAGGTGGGGCTTCCCTGGTGGCTCAGACAGTAAAGAATCCACCTGCAGTGCAGGAGACCTGGGTTCCGTCCCTGGGTTTGGAAGATTCCCTGGAGGAGGGCATGGCAACCCGCTCCAGTATTCTTGCCTGGAGAATTCCACAGACAGGAGCTCGGCAGGCTACAGTCCATGGGGTCACAAAGAGGTGGACACGACTGAGCGACTAAGCACATAGCATGCAACTTAAAAATACGAAATGTAAACTATTGCTGTGTTGTTTTTTATAATGTTATTTATTCTTTTATTTTGGGCTGTGCTGCGTCTTCGTTGTTGAATGAGCTTGCCTCTGGTTGCATGAGCAGGGGCTACTCCAGTTGGAAAGCACAGTCTTCTCGTTGTAGCAGCTTCTCTTGTTGCGGAGCACAGGCTCTTGGGTGTGCAGGCTTCAATAGTTGCGGAGTTTTGGTTCCCAGGCTTTAGGGTACACATTCATTACTTGTGGGCACAGGTTTAGTTGTTCTGCAGCGAGTGGGATCTTCCCAGATCAGGGATTGGACCCATGTCCCCTGCGTTGGCTGGTGGATTCTTTACTACTGAGCCACCAGGGAAGCCCCCTGTTGCTATGTCTTATTTTACTTTCAAGGTATCTTATATTCAAATTGTACCTAGGATGTATAATGTATTTACAGTTTTACAATATTTTTCCTTGTATTCCCATATTTGTATACAAGTTTCGTGTCTCTCTCTAAAATTATTAGTTTCCTCAAGTCAAGAGCCTTGTCTTTTTTCATATTTCTAGTGCCCAGTGCTTCTGTTATGGCCTGCTTTGCTGTAATGCAAGGGTTATGTTCCTAAGACATTCAGTGTAATAAAACAAATCCTGTTATAAAAACAGAGTTTTGGGGAATTTTCCAGCAGTGCAGTGGAATTCCTGCATTTCTCTGCCAAGGGCGCAGGTTCAATCCCTGGTCAGAGAACTAAGATACTGCAAGCTTCACAACATGGCCAAAAAACAAAAAAAAAAAACAAACAGTAGTTTCATTTGGAGGAGGGAGGTTTCTAAGAGTTAGAGAGTTCAACATACAGCAACACATTTTACATGAGGCAACTTCAGTTAAAATGTATTACAACTATATGAATATCGATATAAACCAAACCTAACATTTGATTACATCTTCCTTTTCCTTAAGAGTGATGCCTGGCCCTCTTTTTTTTTGAAAAAAATAAAATAAAATAATAATAATAATAATAACTACCAGCACAAATTCTTAGCACTTTTTTTTAAAACCATTTTTTAAAATTGAAGTGTAGTTAATTTATAATGTTATGTCTCAGGTGCACAGAAAAGCTATTCAGTTATGAATAAATAAAAAAATGCATACATATGTATGTGTGTGGGGGTGTATTCTTCTTCAGATTCTTTCCTGTTATAGGCTATTGGTGGTGGTGATGGTTTAGTCACTAAGCGTATCCAACTCTTGCGACCCCGTGGACTGTAGCCCACCAGGCTCCTCTGTCCATGGGATTTCCCAGGCAAGAATACTCAACGGGTTGCCATTTCCTTCTCCAGGAATTATAAGCTATTATAAGCTATGTATTCAATAAATATAGGTCCCTGTGCCATATAGTAGGTCCCCACCAGCCATCCCAAACTCCCCGTTCATCCGTCTCATGGGGAAAGGAGGGTTATGACTGGCAAATTACGACAGGAACATTTCTTCTCCAGAAGACGCAAAATTGTATGTGAAAGGAAATATAAATTTATTATACTGTTTGTGTTATGACTATAGGGTCAAATTACTGTAAATAATTAACATTAAATAATGTTAAATGTAAAAATGGGGTATAACTTCTTTGGAAGAGTGGGGAAGAAAAGGGCAGGAGAAATCATGTCCCGTCTTAGGAAACCAGTAGATAATTGTGAAAATTGAAAAATTAGTAACAGCAGAAATATGACAGTTAATTATCAGAAGAAAAACAGCTAAAAGATTTAAAAAGCAAATCAAGGGAGAGGATAGGGCAGGAGGCTGCTGTTTAACTTTATTAGCCTTGTATTACTCTTTAACTTTTAAAATTGTGTGTATGTAGTACTTTGATAAAAATTAAAATTTAAAAGCACTCCACTTTGTAATTCCCTTACTCACAAAATTTCAAAGGATTTCTGTTTCTTGCTGTACAGATGACAAATTCCTTGTCTTTTTTTAGCCTGATTTTATATTCTGCCTTATATGAGCCTCTGCTTCCCACTGAACTGATATTAGCCCTTGAACCCTGAACCACCTTGAGCAGCTAGAGCTGCTTTCTGGCTTGAACCGTTTTCTTCCTCTCCTCCTTTCCAAACCCGTTCGCTCTTTCCTGTAAGCCTTAGCTTCTGTTTCTCCCCTAAGCTTTCCTGGCTTCCCCTCCCCAAGTCCAGTGGCCTTTCCTCAACAGCTGTGGCTCGCGTGGTCTGTGCCTTTCATTAGACACTTAAGTTGCTTTTCTTGTTTGTAATGTTTTGGACAGAAGTCTTATCTCCCCAACTGGATTATTGGCTCCAACCAAGCAAAAAGGACATCTTATTACCATTTTATATACATCTTCCACTGTGCTGTGTTTGATAGATACCTGTTTAACATTCATTTCTCATTCAGCCATCAAAAAGCTCTCTGGTTTGAGTTCACTACTCTTTATTCTGGGCATGTCTCAAGACTCTGTACTTTGGCCTGAAAAATCTCTCTATCTCTGTCAGCCTTAGTGAGACTGAAGGCCAAAAGGTTTATCTCTTTGCGGATGATACTGTTTTTGATCGTCATGGTGTGCCTGTTGTTTTTAACAAAACATAACATGGACAATTCCTAATCTCCCCAACCCTTTGGATGCTTAAGCATTTCAGATGTTTTGTATTATTTGAGAGAAATGCTAATTTATCATTACTGTCACCCCTCTGGGAATTTGCGAACCTTCTCCTTTAAACTCCCATGTGTGACTATTCTCTGTCCTGCAAAAAGCCAGGAAAAACAGAAACAAAGCCCTCTGCAGTCTCCACTGCTTTCTCTTTGCACTAAGAACAGCCACCTGGCCTTTACAGGTGCCCTCCAGAGCTTCATCAGTGATAGATTCTCATCTGAATCTAGAGCCCAGAGTGACCTGAGATGCTAGTTTTTAATCTCCTGGAGGTCAGTGACTTCTATGAGAATGCGTATTAAAAGCCTGGACTCTCCCCTCAGAAAAAAGGTATATGCAAAACTGTAATAAAGAGTAACCAGGATTTGGGTTTTATTCAGGTACAATAAGGCCCGCAGATGAGAAGGATAGTCAGTCGAAAAGATGGTTCATTACTTACAGTTCTGAGAGTAGGGGGACTCACTGAGCCATGCAGGGCCGCGTGGGGTAGTGTCAGGGTCAGCCAGGAGGCAGGGGGAGCTGAAGGGAATGCCCGAGCCAGAGCCCTTCTCCATATTCTCAGGGGAAGGAATGGGTGAGGCGAGGTAAGTGTGCTGAATAAATTCAGGATCAGACAGTTCGGATAATTTTGACAGACCCCAGGATGGTCCCCAGTTGTTTGTACCTGGCTCTGGAGTGGTTTTGGCCAGAGGGTATATTGGTCAGGAGGGAATGGGATCTGGATGGGTTGGTTTGCGTGCTTGTAGACAGTTGTTTGCTGTCTCTGGAAATTAGCTAACCCGGAGAGGGGCAGTCCGGCAGTCCACAAGGACCTCAAATATCAAAGCACCATAAGATGTAAAAAACAAAAATGGCCTCATCCAGTGACACACGCATACACACAATTTAATTTGCAGTTTCAGTGGTTTCTTGGAGCTTCCGAAGGCCGTCTGTAGACCCAAGCAAGGTTTAAAACCCTGCATGGGCCTGGGAGCTCTGTGCCTTTGAATATAGTAGTTGATTTTAGACTACTCTCTTCACAAGAAGATCTGTATTTAATTATCTATTTCGGCAAGAAAGTGTAGCAACTGCTCAGTTTTTTTATGGTAAAGCTTTTCTTTCTACGTTCTTTTGACTTTTACCCTAGGAGCTTATTTGTGGGTATTTCGTGCCAGGAAGGATAAGCCTGTATCCCGTAATTGCTGCCTCGAGTCTGTGCTCACAGGGTGTCCTGATGACATTTTAAATACATGGAAAATTTTGGATGCATGAACTGTCTGGTGCTGAGTCTCTGCTGCATTTCTGCTCTGGCACCTGCTTCTCTCTTCTTGGAGTTTATCCCGCTGCCTAATTCTGTACATTGTCTCCAAACCTTTCATTAAGCATTGTTGGAAATTTTGCTTTTTCACCTCAGCATCCCCGCTTATCTTTTCAACAGAAACAGAACCGGCTCTGACTACTAGGCATTTCCTCGAATGAAAAGCTCCCCATCTCGCCTTTTCTGACTTTTCAGAGCATGAAATGGCTGTGCTAACCCTGCTGGCCTCAAGGCAAGAGCCTTGCAGAGGCAGACAAAGGGGACAGCATGCTCCCAGCTTGGATTCTCCAGAGGCCAGAAGGAGAAACTTCTTAACCTTACCAACTTGCAGTCAAAAATCTGCCCACCCCTGCTTTGTTTTGGCTGCAGTTAAGAAGGAAGTAAATTCTTGGTGTGTTTCCCCTGCATGTAACCATCAATTTCTTAGTGCCCTGAGTACTGTATTTTATAGATTCCAGAGGTTGGGTAGTTTCCTAGAGTTCAAAAATCAAACAGAAATGGCTTTAGGCATTCTGGAGGTGTCCTTTTGCTGGTTGGATGGATATTTCTCAAAGCCAGAGGTACTGTGGCTCCAAGGCAATGAGTTGAGTTGCAGCCGTGTGCTTTGTGCAGGGTGCTCTTTCTAGGGTACAAGGACTGAGAGGTACTTAAGTCTAGCCGAGGGATTTAAGATAGCCCTTACTCCTAAAGGGTTAACAGTTGAGTAGTAAGAGTCTGTGCATATTGAGGAAACTCTCTGTTTCTGTTTAGTATGGACTTAACGCACAGCTTCTGTAGCGGAGCATCAAGATATTTCATATAAAGATGAGAAAATCATGTGTTTCCTTCCCATCAAAAGAACCTATTTGTAGGAATTTCCTGGTGCTCCAGTGGTTAGGACTCAGTACTTTTACGTTCAAGGTCCTGGGTTTGATCCCTCATTGGGAAATGAAGATCTTGCAAGCCACACGACAAGGCCAAAACAAGGAAAAGAACCTATTTATAATGGCCTGTATGGATTCAGGTTCAGGGAAAAGTGTTGAGCAGGAACAGAGCAAGTATATACTTAGTTTCTAGATTTTGAGCTGGACCTCCGGTGGACTGAATTTTGTGCTTGTCTTAAGTGGACTGAGTAATGACAAGAGTCCTGCCTGGACTGGAAGGCGGGAGATGGAGCAGAAGGAATATGACAGAGCAAGAGAGAAACAAAATGCTCTGGGGCTTCTAAAGAGAAGATCATGTCAGGCTAACGAGATCAGAAAAGAGTTCTTGTAAAAAAGGATTGAGAAAGTCCTTGATTGGGGGCAGGGATTGGGGGATTTTAGGAAGCATTTGTTAGAGGAGAGAGGAAGGAGCCTGGAGAGTAGGAACAGTATGAACCAAAGTACAAAAGTGGAGATATACTTAAAGCATATTTCCAGAAACGTGAATAATGTGGGAGATAAGCAAGAAAGGTAGATGGCAGGCAGACTGTTGAGGGCCGTGAGTAACAGACCAAGGAGTCTGGTTTCAGCGTCTCGGAGCCATTAGAGACGGGAGAAGGTGAGTGCCGCAGTCAAAGCTCACTTTAGAAGTCATCCGTCTGGATTGGGAGAAGGATCGGGGTGAGGACAGTGGGGAGGGAGAAAGGTGGTTTTGTAAAGGGCAGGGCCCATAGCTTAGTGATAAGCGCAAGATTCTTTGGTGATGTTGCTTGTTGTTCAGTCGCTCAGTTGTGTCCAACTCTTTGTGACCCCATGGACTGCAGCACGCCAGGCTTCCTTGTCCTTCACCATCTCCCAGAGCTTGCTCCAACCCATGTCCGTTGAATCGGTGATGCCATCCACCCATCTCATCCTCTGTCATCACCTTCTCCTCCTGCCCTCAATCTTTCCCAGCATCAGGGTCTTTTCCAGGGAGTCGGCTCTTTGCATCAGGTGGCCAGAGTGTTGGAGCTTCAGCCTCTGCATCACTCCCTCTAATGTCTATTCAGGATTGATTTCCTTCAGGATTGACTGGTTTGACCTCCTTGCTGTTACTTACCCACACCCTAAGCAGCCTATCAGGAAGTTTGCAGGTTGTCATGCATTCTTTACGACAACCAGGGACAGAGCTTGCCTTGAAAAGCACCGCCGTACTTGGTGGTTTTCAGGCTTCCCTGAAGAGTGATAGCAGACCCAGTGTTTCCTTAGGAGTGCATCCAGCAGCTCTGGCAGAAAGGAAGAGACTAAAACGTCTTAAAACTCCTTTTGCTTTCCCTTGTGAAATATCTCTTTCAAAACCTAGAACTCTGCCACAGGCCTTTCTCAGAAATTTATCTAACCTGACATTAAAACTAAACCTTTCTTTTCTTCAAGAAAAGATGTTTTAAGGTGCTGTCTAAGAGAAAAGCTTGGGGCATCTGTGTATTTCATCTGTGCAGACAGACTGTTCCTAGGATGAACCCAGGAAGCCTGTGGCCTTAAGAACCCTTGTTTTTGTTGAGTGCGAAGTTTGTGCCCGTGTGCCATTGATAGCTGTCTGCTGGGTGGTTTCACCAGTGCAGTAGCTCAGGCTTTTACATGGTATAAACTTGATTCACGGAGACACAGGATGTGTTTCTGTGGGAGAAATCTTTTGTCAAGAATTCCAAGTAAACAGAATATGGCCATCTCTGCCCACCTTTGGAATTTACTGGGACTCCATATCCCAGAGTATTTCATGTTTGCCAGTTACTGTCTCACCCACACTTGGTTGGACAAGCCCTGAGATTGTGGGGACACATTTAAAGGTCCTCACTGTGTGCCCCAGCTTCTTGTTTGTCTCTTTCCTTCATATCCCTTTTTTCCTTTCAATAGTGAGAAACTTTCATATAAAACAGTATAAATACCTCTGTACAGGCACACACATCTATGTATATAGCAAGCCTGTGTGCCTCCACAACCAGCATGTAATAGTTGTTAATAGTTTCACTGCTTGCCTCAGTTCTTTTTTTTGGCAGCCTCGTGGCCTGCAGGATCTTGGTTCCCCTGCAGTGAAATTGCGGAGCCATAACCAATGGACCATGGAGGAGTTCCTCCTTTAATTCCTGAAAATAGAATCTTTTCAGATAAAGTCAGAGTTCCCTTTGACTTCCATAATTGTATTTCCTATTCTACACAGAGGAAACCCCTATCATGAATTTGGTTTATATAATTGCAGTCTATTTTTTTATAACTTAATCTATTAGTAAAATGTTATTGCTTTGTGTTTTAAGAGTTGCATTTTAATAAATGATACCGTATGTATCGTTTTTACAGCTTTTAAAATTCGGTGTTACCTGGTTTCATCAGTCCACAATGACATAGTTTGATTTCGCTTGCTCCTTTTAATTGTCGCCTAATATTCATCCATGGGCTTCCCAGGTGGCTCAGTGGTGGACTGCCTGCCAAAGCAGGAGTGGCCGGAGACTCTGGTTCAATCTCTGGCTTGGAAAGAGCCCCTGGAGGAGGAAATGGCAACCCACTCCAGTGTTCTTGCCAGGATAATCCCATGGACAGATCCCATGGCGGACTGCAGTCTATGGGGTCGTAAAGAGAGGGACACGACTGAGCTACTAACACAGATTCATTTATACACATGATCTATTCCCTATTGATGAACATGAAACTTTCTAGATTTTTACTATACCAGTGTGCCTTGAATTTTCTTGACGTATGTCCTTGTGAACATCTGCGGCATTTTTGGGTAAGATGTTTACCCAGAGATAGAATTGTTGTGGCTCCTTTTTTAGTCAAATAGCACAGATTTATTGGCTACTGAAGACATAACCCTCTTCTTAGATCCTTGAAGGGCATCTCAGAGTTATCATCCTGACTGGCACTTTGTAAAAATGGAAAACTTAAGATTTGTGAATTCTATTGCAAACCCAGGATCAAGGAGTTTTTCTCAGGGAGTCTTCTCAAGGCTTTTCTCAAACTAGCTATGTGGAATAAATGTATATGTTGAATATAGGGGATATTAAATGATAAAATGCAGAATTTTGCCATAAATCATTATAAAGGTAACTTCTCACTCTTTGTGTTTTTCCTTTTATATTTTGTTTTTAAACTGATTTATTGTAGGTAATTTAGACAGTGTCAAAATAGATACTATAAAATGCTTGAGTCTCTCCTCATCACTCTTAGACTCAGTCTCATTCCCCACAGGGAATTTTAAGTGCTACAGCTGTATAGTATTTAAAATTTAAGTAAAAGATTAACTCTCAGTGAGTTCACTATCTTTGGAAGGTGTCTTTCCAAATCGTTCTCTATGCCTAACCACACACATATGTATATTTTTATACTTACATAGTTTTCTTCGTTTTGTTTTTAATAGAGATGGGCTCATAGGGAACAATATATATGAAGGACATCTTTCTATATCAGTACAAACAAATCTACTTTATTCTTTTTACTGGCTGCTTGGCGTTCCATAGTACTATTGATTATAGTTTGTTAGACTGTTTTTTTTCCTTGATGGATGTATATGTTTATAATTAAAGATAAGCTCCTTTTGCAAACTGTGTTGCTTATTCCTATTCCTGGATGTAATTACTGGACTGAAAATTAACATGTGATTTGGTTCGTTATAATTCCGCCTGTCCCTGTAGATAGGATAATAGATAGTAAGGACTGTCTGGGGCATATCTTCTTGCTTGTGGAAGGGCACTTCGTAAGACTGGCAGTGACCTTTCTTATTGCTCTCATTGGTGTTCCTCACCTTTTGTAACTGTATGAATGGCAAAATTCTAAGTCAAAAATCTATAGTATTTACTGAGGAGACCAAAACTGAAAAAGACACATGTACCCCATTATTCATTGTAGCACTATTTACAATAGCTGGAACATGGAAGCAACCTAGATGTCCATTGACAGATGAATGGATAAAGAAGTTGTGGTAGATATACACAATGGAATATTACTCAGCCATAAAAAGGAATGCATTTGAGTCAGTTCTAATGAGGTGGATGAACCTAGAGCCTATTATACAGAATGAAGTAAGTCAGAAGGAGAAAGATAAATACCGTATACTAACGCATACACATGGAATCTAGAAAAGTGGTACTGAAGAATTTGTTTGCAAGGCAGCAGTGGAGAAACAGACATAGAGAATAGACTTACTGACACAGGGAGAGGGGAGGAGAGGGTGAGATGTATGGAGAGAGTAACAGGGAAGCTTACATTACCGTATGTAAAATAGATACCCAGGGGAATTTGCTGTTTGTCTGAGGAAACCCAAACAGGGGCTCTGTATCAATCTAGACGGGTGGGATAGGGAGGGAGATGGGAGGGAGGTTCAAAAGAGAGGTGATAATGTATACCTATGGCTGATTCATGTTGAGGTTTGACAGAAAACAGTAAAATTCTATAAAGCAATTATCCTTCAATTAAAAATAAATAAATTTTTAAAAATCTATAGTATTTAGATACTATACTAATACTGTATAGTATCTAAAATTTAAGTGAAATGTTGATTCCTTCTCTAAAGAAATTCTGTCTTAAAGCAGGAAAGAGACCAAGGCAATACCAATTGAAAATTGATGGTTAAGTGTACACAGAGACATAAACACTTGAACTCACTGCAGATTTGATGTACTTAGAGCCAGGTAACCTACAAGATGACAAATGTTTTGTGTTATGGAAATGGCTAATAGTGTGTGGGCAGGGATTTCTCTCTCATTCTGAGAAGCTTCCAAGAGGACATGAGATTTTATTTAGATTTTACCTGGATTGTAGACAACAACCTGACTGCATCCTTTAAGCAGTTGTCTCAATATGGGGCTTGTTAATAATGCTTTCCCACTTTGTGCCTGATATTAATGTCTGAACAGTGAATTTAATTAGAAACTATTTCAAATTAGCTGTTTCCATGTGACAAGTATTGTTTTCCCAGGATCACAGAGCACAGGCATGGCTCTGGGGACTGCTCGCATTTCTAAGCAGTTTGTGGTTGGAAACAGACCCATTTACCAAGCTTTCTCCTGCTTATTTTTTGCTCCACTTTCCACTAGTTGGTGCCTGCACTTTAGAACAAAGGTCTCAAATCTTTTTTTTTCCTCTTCAGGATCTGAAGGAAACCAGCCTGGCTGGGCCAGTAGGGCAGAATGTTTTTTTTAAAACCTTAAAAAATCTAGTTACTAAGATTTTTGTCAGGTTTGCTTTAGCAGAATCAGGATGTAGTTTTGACAGAACACTCAGCCATCTTCCTATAAGCAACTGCACCACATGGATTAGGAATTACTAACCTCTTAACCTTACTTAAAAAACCCTTTTGTTGTTCTTTCACTAAGTTGTGTCTGACTCTTTGCAACCCCTTGGGCTCCAGCACGCCGGGCTTCCCTGTCCTTCACTGTCTCCCACAGTTCGCCAAGATTCATGTCCATTGAGTCAGTGATGCTGTCTAAACATCTCATCCTCTGCCGTCCGCTTCTCCTTTTGCCTTCAATCTTTCCCAGCATCAGGGTCTTTTCTAATGAGTAGGCTCTTTGCATCAGGTGGCCAAAGTATTGGAGCTTCAGCTTCAGCATCAGTCCTTGCAGTGAATAATCAGGGTTGATTTTCTTTAGGATTAATTAGTTTGATCTCCTTGCTATCCAAGGGACTCTAAAAAGTCTCCTCCAGCAGCACAATTCAAAAACATCAGTTCTTCAGTGCTCAGCCTTCTTTATGGTCCAGCTCTCACATCTGTACATGGCTACTGGAAAAACCATAGCTTTGACTATAGGAACCTTTGTCAGCAAAGAGTTGTCTCTGCTTTTTAATACACTGTCTAGATTTGTCACGGCTTTCCTTCCAAGGAGCAAGTGTCTTTTGGTGTCATGTCTGCAGTCACTGTCCACAGTGATTTTGGAGCCCAAGAAAATAAAATCTGTCACTGTTTCCATTTTTTCCTCTTCTATTTACCATGAAGTGTTAGCATGTGAAATGAGCACAATTGTACAGTAGTCTGAATATGCTTTGGCATTGTCCTTCTTTGATATTGGGATGAAAACTGACCTTTTCCAGTCCTTGGCCACTGCTGAGTTTTCCAAATTTGCTGACACATTGAGTGCAGCACTTTAACAGCAGCATCTTTTAGGATTTTAAATAGCTCAGCTGGAATTCCATCACCTCCCCTAGCTTTGTTTGTAGTAATACTTCCTAAGGTCCACTTGACTTCACGCTCTAGGATGTCTGGCTCTAGGTGAGTGACCCCACCATTGTGGTTGTCCGGGTAATTAAGACCGATTTTTTTTAAACAGTTCTTCTGGGTATTTTTGCCACCTCTTCTTAATCTCTTCTGCTTCTGTTAGGTCAGCCCTAGTCCCTTAACAAAAACTAAGTTGCCTGGATGCTTTATCTCAACGTCACAAGTCCCAAAATACGCAATGTTTCCCTTGGACCTACTTGTGGGAAATCCATAAGGTCATCCACCTTATAGATGTTTCCTGCACTGCAAAGTGATGGCGAAATTGGCAGTCAAGACTTGAGTGTGGTCTTCTATATCCACAGATACAGATCAGACTTCACCTTTGCCCTCCAAGCCCATGGGGCCTCTTTGTTGGCCCTCAGAGCTTACTCAGCCTTTCTGTCCCTGGGTAAATAGTGATGTGGCAGTGATTAAAGTGAAGTGACACCGTGTTGTCCTTGGAGCTCCAGCGTCTCCTGTAGATCGAGTGAGCCAGGCTTGAGATAGACAGTGTCACAGGCTCGGGACCTCTGCACCTTCACGTCTGGGAGCAGCCTGGCCTCTTTCTTACACGTTGGCCCCAACTGACTCAGCCCAGTAGTGCTGTTCCCTGAAGTGTACAGGTGTGATTTGACAGGAGCTTTTCACCCTTTACAAACTGGGCCCCCTAATGAGAATGTGGGCTCATAGAGCAATAATTCACGTGTAGGTGGCCTGTAAGGAAAGTTTTAACAAAAGAGTTGGTTAAGAAGCCGATTTATTTTCTTGCTGTAAGTCTCTCGTCATGTGCTGAGTGGGGGCGGAAGAGGAGGGGAGGGTGGGGACTGGTGCTGCTGAAAGCATTTGTCTTCATTTCTGCCATCTCCCAGTGTTTATTACCCTGTGATCGACAGATGAGGAAAGCTGCCAGTCAAACCCACGTTCAGCACATTTCCATTTCCCTTCATTGCAGATTTTAGGCTTTTGAAATCTGCATCGTCTTTGCAGCAGTAAAGGTTGTTTTCCTCCTGCTGCTGACAAGCCCAGGACCCTCTGTCCCATCCCTCTCACTTGCACGTCCAGCACACAGTAAAGGCGGCAGGAGCTCAGCAGTCTGAGACCGGTGATTGGTGAGGGCCGGGCACTGCTGGAGTCGGTCATCGCTGTCTTTATTTTTCTCTCTCACCTCTTTCTCCCTGAGCCCTTTCCCCGTCCCACGTCCCCTGTCCCTGCCCATCCTCTGCTGCCCAGGCGCCCCTGCCAGCAGCCCCATCTGCAGCAGTGAGAGGATGATGTCCACTTTCCAGACACCCTTCCTGCCTTCTCTCGGGGACTTGCCTGACCCAGTGTCCTCCCAGGCACAGTGGTTGCTGGGACCTAAAGATAGGAAGTGCCAGGTTGTAGGGGATGTGGAAGTGGAGGTCGAATGATCTTCATACTCGCATCCAACCTGCATGTCTTCTCTCAGAGTAGAGGCTTTGAGGAGATTCCTGCCTGCAGGGAGTCAGTGCAGGGATGTTTGCTTTTGTTTGGGGGCTGTTGGGCTTTTGTGTGTGTCTCTGTTTCTCCTGGACACTGTCGGGGTTTGGAACCATCGAGTTTGGAACCATCGGGTCTGGAATGCTGCTCCTAATCTTTCAGTTGCTTGTGTTCTTGTGAGCTTATTTGGTTTTTTTGTCTTCAATAATGTCTGTGGGTAGAAGAAACGTAATGATATTCATTTCTTTGAAAATGGATGTTCTGCTTTCATAATTACTTGTCCCAGTTACATCATTAGTATAAGTGTAGATAATTGCTTCATTAGGACATATATGTCGAAGAAGGGCAGGTCTGCAGAGTGGTGATGAAAACAGTCCTTGGCGTCTTTATCTACCCACACGGGAGCATCTTAGCTTGACATCAGAGAGCTAGGAGGTACCAGTCACTCTGCCAACAGTCAGGATTAATCCTGAGTTTTAATGTGAATGGGAGGATGGAGTGAGGACCCAGTGGAGAGCAGCCTACTCCTTTGCTTGAGGTTGGCGGTGCATCGCTAACTCCCGCTGACACTGGTACCACTGAGGCAGCTTGATTGAATCATTCCCAGTCTCTGAATTAGGAAGCAAAGTAGCCTGATGGCAGCCCCTCGACCTTTGAACTTTCCGAAACTCTGTCTAATGACATGAGCCCTGTGCCCTGTTTGACCTCTTCGAATGGCTTTTTAAGGGAAAATACCCATGCCAGGACTAGAAGTTACATTCCTCCATCAGACCTAATGACCTCCTGTAGGTCTGAATTTGATTATGATTTCACACCATGTCTGTGAATGACTTTGTGTGCATTCTCTCTTTTAAGACATGTTAAAAACTAATTCCAGGATTTCCCTGGCAGTCCAGTGGTTAGGACTCAGCACTTCCAAGGCAGGGGTCATGGATTCAATCTCTGGTCAGGGAACTAAAATCCTACATGCCACATGGTGTGGCAAAAACAAAAAAAACAAAAAAAAACAATACCACATACTTCCACTTACAGAATGTAGAATTGTGGCTACCAGGGTCTGAGGAGGGAGTAAAATGGGAAGTTGTTGTTTAATGGGTAGAGTTTCAGGTTTGTAAGATGAAAAATTTCCAGAAATCGGTTTCACAACAACGTGAATATACTTAAAACTACTGAACTGTACACTGAGAAATGGCTAAGATGATGAACTTTATGTTATGTGCTTTTTGCCGTAATTTTTAAAAAACATAATATCAGATTCTTTGTGCTGCTTACTCCAGATTGGAAGGTTCTATCCACAGCTCTGGCCTTGATGACCATCTGGTTAAATTTCTCTTCCTTCTCTTGGCCTATTATAAAGCTGACTCTGCTATGGCCACATAATCCTGGTTTGAATTGTTGTTTTGAGAAAAATTTTGAGGACACTGTGATATGTAGAAATCTTTCACAGCTGTTCCTTTTCTCTTCGTTGCATAGTGTCTGTGTTCTAGGCCTTACTAAGATCCTTGTTGAGTTCACAGACTATAATTTATTACTTTGTTGGCCTCATCTAATGCCTTTGACTGCAACAGTATCTTTCTTGGGTCTGCTCCTAAAGTTCAGGATTTGTGTGTGGACTAATGCTACCCTTGTTTTTTATGAGCAGGAGCTTTAGAGCCTTTACATGTTTACTGGACAATAAAATTATGTTGGTTTAAGGTAATGGCAACCCACTCCAGTTCTCTTGCCTGGAAAATCCCATGGACAGAGGAGCCTGGTGGGCTGCAGTCCATGGGGTCGCTAAGAGTCAGGCACAACTGAGCGACTTCACTTTCACTTTTCACTTTCATACATTGGAGAAGGAAATGGCAACCCACTCCAGTGTTCTTGCCTGGAGAATCCCAGGGACGGGGAGCCTGGTGGGCTGCCGTCTATGGGGTCGCACAGAGTCGGACACAACTGAAGCGACTTAGCAGCAGCAGGGGCCCAGTTCCTGCTAAGAACACATATAGTCAGAAATTCCCTGGCACTCCAGTGGTTAAGACTGCCTGCTCTCACTGCCAAGTTCCTGGATTTGATCCTGGTCAGGGAGCTAAAAATCCCAAAAGCCTCAGGGTACAGCCAAAAAAGAAGCACATCTAGTCAATGACATCTGTATCTACTAAATATTTACCCTTTAAATGAAGTTAAATGTGTTTCAAATCAAGGAATTCCCCGGTGCTCCATTCGTTAAGGCTTCATGCTTCCACTGCTGAGGACGCAGGATCAGTCCCTGGTTGGGGAACTTAGATCCCACGAGCTGAACACGCGAGGGGAAAGAATTGTGTGTGTGTGTGTGTGTGTGTGTGTGTGTGTGTGTGTGTGTCTATAACCTTTATTGTATAATGAGTGATCTCAACATCAGTTTCAGTGACCAGTTAGAGCAGTTACCAAACAGTCTAAGTCTGAAAGACCACATACCTTACTAAGCATATTTCCTGTGTTGTAATTATAGTCACCCAAGTGATATTTTTGAGGCCCTTATTTTGTTTTATTTTTTATTGAGCTAACATTGGTTTATAACATTATGTAAGTGTCACGTGTGGAATATAAAAAACAAAATACATAAATATTATGTCTTTATAGAAAATTATGTCCCCTAATACTTCTCTTATTTTTTAGCCTCAGGAAAAAGTGAAGGTTTGTTTCAGCTATAGATGGTATATTCAGATTTGATCTTTGAAAACATACTTCTTCCTTCCAAAGGAAATAAATGTTTCCCTCGGCACTTTCATGATTTCTTGTTTCCATGCAGTGTGTTTCCTATAAATAAAAACTCTTATCTTATTCTCATGCAAACCTGTGGTTCATTTATAAAAACATACATGCAATGGCATGTTACAGCCATGAAAAGGAATGAAATACCAATACATGCTAAAACCTGGATGTACTTTGAAAACATTATGCTAAATGAAAGAAACCAGAAGCAAACAGCCACTTATCATATGATTCCATTTATGTGAGATGTCCAGGAGAAGCAAAATTATGTAGACAGAAAATAGATCCACTGATCTCTTCACTTGCTTTGGAAAAAGGAGCAAGTGGGGAAGGGTGGAGGGGAGCAGCTGCTAACGAGTAAGGTGTTTTGGAAGGTGGGGAATGATGACATGGCCTGAAATTAGATAGTCGTGATGGTTTTTGTAAATTTGGTTTTGATAATGGTTGCACAGCTATGAGCTAGCCTAAAACCACTTATATACTCTTAAGTAGGTAAATCATATGGTATGTGAATTATATCATAATAAAGCTGCTACTTGTAAACAAACTGCATAGAGTTTGGTCATTCTCCTCGGTGTCAAAACCATAATGAGAACTAAAAGCAATCTCTGCCTTTGGAGAAAGTCTTATCATCTGCCACCAGGAACTCTGCCCAGGTCCCCGGGCTGTAGAATAATTGACTATGGTCTTAGATGAGATCTTTTTAAATGGTGATAATGTGATAAAGTGAGTGTTAGAGAGTGCTTTGTTATATACTCCTTCAGAGAACAAGTTAAAGACTGCATTTAAATAAAGCTTTCTGCAAAGAAGTGTTCTTCCTAGAATGCTATTCAGTATATACTTAGGAAGCATACTTTTTATGTCCAAATAATACTGTGTTGTATTGCTGTAAGTTATTTTTCACGAACAGAAACCAGTTTATTAATTTACAAAGAACTCAATCTATTAAAAAAAAAAACCACTCTTAAAAATAACCAAACATGAAAATACACAAAAGATATGTGGGTAGGCAGCACACACTAAAAGAAATACAATGAGCCAGTAAACAAATATGGCACAAAGAAATGGTCATCAAGACTCTGAAATTATAAAAGAAGTGCAAAAGGATACCAAAAATGGAATTGCCTTATTTTATTTCATAAAGTGACCAAAATGTGTATTGAATAGTGTTTTTAATAATAGCCTTGTTGAGATGCAATTCACATACCATCTAGTTTACCTGCATAAAGTATATATAGTTCAGTGGTTTAATATATTCACAGAGTCGTGCAGTCTTTGCCGCTGTCTGTGTATTTCTGAACATTTTATCACCTTGTAAAAACCCCATACCCATTAGCAGCCACGTCCCCCTCCCCCTCCGCTTTGCGGCCCACTCCAGCCCTGGGCAGTTTCTAATCTACTTTTTGACTGTTGCTTTGCCTATTCTAGACATCTCATGTAAATGGAATCATACAGTGTGTGGTCTTTTGTGGCTGGATTTCTAAGAAGAATTTTGAAAAGTTGATTAGTTGTTTAGTTGGATCTGCCTCGAGGGGTCTGGTGTCAGTTCTACTGACCAATTAGCAAGCTGGCTCTGAACTTCATATCACAACCAAGCAGAAGGAGAGTGATTGTGCTTCCAGGCTGATGGGTGTTTGCACCCCCAGCCTCATTCTTATTCTGTCTTCCCAGCAGCAGCATACTCAGAGACAGCCGTTCTGAATTAGGCAGCCTCAAATGCAGCAATTTTATAGGACTGAAATATAATTTAATCGTTTCCTTCTTTGTAACTTGACCTTCTCTACCCTCCCGAATTAGCTTTTCTGATAGATTTGCTAATGATTCCTATTGTTCCATATTTTCACTGTACTGTTGAATCATACTCTTCATATTCCTGCTCCTAGAACAGATCTTGGAGAGAGGCTAAAAAGCTGTTTACTAGGGAAACAAAAGGTCCCTAATTCTCCTTTCCAAGCAACAGGAGAGAAGAGTCTGAGAGAAGCAGAGATGCATGCAGGCTACCAGCCTTGGTAGAGCTCACCTACCATATGACTGTCATGATTGTTAAGGTTTTACCCCTAGACACATTCCTGAGGCTTCCAGCCTGCGTATTAAAGACCTGACTCAGAATGAGACTTGGCAGCTTCATTTTTGCCATGATTGTTTTCTGATGGTTGGCCAGGATCACTGGATTCAAGTTTCTTTTTCCTCTAATATTATCTGTCATCAGAATAATCCTCATTTACTCTTTTGCTCTGAGGTTCTGGAGGAAGAATTCTGTGGTTGTAACAGAACGTGGTCTGCTGACTTAACAGTATGCTTATGGACAGCTCCTCTTTCCACTGTTTCCTAGAACATGAATGAGAATCTTCGGGGCTCTTTCTCTTTCAAATAATAGACTTTTCTTTTTTAGAGTAGTCTCAGGTTTACAGATTTACATGGAAAGTACAGACAGTTCTCATATATTTTCTTCCTTCTCCCCACATCCATAAGCTCCCCCACCATCACCATCCTGCCCCAGAGTGGTACATTTGTTATAATCCAGGAACCAGCATCATCACCCAAAGTTTGTAGTCTACATTAGGACTCACTGTTAGTGTTGTAAGTTCTGTGGGTTTTGCCAAATACATGATGACATGATCCACCATTATAGTACCATACAAAATAGTTTCACTGCCCCAGAAAAGTTTCCTCATGCTCCACCTATACATTCCTCTCTCCCGCCAGACTCCTGGCAGCCGCTGATCTTTACTGTGTCCATAGTTTTGGCTTTTCCAGAATGACATATAGTTTAGAATCATGTGAAATACAACTTTTTTATTCTTTCACTTAGTAATACATGCTTTCTTCCGTGTTTTTTCATGGCTTGGTAGCTCATTTCTTTTTAGAAGTGAGTAATATTCCATTGTATGGATGTACCACAATTATCCATTCTCCTATTAAGGAACGTCTTGGTTGATTCCAAGTTTTGGCAGTTATGAGTAAAGTTGCTGTAAACGTCTCTGTGTAGGTTTTGTGTGGACATACGCTTTCAGCTCATTTGGGTAAATACCACAGAGCATGGCTGCTGGATCATATGGCAAGAGTATGTTTAATTCTGCAAGACACTGCCACGCTGTTTTCCAGAGTGGCTGTACCACTTTGCATTCCCACCAGCAAGGAGAGACAAGTTCCTGTTGTTTCACATCCTGTTCAGCATTTGGTGTTACCAGAGTTCTGGATTTCAGCCATTCTGAGAAGTGTGTGGTGGTTTCTCATTGTTGTTTTAATTTGCAGTTCTCTAAGGAGGAATGATTTTGAGCATCTTTTCATATGCTTATGTGCCATCTGTATATCTTCTTTGGTGAGGTATCTGTTCAGATCCTTTGCACATTTTTAAATTGTTTTTTTTTTTTTAATTGTTGAGTTTTAAGAGTTCTTTGTATATTTTGGGTACCAGTCCTTTATCAGTAAAAGTGTTTTGCAGAGATCTTTTCCTAATCTGTTGTCTTCTCATTCTCTTTAACAGTGTCTTTTACAGAGCAAAAGTTTTTAATTTTAATGAAGTAAAATTTATCAGTTTTTTTCTTTTCATGGACTGTATCCTAAAAGTCTTTGCCAAGCTCAAGGTCACCTAGATTATCTCTTATATTATCTCCTACGAGTTAGAATTTTGTGTTTTACATCTAGGTCTATCCAATTTGAGTTAATTTTTTTTAAGTGTAAGATTTGCGTCTGTCTACCTTGTAGATGGATATCCAGTTGTTTCAGTGCTTTTTTGAAGAGATTTGCTTCTCTATTGAATTGCCTTTTCTTCTCTGTCAAAGATCAGTTTACTGTATTTGTGTGGGTTTATTTCTGGTCTCTTTTTTCTGTTTCATTGATCTAGACAAACGTCTAGAATAGACATATTCTTTTGCCAGTGCCACACTATCTTGATGACTCTGGATTTATAGTGAGTCTTGACATTAGATAAGTCCTCCAAATTTGGGTTCGTTCTTTGCGTATTGTGTTGGCTATTCTAGATCTTTCGCAGTTCCATATAAACTTTAGAATCAGTTTTCTAATATTTACAAAGTAATGTTCTAGGATTTTGACTGGGATTGTACTGATTCTGTAGATCCGGTTGGGAAGAATTGACAGTCTGTTAACAGTACTTAGTATTCCTATCCATGAACATGGACTATCTCACCCATATATTTTAAGATCTTTTGTGATTTCTTTCATCAGATAGATCTTGTACATGTTTTGTTAGATTTATATGTAAAGTTTTCATTTTTCTGGTGCTAATGTAAACGGTATTGTATTTTTAACTTCAGATTTTCAATTCCATTTATTCATTACTGGCATATAGGAAAGCAGTTGACTTTTTGTTTATCACCCTTATATCCTGCAACCTTCATAGTTCCAGGAGTTTTTTGTTTTGTTTTTGCTTGTTTTTTATTTTTTGAGATTTTCTACTTAAAGAGCTCATGAGGTTTTCACGGCAAGTATACTGGAGTGGTTTGCCATTTCCTCCTCCAGTGAATCATGTTTTGTCAGAACTCTCTGCTGTGACCCATCTGTCTTGGGTGGCCCCACACGGCAGGGCTCATAGCTTCATTCAGTTATGCAAGCCCCTTCACCACAGCAAGGCAGTGATCCATGAAGGGGATTTGTGGATGATACCACTCTAATTGCAGAAAGTGAAGAGGAACTCAAGAACCTTTTGAAGAGGGTGAAGGAGGAGCATGAAAGAGCCAGCTTAAGATTAAATATTTAAAAAATTAATATCATGGCATCTGGCCCCATTACTGCATGGCAAATAGAAGGGGAAAATGTAGAAGTAGTGACAAATGTCCTCTTCTTGGACTCCAAAATCACTGCAGATGCTGACTGCAGCCCTGAACTCAGAAGACGATTGCTTCTTGGCAGGAAAGCGATGACATATTTAGATAGTGCGTTGAAAGGCAGAGACGTTATTCTCCCAACAAAGGTCTGTGTAGTCAGGGCTATGGTCTTCCCAGTGGTCACGTATGGTTGTGAGAGCTGGACCATAAAGAAGGCAGAACGCCAAAGAATTGATGCTTTCAAACTGTGGTGCTGGAGAAGACTCCTGAGAGTCCCTTGGACAGCAAGGAAATCAAACTGGTCAATCTTAGGGGAGATCAACCCTGAATATTCACTGGAAGGACTGTTGCTAAAGCTGAAGCTCCAGCATTGTGGTCATCTGATGCAAACAGATGACTCATTGGAAAAGTCCCTGATGCTCGGAAAGATTGAGGGCAGAAGAAAAAGAGGACATCAGAGGATGAGATGGCTGGATAGCATCACTGATGCAACAAACATGAATTTGGGCAAACTCCAGGATAAGGTGAGGGACAGGGAGGCCTGGCACACTGCAGTCCATGGGGTTGTAAAGAGCTGGACTTGACTGGGGACTGAACAATGACAACCACAACATAAACAGTATGTCACCTGTGAACAAAGAAAGTTTTATTTCTTCCTCTCCTATCAAGATACCTCTTACGTGCTTTTCTTGTCTTATTGCATTTAGTAGGCTTCCAGTACAGTGCTGAAGGGGAGGGATGAAAAGTGCTTGTTCCCAGTCTTAGGGAGAAAGCATATACAGTTGACTCTGGAGCAGTGTGAAGGAAAAGGACTCGGAGCCCACACAGTTGAAAATCCGTGTGTAACTTTCAGTCAGCTCTCCATTCCTGCTCGTCCATGCCCTTGGATCCAGCCACCTGCAGATCATGCAGTGCCATTGTACACACTTGTTGGAAAAATCTCCGTGTATGTCGGACTCTTTACAGTTCAAACTCATATTTTTCAAGGGTCAAGCTATCTTTCCTTACCTTTAAATGTAGCTACAAGTTGTTTGTAGACATTGTTTGTCAAATCGAGAAATATCCCACTCTTCTGGTTTGATGACAGTTTTTGTCAAAAACAGGTGTTGGATTTTGTTGGATGCCTTTTCTGCGTCTGTTGATGTGATCGTACAATTTTTCCTCTTTATCAGGTTGATGTGACTTATTATATTAACTGATTTTGAAATGTTTAACCAGCCTTATATACCTGGGATAAATTCCCCTTTGTATAACTCTTTTATATACATTATTGTATTTTATTTGCCAACATTTTGTTGAGAATTTTTACTTCTGTATTCATAAAAGATACTAGACTGTAGCTTTTCTTTCTTCATTGTCTTTGGTTTTGGTATTGGGGTAATACTGGCCTCAGAAGCAGTCCCACTTCTGTTTCTGAAAGAGGTTATAGAGATTTGGTGTAATTTCTTCCTTCAGTGTCTGGTAGAATTTACCAGTGAACCCACGTGAGCCTGGCACTTTCTGTTTTAAGAGCCTTCTAATGATTGATTCAGTGTGTTTGATACAGGCCTATTCAGGTTATCTATTTCTTCTTGTGTAAATTTTGGTAGACTGTCTCTCAGGGAACTGGTCCATTTCACCTAGGTTATCAAACTTGTGGACATTGAGTTACTTGTAAAGTTCTTTACTGCTCTTCTAGTGTCCATGGAATCAGTAGTGATAGCCTCTCTTTCGTTTCTGATATTAGTAGTTTGTGTCTTCTCTCCCTTTTTTTTTTTTTTTTCTAGTTAGCCTGGCTAAAGATTTGTTGATTTTATTGATCTTTTCAAAGAACCAGCTTTTGGTTTCATTGGGGTTTTTTTTTTTCCCTATTGATTTCCTGTTTTCAGTCTCACTGATTCCTACTCTAATCTTGATTATTTCTTTTCGTCTGCTTACTTTGGATTTAACTAGCTCTTTTTCTTATTTCATAAACTAGATGTTTAAATTATTGATTTTAGATCTTATTTTCTAGGGTATGCATTCAAAGCAGTAATATTCCATGTAAGCACTGCTTTTGCTGCATTCAACAAGTTTTAATAAGCTGTATTTTCATTTTCATTTAGTTCAAAATATTTTAAAATTTCTCTTGAGATGTCTTCTCTGAGCCATGTGTTATTTAAAGTGTGTTGCTTAATCTCCAAGTATTTTGGAATTTACCAGTTGTCTTTCCATTACTGATTTCTAGTTTAATTTCCTTGATTTCTGACAGCATGTTTTGAATGATTTCAGTCCTTTTAAATTTGTTACAGTGTGTTTTGTGGACCAGTATGTGGACTGTCTTTGCTTGAGCTGTCTTTCAAGGGGAACGTTCCTAAGGAATCTAGGTCCTACGCATTTGCTCCTAATTCTGAAATGAGGCGCTTCCCTTTCTTGGTCCTGGCACACTATTTGGACCCATCTCTTACACAAGAACCTGTCTCTGAGCTGTTGCTTACAGAGCCATACCTACAGAGGAAGAGCATGTAGAGATTGGTGTAAATAATTAAAATAATTTTAATGGCAGTCATTTATTAGATGGGTTTCCCTGGTGGCTCATTGGTAAAGAATCTGCCTGGCCAATGCAGGAGACGTAGGTTCCATCCCTGGGTTGGAAAGATTCCCTGGAGAAGGAAATGGCAACCCACTCTAGTATTCTTGCCTTTGAAATCCCATGGACAGAGGAACCTGGCAGGCTACAGTCCGTGGGGTCGCGGAAGTGTCAGACCCAACTTAGCCACTCAGCAACAATAACATTTATTAGACACTTACTATTTGCCATCACTTTACAAGTATTTTTTCAGTGAGTTTTCCAAATAGCCCTGTAAATTGAAAGGATTTTTATTTCCTTTTTACAGATAAGGCAACTGAGATTCAGAGAGATTAATTTACAGAGGCATACAAATATAGATACTAGCAGTAAGTGTCAAAGTCAGACCCATCTGATTCTGAAGCCCATATTCTCAGAAACCACGTTAAAAACAGGTAACTCATAAGATCCCAGTTCAAGGCAGACTCTAATCCGTGGCCAAAACGGGAGACTGGAAGTTTGCCGAAGAAATATTTGTGTGCCTTTTGTTAGTTTCTCTCCAAAATCGGTGTCGCCGACAGTTCTGGTGCCTTTAGTGAGTGAGCATCCCAGTAGTACTGCTTTCTATGAACACTGATCTTGAAGTTAAAATACAGGCTGTGTTTTATCTAACTTGGAGTTTCCCAGCCAGGAATGATTCTGATCCCCAGGGAACATTGTTGGTGGTCACAGCTGGGTGTGAAGGGGTGGTGTGCTCCTGGCAGTCCATGAGCACAAGTCCTGAGCATCCCAGCACGCACAAGACCCACCCCACCCCTAAAGGAAGGCTTACCTTCCAGGGAATTCGAAGCGGGACGGCATCGGCGAGGGTCAGGAAACAATTGCTTAATTAAACGTTAATTAAGGATATAAAGAGTAATAGAATAAGGATAGCTCAGCAGGAAAATTCAGTGGAGAAAAGAGGCTGAATAATTCAGCCAGAAGGTGAGAGAAAGAACGACATGGGGAGACCAAGTTTCCGTAAACAAGGCCCGCACTTTATTTTCCAAAGTAGTTTTATACCTTAAGTTGTGCGTGGAGGATAATGGGGGAAGGGGTAGAGTTAGCAGTAAGCCAGGCTTTCTTCCTGCAAACTTTATCATATGCAAAAGTTGAGGTGAATTACATCATCTTCTGGCCAGGGGGCCTGTCAACATTTTAAGATCCTTTCTTCAGAAAACTTATTTTTCTCTAAAGGTGATTAGTCAGGCACCACCCTCCAAAAGCATTAGATAAAGTTGCATTCCTATAGGGCAAAGGTGTGGTGGGCTATAACAAGAAAAGAATTAACTCAAGGGTCCCAGGTTACAAACATTAAAGCTACTACTTACACCAATCATATTAATCAATACACTGCCAGGGACACAGTAGGTAAGGGATATGGAAACTTAGCAGCAAACATTGGCCCAACAAGTGAAAAACCCTTCACCAATACAATTTCTAATCAATCTTTTAACTCCTCAAAGGAATCTGTATTTAGACAGTTAAGAACATCTCATGCCTCTCACAGTTGGGAGGCTCTGAGCAATCACATGTGGCCGGAAGAACCTATTCAGGCAGGCTAGAGGACTTCCAAAGGAGTTCGTAGGTTGAAACACTATCACACCCAGGAACTTTATTAACTGGAGCTGTAAGTTAACTCTTTTTTCAGAGAGAGGTAGTGGGGGACAGCCCCCCGTAAAGTCAGAGGTGTAGGTGAGAGCACAAAGCAGAAAGTAGGCAGACTCTGGTTTTGGGGGTAGATGCTCGAAAATTTCCAGGGGGACTCCTGAGGCTCGATCCCGCCTTTGCGTATGCCGAGCCTCCTTCCTCATGACCTTTGCCACAGCCGGACTTCCTCCCGCTGGCTCCCGGCATTACCTGACCCAGTATACCAGTTGCGGAGGTTGAGAAACCCTGAGTCTTGGCTCCTTCCATTCTGCTGTGACTGAGAAAACCTCGAGCCCTCACCCTCACCGTGCTGTCAGGGTTTGGTTACCAAGGCTAAGTGCCTCCTCTGTAAATACTTTGCTGTAACTCCGTCCATTAATTCACTCTGGCACCTTTCCTATACCTTCAGCTTAGCAGCCGGAGGCCTGTTAAATGGTTGGGGGTTTTTTGTTACTGTTTTTTTAATAAGGTGATACTTTTTCTTCCTGATGTTTCCAAGAGACGGGCTCAGTTGGCCTGCAGTTCTTATGGAAGAGAACCTGGTGACGATACTCCAATCTGTTGCTAGCATCTTTAGCTCCCTAATCTGTGTTTACACGGCCCTGAAAATCAACTCTCCCAGGTGCCAGGCTCCATTCCACCTCAGCACTCTGGCACCACTGGCAGAGAATACTTCCCCAGTCTCTTCCCCACAGTCCGACCACGCATGATGGTTTTATTGCCCAGCTATTCTCCAGAAGATGTCTCTTGAGGCGTGGACCTGTGGGGTACTTCTGGAGCTGTGGGTTGGAGTCTCAGTCATTTGCGTTCCAGTTGCAGATAGAGCCACAGTGCTCTTAAAGCATCTGGTATTTTCTGTAACTGTTTTCCTGTTTGTAGCTCTCGTCCTCTTCCCCAGATTTTAAGCTCCTACAGTATGGAGTTTGTTTCTTCAGATTTTTTTTTCCCTATTAGCAACTAGCATTTCTTTCATCATATACCAAGAAAATCAACTTGGCTTCTTCCATTTTGGGTTATGTGCTTGTCTGCTAAAAGTTGAAGGAAATTTTAAGGAACTAAAGTAATTTGAGAGAGACTAGTGGTCAGAGGTTGATATCAACCAAACCAGAGGAACAATTCATAAACTCAGTGGAATTGAGCCTGAGTCCAAGTGAAAGTAAGTAATTCTTTCCTGGGAAGTGGACCTTGGAATTTTAAGAATTATTTTCATTGTCAGGGAAGCCTGGAGAAATCAACAAAGTTCCTATTAAGAAAGTCCTATAGGTAGCTTATCCTCCTCAGGACCCAGAGGTTCAGCAAAATTTCCCAAGTCAGATACCATCATTACAGAATTTTCTATAAAGGTTAAAAGCAAAGGCATGCATGTATTTGTCTCATTGAAGTGATATGCCCCAGGGCCCTCAGTAGGGGTTTGAGGTCAGTGGGCTCATTGACAGACCACTCAAATGCTGTCTTGCTTAGGCCTTCGGAGAAATCATGACCATTTTGGACTGTCTTTGAATCTGCAAGATTTTAAGGAATGTATTATTTTGATGGTATTGGTTTATCTAGAACAGTATTTCTCAACCTTTATTTTATCATTACCCTCCGAAGAAGCCTTTTTAGACACTTTTCCCCTAATCAATCCCTCCCGTGAAATTTTAATATCACAGATATGCTGCATATCTGCTCAGATACTGCAGTACTTTGATGGGAACCTGGGGATTGTACTCTCTCAAGATTTTCCCCCGACTCCGAACTAGTTTTCACCCCCACAGGGGCAGGACTGCCCATGTTGAGGATATGTTAATCCATTGGTAGAAGTATCATCATCTTGGAAATGAATTGTTGTGTGTGCCTTTCTTAACAAATTGAAACAGGAGTCTACCAATTCACTACTGTTCGAAAAGAGTTCTCATGCAGTGGCCTGCAGTTCCTGGGGGGCAGCGAGCAGAGCACTGTTCTTATATTTCATGACTTGTATGGAGATCGTCTTTTCTCTGAACAGTCTTGACCATCTGAGGAAGGAATAGGGAAATACCAGGAGGAGCAGAGCAATAAATGAAGCTCTCTAAAAGGAGAAGGGGGTAAAAAAAAAAAAACTTCTTGCAGTGACGTGCATAGGAGGAAGATGGAAGAATGTGGAAGAATCTGGGTGTAGAGTTGTCCATTGTTCCAAGGCCAGTCAGCTCTAACAAGTTCAGTTTCTCAAAATCGGAGTTGATTTGCAGCAGAAAACACCGTTTAGCTTGTATAGCATATACGAACGTTCTATTCTCCCAAGAGGGTTTGGCTCTGTCTGATCAGAAGGGTGGTTGTGTATGAAACGCACCTCGGAAGGAGGAGGAGGAAGAAATGACATGTTCATGTAAAATGAAATACAACTGCAAATTAAAGTGTCACCCTGTTTTTAAAAAAAAAAATCCATTTTTTATTTAATTGGTTACCAAGGTAAAAAATGTCATACAGAAGCGTATATCTCAGGGAAAGTTAAACCGTGAGATTTTACAAGTGAATCTGGATTCAAGGAAGTTCTCCTGGAGTAGGGGTGGGGCCGGGCAGGAGGGTTATAAAATATCGCCTTAATAAAAATATTCTGATGCGGAAAAGCTAGGCTCATAAATTTCTGTTGTGTTACATGCCAGGGGTCCAGAAAAAATGAACAAATATTACCTCATTTGTTCTTTACTGTCTCTGTCTGTCCAATCGACTGAATGCTGGCTGCCTGTTCCCTGGAGGAAGCCTCTCCTTTTGAGACATTTTCCTGGGAGGAAGGTCATACACAAAGGAGAGGCTTTCTCCGGAAGAGCGCCGCTCACCGCAAAGACATCAGGGACTGAATGCTCTTCTGCGGGGCCTTTCTGTGTGAACGGTGTCCTCTCATTTTTCACGTTTCTTTCCCAGCATTTTTATGAAAAGTCATTTGTCTTTTCAGATTGTCTCTTTAAGCCTACCAGATAGTATGTTGCCACACTGGTGGCACTAAGTCAGTGTTAAGTAATAGTGGAAAGGGGGGCTGATTAATATAACATAACGTAATATGGTATTTACAAGCAGAATTGTTCTTGAGAAACATGTCTGGTTTCTCTTTAAGATAGAGACTTGACAGATAGGACTTGTCAGCCGTCTTCAGCCTTCAGCATCTGCCTTTTCTCCCTCTCCTCCTGACCCCAGTTTTGCCTCCTGTTTGCAGTGGAAATATGTAGATAGATCTATAACGTGCTCTCTTTGTCTTCTCCCTGACCAGGGGCAGTGATTGGTGATGGACAGTCTGCCGTGGCCAGTAACATTGCCAATACTACCTACCGGCTCCAGTGGTGGGACTTCACTAAGTTTGACCTCCCGGAAATCAGTAATGGTAAGCCAACATAGAACTGGGGATCCTGGTGGAAGGTCTGTCTGTCACTGGTGAGCCGGATCTCTGAGACCTGCAATAGCACGGGATTTTTCATCACCTCATTAAGTAGCTCACGGCTCCATGCCATTTCTGTAGCTCTTCTTCAGCTCTCACTAAGCAATTCAGCAAATGTCTATTGAGCACCCACCCTGAGCAGTGAACTAAATGAGAAAGTGAACACCAAAATGAAGGTTTCTGCCCCAGGCACTTTACCGATTAGGGTCCGTTGTCTCAAGCCTAGAGGTTGGGTGGAACTGAGAGAAAGAGAAGGGGAAGGGAGTATAGGAGCTGAGAGCCAGACCCTTGAGGAAAGACTACAGTGATGATAAACTCATATTAATCTAGATCTGAATGGAACAAAGGGAGTGGCCTGATTGATGTGTGATTTGCAGAATGTCTGACAGTCCATTTTCCCAGCTTCTAAAGGACTCTGCAATACCATGTCCCAGTTGTTCAGTTGGAATCACAGCATCTTAGACATCTCATTTCATTTTCTCTCATGCTGCACTCTCACACATTCCTGAGAAGTGGAGCTTCAGCCTCTACTTGCAGTGATAGGTCACTGTCTGATAAGTTAACTCTAGCCCGCCACTGCTCAGCTCCTTTTCGGATGTTTTTTCTTATACCCAGCCGCCATTTCCCTTGCTGTCACTTCCTCCCGTTGGCCCTGGGTCTGCCTCTGAGCCTCCACAGAGTGAGTCTGGTGATGCCTCTTCTGACTGACAGTCCTTCAGCTGTTTGAAAGTAAACTGCCACTTGCTTTAAATCGTTCTTTTTAGGCCAGAATTCCCGAGGTTCCTTTTAAGATCTGGTTTTCAGATCCTTGACAGTTCTGCTCATTCCCCTTTTTACGTTTGAGGGGGGCACAACAAAGTAGAACACTCCAGGTGAGAGCTGTGCAAAACAGCGCAGTGGCGGTTTGCGCAGCGTCAGCTCAGCCCAGTGTTGCAGCAGCCTTTTCTGAAGCCACTGTTGGGTTTGCAGTCACTTATAATTCCTCGATAATTGTTAATACCAGAACTCTACCATCCTGTACTTAACTTGTGCAATTCGAATATTTTAAAAACCAAAGGATTATATCTGTTTCTGTTAAGTTTTATCTTAATAGTGTACTTAATAAGTACTAATAATTGTACTTCTTAGTTCCTGCCTCTCAACATCTTTTCAAACTTTGATTCAGTCTTTTTTCCCCAACCTTGTTTACATCATCTTCTAATTTGATAAACGTGCTTTCTCTGCCTGTCTTTGGATTGCTAGCAGAAGTGGTGTGTCAGGACTTTGCACCAAGCCTCGTGCTATGTTCCTGTGGACTTCCTTCTTGTTGATTTTGGTTCATGAATTTGCACCCGGGCTTGGTTCTTCACTCGTGAAACCCGTATTTTTCATCTTGTCTATAGGGTATTGTGAGAGCTTGTCAGATGCTTTGAAATAGTCAAGATAGCCTCTGTCTGTGGCATTTCCCAGTATGCCGGTTGTGGTATCCTTATGAGACCATAAAAATGAGGTCAGTTTTTCATGTCCTGATGTTAGTGAAGCCTCAGTAGCAATCGTTTTCTTCCCAAGTGCTTTTAAGCCACGTGGTCAATAATCTATTCTTTAACCCCACTAGAAATCAAATGCAGTCTACCTTTTACCTCATTAAATACTGTTTGCTTGTTTACCTATCTCTGGCCCAGATCCTATTTGCCATAATTTTCCCCAGGTACTTTGTTTCTTTATTCTATTTGATTTTTTTTTTAATTACAATCTGAAATACATTTACCAAAGATTTTTAAAATATAAAAGGGTATACAGTGAAAAGTTTTCCAACCCTGCTCCCAGCTACACACCTCTCCACCCCATAGGCACAGTTAGTAGTTTCCTGTTTATTTTTCAAAGATACTATATATATATGTACAAGTACATGGAAATGTATGTTTTTCCACCTCTGTTTAAGCTAGGTGGTAGCGTATTCTACCCTTTGGAAGGAAAACTGTGGCACACCTAGACAGCATATTAAAAGCAGAGACAGCACTTTGCTGACGAAGGCCCGTGTGTAGTCGAAGGTGTAGTTTCTCCAGGATCATGTACTGATGTCAGGGTTGGACCGTAAAGAAGGCTGAAGAACTGACGCTTCGAAGTGTGGTGCTGGAGAAGGCTCCTGAGAGGCCCTTGGACTGCAAGGAGATCACACTAGTCAGTCCTAAAGGAAATCAACCCTGAATATTCATTGGGAGGACTGATGCTGAAGCTCCAATACTTTGGCCACCTGATGCAAAGAGCTGACTCACTGGAAAAGACCCTGATGCTGGGAAAGAGTGAATGCAAAAGGAGAAGGGGTTGGCAGAGGATGAAATGTTTAGATAGCATCAGCAACTCAATGGACATGCATTTGAGCAAACTCTGGGATCAGTAAAGGACAGGGGAGCCTGTGTGCTGCAGTCCATGGGGTCCCAGAGAGTTGAACGGCACTCAGTGACTGAACAGCAACAACACAGCACAGTGTACATACTTTCTGTCTGTACTTTGCTTTCTTTATATCTTGATGATCTTTCCATATCCGTATATAGTTTATTCATTCTTTTTTATCGACTGCCTAGCATTCCACTCGGAGAAGGCAATGGCACCCCACTCCAGTACTCCTGCCTGGAAAATCCCATGGACGGAAGAGCCTGGTAGGCTGCAGTCCATGGGGTCGCTAGAGTCGGACACGACTGAGCAGCTTCACTTTCACTTTTCACTTTCATGCGTTGGAGAAGGAAATGGCAACCCACTCCAGCGTTCTTGCCTGGAGAATCCCAGGGACGGGGAGCCTGGTGGGCTGCCGTCTATGGGGTTGCACAGAGTCGGACACGACTGAAGCAACTTAGCAGCAGCAGCAGCAGCATTCCACTGCCCAAATGCAGCCTCTGGATTACTTTTTGTTGTCGTTGTTGCCCTGGGTGTTCGTTGCTGTGTGTGCTTTTCTCTAGTTGCAGAGAGCGGGGGCTCCTCTCTGCTGCGGTGCGTGGGCTTCTCGTTGTGGTGGCTTCTCTTGCTGTGGAGCACAGGCTGTAGGCACGTGGGCTCAGTAGTTGCAGCTCCCCGGGCCCCAGAGAAGAAGCTCAGTAGTTGTGGCTCAGGGGCTCGGTCTCTCTAGGGCATGTGGGACCTTCCCGGACCAGGAGTCAAACCCGTGTCTCCTGCGTTGGTAGGCAGATTCTTAACCACTGGACCAGCAGGGAAGTCCCACTAGATCCCATCTTTTAACCAGTGTTCCGCTGAGGAACTTTTAAGCTGTTTTCAGTCTTTCACTACACAAACTGTGCCACAGTTTGTCATTTTGCACATGTGCAAGAATATCATAGGATAAATTCCTAGAAATGGAACCCTATGTAGGGAGGAAGAATATGTAGATCTGTGACTTTGGCAGGTACTGCTAAATCACCCTCTGAGGAGAGAGCATACCAATGTATATTCTCACCTGTGGTTCATGAGAGTGCCTGTTTGCCTAAACTCCTGCTTGTAGATTGTTCTGTCATATTTTGGAGTATTTGCAAATCTGATAGTAAAAATAGTATGTAAGTGGGAATTCTCTCTTGATCCAGTCGTTAGGGCTCTGAACTTCCACTGTGGGGAGTACAGGTTCAATCCCTAGTTGGGGAACTAGGATCCTGCAAGCCGTGTGGTGTGGCCAAAAAATATGTATATAGTATGTTGATATTTTAAATTTGTCAGGTTGTATGGCTCTTAATACATTTAGCCAATTGTGTTTCCTTTTCTTGGCTTGTCCATGGGCTCACCTATTTGTGTGTGTGTGTGTGTGTGTGTTGCTGGTCTTTCCTTATCAGTTCTACAGGAGCTCTTTATAAAATCAGAAAATTAACTCATAGGAGGAGTTTCCTGGTTGTCACTTGTCTTTTGTCTCTGCTGAAGGTTATTTTTGTCATAGGACTTATTTTAAGTAGTCAGAATTATCCAACTTTCCTTTTATGGTTCCTAGATTTTGTGGCAGCATCCAGAAGATCAAATAGTACTTTTGTATTTTAATTTTTTCCTTTAAATCTTTGATTCATCAGAAGTTTAACCCAGTCCTAAATAAGCAGAGTATGACCCAGCTTTTCCCCCATGTGGCCACTCCTTTGTCCCAACCAGTTTATAAAAGGATTCATTTGTCCCCATTGATTTGGGATGTCACTTTCATCCTATTAGCATCCTGTGAATATATAGATGTATTTCTCCTGTCTTTTCTGCCCCAGGAATCTGTCTGATTATTCATGTAACAGTATCACATTGGTTTAAGTTTGAGGCCCTGTCTTTTAGTATCTGGTAGGACTGGTCTTCTCTTGTAATTTTTTAATCCAAAATTTCCTGCCTTCTTGAACATTTTGGTAGTCTATATGGACTATAAAACTACCTCGCTTCTTCCCTTCACCGCCCTGAAAAAGTCCTGTCAGTGTAATTAGTGTGGTTCCATTGAATATATGAAATAAGGAGATTCAGTATTTTTGTGGTATCTTCTTATGTAAGAACATGGCATGATTTTCTGTCTCTCCAAGTCTCTCTTATGTTCTTAAAGTTTTCTTCATGTAATTTTATACATTTTCAAAGTTTATTGTTAAAAGCTTTTTAAAAAATTCTGCTATTTTATTGCATTTATTTACTAATTTTAGTTGTTATTCAGTTCAGTCTCTGGGTATGTTATCGGTAAATAGTATTAATTTTACCTTCTCCATTTCAAGTTGTACACCTGTGATTTCTTTTTCTTGTCTAAGTGCACTCGCTGCTACAGTCAAGAGAAGTGAAGTCGCTCAGTCGTGTCCGACTCTTTGTGACCCCGTGGACTGTAGCCTACCAGGCTCCTCTGTCCATGGGATTTCCCAGGCAATAGTACTGGAGTGGATTGCCATTGCCTTCTCCAGGGGTAATGTACTATAGTCAACTGCCCCAGGCACTGTCCATAGAATTCTCCAGGCAGGAATACTGGAGTGGGTTGCCATGCCCTCTAGGGAATCTTCCCAACCCAGGGATCAAAACCTTCATCTCCTACAACTCCTGCATTACAGGCAGATACCCCTATCTATTCTTACTTTATTGTTAATTTTTATCAAGAATAGATACTGGGAATTGCCTGGTGATCCAGTGATTAGGACTTAAATGTTTTCACTGCCTGAAGCCTAGGTTCAATGCCTGGTTGGGGAACTAAGATCCTATAATCTGCGTGGCGTGGCCAAAAAAGAGAGACTAGATAATAAATTCAGTCATGTCGTAACAGCATCTATGATGATAACCATATGTTTTTTCCTCCTTTGGCCTAACAATGTGATCATTATGTTAATAGATTCTATAATATTGAACCCATCCTTACCTCCCTTGAATAAAGTTTTTCTTTGTCTAGAACAGTTTAAATAGTATTATAATTACTTGTACTTTTTATAATTTTAAAGTCTGAGCCAGATGCTTCTTTCCTTTTTTTTGTTCACAAACATAGGGAGAGGTCATTCTTTAGTAACATTCTGTCAGCTGCCCTACGCTGGTTAAGCAGATGAGCTCTTGAGCCACACTGTCTGGGCTCAGGTCTGCTCAGCCGCCTTCTAGCAGTGTAGCCGTGGTTAATTAATCTCTCCGCACCTTGGTTTCCTTGTCTATAAAATGAGGGTCATCATAGTGCCAACTTCAAGTGACTGTGACGAGAATTAAATTAGTACACATCAAGCACTCTGAACAACATCTGGCACTTACTGTAGTAAATGGTCAATAAATGTTAGCTCTTTTTATCATGTCTTTTTCTTGGGAATTATACCATGACTCTTTGAGAGTACAGCTATAATTCTAAAGTCACCCTGCCCTGTTTTCCGTACTCCAAGAGGTACTTCTGGAGAGTGACGTTCATATAAAGAAGATAATTCTGTCTTAACCTGTTGGCTCATCTGTAATTGGCTTCTGATCCAACATTCTGAGGCATGTTGTTTTCTCCCCAGTTGGAGACAATTTTCTTTGAAAGAAAAACCAAATATTCTGAAGAATGCAGGCCCTGGACATACTGCTAGCACAGTCTTTTTGGTTGTCCTTAACATTCTTTGTCTAAGCCTCCACTTGTTCTGACTGCAGCTTCCTGTCATTCTCCTTCTATGGTCCTTCCTGCTTCCTTTGATCATGGCTGTTGTAAAACCTGAGCTGATCAGAGAGCATTATGGTACAACCAGATTGACTCATTTAACTTGGCTCACCTGTCCCCCTCATTTAAGTCCTATGTGGTGTTAGAATTCTGCTTCTTAAAAGTGCCCTATTTTACTCAAGAGTTACTTAGGAAGAAAACTTGGCATTCCAAGTGTTTAGGGCTCATGTGTTTGTTAGTGGCCAACGTTCCTTGCCATGGTCTTACCCTCTAGACTGCCAGTCACTTTTACCTGAGGTTCCTGTCATTAACTGATTTTCTTGGTTGGCCTGAATAACCTCTCATTACAGTTTTGATAGATTCGGCTGTCAGCAGAGTTAAGTTGGGGATCTCTTAACGAATGCAGTAGCATTCGTTTCTGAAGCTTGCCTGCTTCCCAGAGGATGGTAGCGTTTGGCTTGGGCCCAGCACGAGCCTGGGAGCCACTGGCCCTCAGTTTTACTCATGTGTGATCAGCAGCCTCTGTGTTGCTGTGTCATCTGACTTACTCTGCATTGAATTCAGCCCTTTTCTAGAATTAGGCTAAAGAGTCTCACCACGTGTTTCTCTTAGTTGAGATGTAGTATTAATGAATTTCTATCTGTAAAGAGTTAAGTTTGTGAGTAAGGCCTTGTATAACATAGATAACTTTGAAACTGCTGTCATGGGAAAAAAAAAAAGCTCATTAGATTTACTAGATGTTTAAAGAGTAAGTTCTTACCGGTGAGTAGCATTGGTCTTCTGGGTGCCCCGGTGACCTTAAGAAACCCAGAGGCTGAGCGGTGGGGGCGCACACACACCCACAGAGGATGTTGTGATTGCCACTGCTGGGCATGCTTACATAGTGTCATCTGGAGCTCTGTGCAGGAGGCCTTATTCTGAAATCTGAGGGCTCAGAGATAGCCAAAAGGAAATTTTCCTGCTGATTTAAACTCCTTTGGGTTTTCCAAATCAGGATCTAATGCACTTGCAAAAGCGCTGCAGCCGCTAATCGCTCCTGTGGCCTCATCTGGCCAGCCAGCAACAGGCTGCAAATCGATCTTTGTACAAGGTATTTGTTTATAATTTATGGAGCTGATAGGAAGGCAGAGCCATCTGTTCCTCCAGGCATCAGTATTTCTTACCCCTCCCATTCCCTGCTAGGGCATTTTCACTTGGAAATCGTTTATAATTAGGAGGCGATTATGCTGCAAAGCCTGGAACATGGCTTCCTGCTGTCTTCCTGCATCGTTCTCATTCCCCCTGGAGCTGCCCCACTGAAGCTCTGAAGCAGTTCTGATTTGAAAAATCCTTGCTTTCCTAGCCCTCATTTCCATCCTCAGCTGCCCAGCTAACTGCTCCATCATCATTTCCCATGTGTGTCTTGCCTTTCTGTGCAGGGCTGTTTGCTGGAACTCCAGCTCAGGGATCAAGGGGTGTTTGGTGAGGCAGCAGTTTTCAAGTGTGGTCCTAAATCAGCAACATCAGGGACACCTGGGAACTCACTCAAAATACAGATCCTCAGGCCTCACCGCAGCAGTCAGTCCAGGTGATTCTGGTGCCTGCTACCACCTGAGAACCACCGTAGTAAGGCGAGGCTGGAGGCAGAAGGAAGGCTCTGGTGCGCGCGGGTTGCCACTATCCTAGGCTGTGTCTCACTTCACCTTTTTCTCCACCTGCTTACATTATTTTCGAGTCCAAAAAGGATGAGCTGTGCTTGTCATTAGTGCATTACCTTCCTATGGCCTGAGAAAACAAATAAGAGAGCCAGGAAATCTCTCCCTGTGTAAATTAACTCATCAAAATTTCAGCCTTCTGAGAAGAAGCTGCATGAACGAATTGAAGCAGTGACTACTCACCATTGTAACTGAACATTTCCATTTCCATGTGGGAAATTAATAGACAACAAGCAGCAAATGTAAATTGCTAATTGGAGCTCTGAAATATTAATGAAACTATAAACACACCACCCAGAGCTTGCTGAAACTACCAAGTCACTCTTTGCCTACCACGTCGCCGTCATTAGGGGAGAAGTAAAACCCTGGATCCCTAGCTACATACCAAATTGAGCCTCCTGCTGGAGAAACTCAACTTTAATTCCAGCATTCTCGTTTCACATGTTATTTGCATCTCTCTCTGAGCTCACTGTAGGAACTGGGAGCAGTTGTGAAATTGGGTGGAGTTGAGGGGAGGGGACAAAATTTGGGAGCTGGCCATTGAATTGGATTCATCCTAATACAGTACAAACACAAACGCAATGGCTTGGATTTGGGGGCTCACAGAATGCTTTTTGTCTATATGCCCAGTTTTTCAGGCAGTTAGAGCCAAACTTCTCAGAAGAAGAAAAACCTTACTTGTAATATCCTCCCCACCCCCAGCCCACCTTAGAAATTAATCTGGAAGTTGGATAGCATTGCTGGCTCAACGGACGTGAGTTTGAGCAAACTGCAGGAGATAGTGAAGGACAGGGAAGCCTGGCACACTGCGGTCAGCGGGGTCACAAGGGTCGGACACGCCTTAGTGACTGAACCACAGCAGTCTCGTGGTGCTTCTCTCATGTTGGTGGTGAGTTCTGAGGGTCAGTGCAGGCTTCTGTATGTTTAAACTGCAGGTTAACACGTATGAACCAGAGCTCTACAACAACAAGATAGAAAAGCCTACTTTCATAAAATACTCACATGCATTTTTGAGATGTTAAATGTAGAAAAGATGGAAACCGTGCAAAGCTGTCTTAAAGCCCACAGAGTCCATTTCCTTCTGTGTTTATTTTCATGTCCTACTTAATATTTGTGATTACTTTTTCTCTCCACCTTGGATGGTCAGTTTCTTTTTACCTTTCTGAGAACTGTGCCAACATCAAGGTTAGAAAACCAAGATGGACTCACTCTTAAAGCTCCCCCAGTTCCTTTGACTCTGTATCCCCAACTGTAATGATGTGTCTATTCAGGGAAGGGAGGAGATTGTCGTCTTTCTGGCAACAGGCTTGGGACCCTGAGTAAGGAGCAGACGGTCTCAGTGCTAACTGGATCGATCTAGCCATACAGGCTCGAGCAGATGGTGGGTTGGAAGTTGAGCGGCACAGAGCCCTAATGGTGGTAGCACTGAGCATTTGGATGTCATTATTTTATTAGTTGGCAAACAGAACCATCCTTGTGGTCCCTTCTCGGCGCCGCGTGTGATGGTGCTGTCGGTGTCAGCCCCCAAGAATTGGCACAGCAGCCGATCAGTGTGTTCGGATGTCTTTTTTGATCTACTCTGTCATCTCTGTGGCTTCATTAACAACACACAGAGAAAGGGAGATGAATACAGAGCTTTAGAAATCACTCCCAAGTTCCTGATAAACCTCAACACACCCTCCACCCACCCCTGGAAGGCAGTTCTTTGTTTTATTTTCCTTAGGGTAATTTCCTGAGGAAACTCACCCTTGACATTCCAGGTCAAACGGTTTGGCTCCCTGGAGTAGATCACCCAGAAATCTGGTGAGGGCTCTTGAGCTTGCCTGTTGGTTTGTTTGAACTATAATGCCTCTAACAGTGGCTGTTTAAGTAATCTTCCAATAAGAGAAAGAGGGAGGTCCCATGGTTTAAGACTTCGCATTTCCAGTGCAAGGAGCACAGGTTCGATCCCTGGTCAGGAAACTAAGATCCCACATCCTCATGGTGCAGCCAAGAAGAATTTTTACAGGAGAGAGAGAAAAAGTAAATCAGTCTCTTTGCACATGCATGTAAGGTCGATCTAAAGGAGACAGAGCCCAGAGGCGCTTGGACGTGCTGTGCATCCATGCCCTTTGGATGTGTTGTGCTGTTCCACTCATGCACTGGTTCCAGGCTCACATCAAGGGTGGACCACTTCCTGTGGGCGGAGATGTGCACAGTGGGCCTCAGAGAGGGGTTCAAATGGAAACTGAAACAGTTATGCAGGCCCAGTCCCAGAGCTGGCCAACATCGCCTTAGTTCTGTCACTTGGAATGGATTCTCCCCACCGACAGCCAGTCCTGCACCCCGCCCCACCCAGTCCCTTGTGCTGAGCCCGCCTGACCATGCATAATTCTCAGGAAGTGCTAGGTGCAGACTGGAGCTGCCCGTGGTCATCGGCTTCTGGCGTGGCTGGAGGGACAAGCAGAGTGAACACAGTTCCAGCCCTCCAGCCTTTATGCTCTCCTGTGAAATTAGGGATTAGTGTCAGCAAGGAGCTGTCCAGAAGACTGAAGTCTCTAAATGCTCCAGTTTTCTTAAAGGAGAAAATAAGACAAAGATTTGTGAGATGATCCCCTTCTCCAAGGTCACATAGAGGTGGAGAGGAGCACTGTCACCCCAAGCAAGTTTTACCTGTATCACCTTTTTCTTGGAATCAGCGGGTTTACATTTTTATTCATCTCAGTTTTGATCTTTTGGACAATAACAGCTGGTGAGTGGCTCTCCAGGAACAGTTTTTAATAACTTTCTCCTTATCTCATCTCTGAGACGATGCCTCTTAAGTGTGAGCCAGGACTCAGCAGGTGGTTGCGGTTGTGTTGACTCTCGTTTCCTACTACAGGGGTAGAAGAGACGTATCTTTCGGTGTCTTGTGTTGCTTGTCTCATGACCTTTTAGTTGGATAAGGCAGCCTTTATTATTTCTGGAGAGGGTTCGGATGCAGGCCCTTAGGGAGGCGCCCCCAAATGTCTTGACCCAGCACTTTCCACACCGTTAACTCCAGACTCCCTTACCCTCTCTTATTTCTTTGTCTGCTGCAGCCTCCGTGAATGTGCTGGTGCAGAACTGCAAGATCTACAATGATGCCAGCTGTGACATTTCTGCAGATGGCCAGCTCCTGGCAGCGTTCATCCCTAGCAGTCAGAGGGGCTTTCCTGACGAAGGCATCCTGGCAGTGTACTCCCTGGCCCCCCATAACCTGGGCGAAATGCTCTACACCAAGCGATTTGGTAAGGGATGGGACGCCCAGCGTAGTGACGCTAGTACCTTGGCCTGGGCATTCCCTGATGAGGCACCGCTTAGGTGGGAGTGATGGTCACACGCTACCCCCCTCCTTCACAGGCGCAGGTCAGAGGAAGATGCTCTGTCCTAGCTGGTAGCGTTGCAGGAGAGTCTCAGAGTAAGAGTCCTCCCCACCACCGTGGCATCACCAGCATGTTCCCATTGTGAGGGGCGAGGGTAGGGGAGGAGCTCTGTTCTCGGTCATGGCTCGGGGAAGTGGGCACACTCACACGCTGCAAGCCAGTCTGGCATTGTATAGATTTATGTACAAGGGTGTTCACAGCGGTATTATTTGTCACAGAGAAAAATGTCAAATTCTGAAGAGTTGCTTAAATAAATGATGGTGCATTGACAAGACAGAATACCACTTGGCCTTTAGAACGCTCTTACAGAGGGATATTTAATGGTGAAAAATGTTTGTAATGTATGAAGTGAAAAAAGTGGATTTCAAAATAGCAGTTACAGTATGATAATTTTTAATGTGATTCTGTGCTAATACGGGTTAGCATTCATTAAGTACTTTTTATATGTCAAGAGCTAGACTTAGTACTTTACACACCTTCTCATTGTACTCCTCACTGCCATCCTGTGAGATTAACCCCAGGATGAGCAAACAAAGATGAAGACCAGGGAGAAAGAAAAAAGACTAAAGGAAGATTATTTGCTGGTAATAGCAAGAGCTCTAGGGAGCGTCTCTCTGTCCGTCTGGCCCTAGGTCCCAACGCCATCTCAGTGAGCCTGTCCCCGATGGGCCGGTACGTGATGGTGGGCTTGGCCTCTCGGAGGATCCTGCTGCACCCCTCCACGGAGCACATGGTGGCCCAGGTCTTCCGGCTGCAGCAGGCGCACGGTGGTGAGACCTCCATGCGGGTGAGTGCCTTGCGTGGCGGTTCTCCTAGGCCTTGCCCGGCAGCACCATGCAGGCCAGAGCTGCAGTCTCCCAGCCAGGGCCAGAGGCGTCACACCCATAAGGAGCCAGGAAGGACTCCAGTCCGGCCCAGTCCTGACCAGCCGGCCTCACTTTTGGACGCTCTGGGCTATTCAAAGGCAGTCTTTCTCATACCCTAAATCATGAGCTGGGGCCCCAGAGGCCTGAAGGGATCTTGGGGTAGAGACCAAACTGAATACCTCCTTACCTCAACTTGAGGCCTGTAGTCTGGAGATACATAAAGAACCCAGTGAAATATTTGTTTTGTTTTGTTTTTAATTTTTGAGGAGGCAGGCTACAGAAAGAGATAGGTAGTATACTATGAAATGCTCCTCTCCTGAGGTTGTAATCACAGTGGAGTGCCCTTAACTGTCCCGTCCGTTTCACCAGCAGGGAAAGGTGGTGTTTAGGACCTGCTCTTGTCTGAAGCCGTCCTCCGTGTATTGCCATAAAAGCTTCTGGCATGGGGTTAGTGGCCTCCTGGACTCAACCAGTCTAGCTTCTGACTGAGATTCCCACATCCCACGGGGGCTCATTTGGCCAGGGTTTTGTCAAGGGGAGTTGAGCGTTTGAACGGTTCTCTAATTAGATGGTATTTAAGCTCTGTCTCGAGCTAAGAACCTGTGAATTCCCCCAGCGCTGTGTGCTGGGCCACTTATAGTTTATGCTCTTGCTCATGTGTTGTTTTGTATTTTCTTTAGCTGTGTGGTATGTCTGTTTAATCCACCCAATTAGGTTCAGTGTTAAGCTCCATAGGGGCTTATCCCCCAGGGCTGCTCATTTAGTGCCACACATGTGGATGCTTGTGGAATTCAGGCTGGAATCTGAAGCATTGGTTTAAAGAAAAATCCTAAAGATAGGACCCATGATATACAAAGCAGTAGAAAGCGGGTGACCAGATGTGGTATCTCTAGCCTCTTCTCGCTGCAGTTTTCTACAGGGAAGAAGCCCTACTCTGCTGAGCCACTTTCCAAGCCCCTGGAACGAATAAGGCCTTCTCCTGCCTGGGTGCCTTTACCTGGAGTGCCCTCTTCTCCCTGAAACCCAACTGCATGCAGGCTGCTTCCCTGCTGTGGAATCCTCTAAACAGGGCTGATCACTCCCCAGTAGGGAGCACCCTGTCTGGGTTAACACTCGTCATACCAAACTGCCATTCCGTATCTCCATGTCATTCTCCTCTCTCGGCTCCTTGAGAATAAAGACCCCGTCTGGTTCATCTTTGTGAAGTCCAAGTACCTAATAAGGAACCTGATATTTAGGAGAAGCTGAGGAAATAGAAGAGAATCTTAAGAAAAGCATCCTTGTCATTTCCAGCTTGTCACTAGCAGGACCAGTGAAGGCTGACTTCATGTACCACCATGCCTCTGGCAAGGGCAGAAACGAGGCATTGTCTGCTTTTGACATCATAATGACAGGAAGGTTCTGATTCTTGAATTCCGTGTGACTGGAAATGGTTGACACTGAGTGATTGGGAGGGGACTTCGCAGGAAGTTCATCGAGCCTGTTTTCTTACCTAGAGAAATGAGGATGGAAGGTGAACTTTAAGTATACTTATGTTAAGCAGATTTGGTTGGTAAAAGTACCTGGCGTCTGCTTCTCACCACCTAGAGTCGTGGTCCTTGCTGTTCTTCTTACCCTTCCTGCCTAACTATGGAATAATGGTTTCTAATCGTTAAGAGACAGGAGCAGTAATGGACATCTCCAGCCTCTTCCAGAAGCCAGGGCTCCTGCCCAACTTCTGGGCACAGTCTGCCATCCTAGCAAGGTTCCTCCCTTCCATAAGTAGCCAGAAACACCTGGCTGAAGGCAGACAGCTCCAGGGTAGAAGCCAAGATGCTGTCACAGATGGGGCCTGCCGCGTAGCGGGTGCAATTGAAGTCTGCTGTGGAGATGAGGGGCGCAGGGCACCCCACCAGCTGCTGCGTGCATAACAACAAGAGCTGCTTCTCAGGCCTCCCAGGCTTGTCAGGCTTTTGATTCTCAACAGGCTCCACCTGCTGCTTAGCAGGGGCTTCCCAGGTGATTCAGTGTTCAAGAATCCACCCACCGATGCAGGAGACGTGGGTTCGGTGCCGGGGTTAGGAAACTCCCCAGAGTAGGAAAGGCAGTGCACATCAGAAATCTTGCCTGGAAAATTCCGTAGACAGGGGAGCCTGGTGGGCTACAGTCCATGGGGTCGCAAAAGAGTTGGACACGACTGAGGACGCCCACACCGCTTAGGAGAGGAGCTTAGTAATTTGAAAGCTCTCATTTGGGAAGTGTTTCCCTCACACGGGAGGCAGGATCCGGGCTTCTCAGCAAGGTTTTTGCTCACCCTGTGTCCACCCAGTCTGACTGTAAACTCCCTTACTACAGAAAGGTTCCTGGTTTTCCAGGTCTTGGTTGCCCCTTACCTCCGAAGGCACCAAAGCACTCCGCACGTGTCCCTGAATTCAGTCCCTGGTGGGAGGGAAGACACCAGCTTTTGGGGACAGCTGTGTTGTACCACCGTTTAAGGCAAGAAGTGCCATTTTTGTCTGAGAACAGGGAGCTAGGGTTTAATGGGACCGTAGAGCCTCTCCCTCTTTGCACAGGTGAGTGTGGATGGGTGTCTCCATCCGTCGTGTCAGGCTCTGTCCGTGAAGGGCCTGTGGGTCCTGGCCTGTCCTGGAGCTCCTGTCAGACCCCCTTCTCCATGGGGTTAGCTCTTGGAAGTCACTGTGCTAACGTTGAGAGGTGAAATTGTTGGGCCAGCAGATGTTCCTAGGAGAACATCCCCAAGAACATTGACTTATTTTAATTCCCACTGAGGGACCGGCTCTCCCCAAGCGATGATTCCTTACCCAATCCCATATGAACACTGTGAAAATGAATTGCTAATTGCTCTTAGCCTGGGTGCACTTATTAACAGCAGTTCTTCAGACCTGTGGATCAGTGCTTGTCAAACTGTGCTCCTTGGACAACCTGCATTAGAATGCACGGGGTCCTGGTTAAAATACAGGCTCTACTTCAGACCTGAAGTCAGTAAGAATTGGGCGGAGGGGACCAGGTATTTGTGTCTGTCACACAAGCTTCCAGATGATCTCATATGCACTTGAGTTTGAGAACTGCTGTTCTTAATGACTGCTTTCTTCATGTTAGGTTTCTGCCCTCAGCCGCTCCAGCAAGGCAGAGACAGTCTCGGGTTCCCTTCTTACCGTGATTTTGTGTGTGGTGCTCTGATCCTTTGCTGATTTTGTTGAAGGCACAGTGCCTTTGTGTTGTTTCCTATCAGACTCTTAGCTTTTTGGCTGTCCGTGCTTCACCTCCATCCTTTCTCAGCTGTAATTGCTTTCCAGGGTTCTCCCTTGAATATCTCTGTGTGCTGAATTCTTTTCTTCCCCATGCTCAGTTTAATTATTATCCTTGTTTCTGGGATCTAGGGTCCTCAGATATTTGCCTTCTCTGCTGAATAAGGCTAGGCTTAGTCTTCCCAATCTTAGTATCATTGGCAAATCAGGAGAAATAAGATTGGACGCCTGTTTTGTATCTCCCTTCCCTCTGTCCATTTGAGGCCCCTCCAGGCTGGATATGCTGTTGTCCAGGCCTCAGGGCCCCACTTGCCGCCTGACTCCCTCACACTTGCTCCAGTGGGGCTTTTTGTTAATTTCTGTTTTGTTTCTAAGTTAGACATTTAGGGATTGCCAAGCTGAAGTTTTGCTGAATTCTCAAAACACTAAACTGCCTGAGTTCCTTCTCTGCTTTCATTTCCTAATTGGAACAAAGCACAATATTGTAACTGAAAACAGCAATTAATTTTCTAAAATTGTGGCAACTTGCACAGTGTAATAACTTTGGTTGTAACCAGTGAAAGCATAAAATAACAAGAATATAAAATTACTAATGAAACTAGAAGTAGTCATACAGCAAACCGTTCTTCCAGTTTGTATGGGTGACAAGTGCTGTTCTACCTCGGAATGGGGGCAGGAGTCAGCGGTGGGGGGTGTGGGGGGCAGTGCTAGGGCAGTTTGAGCTGGAAAGCAAGAATACATTTCGTGGTTTCCACCCAGGAATTAACAGGTGTTATGTTTCTTCTCCCAGATGCATAGACCAGCCCTCCCCACAGCAGGTGGGGGTCGTAGGCATGTAAGTGGTTTAATAAGAACTGACAGGGCTTCTCATCCCATAACCCCTGCTTATCCTAGAGGCACTGGCCGCCTGACTCTCAGCCGTGCTGGTTTGCTTTTCTCTGATCGTTTTTTTTTTGGGTGCGGGGTGGTGCGGCAGAAGTGATGGACGAGGGACTTGAGGGGGAGAAACAAGCCCTGGGACGGAGAGCAGTTTAGCTCTCCTTTCTCCCGAAACAGTATCGTGCTCTGTAAGGCAAAGCCTCCAATAACTTAAGGGCCAGTTTTATTGAAAGCTTTTTCTTTGTGGCTATGTGGTGAATCTGTATTCAAGGATCGAGCATCCATTACCCAGACAGATGGTTAGTTTGGAGGGGGTGTGGGGAAGAGAACCTGCCCTTCCCTCCCTTCACCGCTGTCTCTCTCTCTTCCTCCTGCTTCTCCCCTACTCACCGCCTTCCTCTCTGCTCTCCCACCGCCCCGCGCCCCTTCTTGACCCTGAGAGTTCTGCTTTTCTGTTCTGGGCTGTCCCCTGCTGTACCTTCTCCCTCGAGCGCTCCAGCTCCACACATATGCATCCCCCAGGACTTTCCTGGTGGTCCAGTGGTGAAGACTCCACGCTTCCACTGCAGGGGGCTTTGAAACTAAGATCCACATGCCTCAGGGTGTCACCAAGGGAAAAAAAAAAAAAAGAGAGAGAGATATGCACCCAGGTCATTCTCAATAGTTCCTAGGCAGCAGAAAAGGAAGGCAGGCTTTTTAGACCTGCAACCTACTCATATCTAACTGGGCAGTCGGTCTCGGCGTGTATTCCCAGGACTGAGTCCGCATCATTAGGGAACTTAACAGAAGCGCAGCTTCTCGGCCCCATCCCAGACCTGCTGAATCCGAAGCTCTGAGGGTGGAGCCCAGCCATCCTTGCTTTACCAAGCCCTCCAGCCGAGTCTACGGCTGAGTCAAGATTGAGGACCAGCCGTCAGCTGCACGGAGCTTCTAGTCAGACCCGTCAGTTTAGCCTGTTATTTGCTCTCTTCCTGTCACTTTGTCTCCTCCTGTCTCTGAAACCTCATCTGGTTCATTTCTGTGGCTCCTTTAGCCAGATCTCTCAGACACCGTCAAGAAGTTGAAAAATTGATGAGGACCTCCTCCCCTCAGCATTTCTGGATCCTGCTGGCATCCGAGTGATGGCACTTTAAGGACCAAGGCTGTGGGCCTTCTTCCCAGTTCTAATTAAGATTCTTACCTGCCCACAGTTGACTTCACTCAGGCCCATGACTGTTGGCCTGCATGTTATACGGAGACTCTTAGTCTTACAAAGTGAGAAGCAGCAGCTTTATCTTTCTCTCTAGGGCCTTCCCCGTCTGAAGGAGTAGTTGTTGAGTTCCTTTTCCCAACAGTCAGCTTACTGTTGTCCTTGGATGGGAGATGCTGCTGGGATACCCATTAATGGCTATCTTAGTGTCACCTTGGTCATAAAGAAACATTGGTTGGCTTTGTTTCATACCATTTCATAGCCATCTTCACAGAACAGCCTAGGGATGACTGATGATAATGATTATTACCATAGGTTCATTAAAATGGACCACAGAAAAGACTTGGCATCCAGAGTACTCAAATCAGTCATAACTAAATTGGAGCTGAGACCCTGGGTCAGGAAGGGTGGCCAGTGCTGTCAGCACTTGACAAGCATTATGTAACTAGCATCTGTAGGCTCTTTTGGCCTGTCCTTGCTCCAGTCTTCAACATATACTCTTTACCGTGGCTTCCTCCTTGCCTTGAATTTAGCCTGTGATCACATCCAATCATCTGCACTTACTTAGATTCTAAAAGTCTGATATTCAAACATGACCTATAACTCTAGTTCAATCCAGAGTATTCTCCAGAAATCTTCAGAGAACTGAGCCTCTTCTTAATCTTGTCTGGCCTTGGGAGTGGCAGACACGGAAAATAAAGAGATTTTATTTTTGTATCCTGGAAGGGTACTATTTCTTCAAGGAGAGATGGGGATAAAAGAGAGACAGCTTTGTTGTCAGAAATGATTTACTCCTTCCTAAGATTTTTGTCCTCATTAATTTTCTTAAAGCTGCTTGTCAGTTGATTAAAAGCCGCTTCCGCTGCAATTATCTTAAAGTTGACTTCAGAGATGTGGTTGCAAAGCATCCATCCTCGGAAAGTTCCTTTCTTCAGCACGTCGTAGGAAAGGGGGAGGAGGTATGGGAGAAGTCAGAGGTGTCTCTGATGTGATTTGTCAGAGTAGGGAGGGGGCAAGATACAAAATTGAAAATAACGTTAGAGCTGCAATCAAAGCCATTCGTTTAGGCGAATTTTTTCCATGACAGATTCCTTCGACTTTGACAGGTTTTTTTCTTTTTTCCCCTCCGTGGCTTCTTAGTAGAACATAGCCTGTGCTGCATTTTATTCTTTTCACTCAAAATCTTACTGAGCCCCTGCCCTGGGCCAGATACTCGGGTCTGGGAGTACAGTGAACAGAATGGATCTGGTCCCTGCTGTCCTGGTGCACACACGCTCAACGTCTGGCTTCTTATTGGCCTTGTCACTGCGGCATCCCCAGCCTTCACCGTGCCTGGCACCCAGGAGGCCCTCCGCGTTCGTTCTGGGAAACGACGTCGCTCTGAAGTCTTGTGTGCCGTGTGTGCCCTGCACGTGTGTGAACACACACCCCTACGCACCGGCACCGTTGGTGCACCTGGCCTGTGCCTCACGAGATGGCGATTGGACGTGTTAGATGGAATCCTCGTGTAAATGGGGTGTCTTGCCGCTATCCAGAGTTCTGCCCAGCATCAGCGAGTCTCTCAGGGCTCTAGTCCCAGCCCTGAGACATGCTGAGAGGTTCCCAGTGGATGTTTCAGAAGTGAAAGGCGAACCATTTTGTTATCTTTTTTTTTTAAGAATTGGTTGGAGAACCAACTTTTCCATCTCTAGAAGCCGAAAGTATTTTATTAATGTTACCCCCATCTTGAACTTTCTTCTTTCAAAAAAGTATGGATCAAGTGAAATAGATGAGGGCTTCCCTGGTGGCTCAGTGATAAAGAACCCACCTGCAGAACAGGAGATGCAGGAGACACAGGTTGCATCCCTGGGTTGGAAAGATCCCCTGGAGGAGGGCAGTGGCAATCCACTCCAGTATTCTCGTCTAGAGAATCCCATGGACAGAGGAGCCTGGCAGGCTGTGGTCCATAGGGTCGCAAACTTAGCAAAGTATATGAATATATTTGAAAGACTCTCTTATCTGAGCCGAACGTCTAGAACAGCTAAGCATTTGGCCATTTCCTTTGAGATTTAGAAAACTGAAGAAAAGTTTAAGAACTTGTGCTGTACACAGAGGTGTGGGCACAGGAGGCAGTAATTCTTTTAACTTCTGGAAGTTCCAGGAGTCCTGCATGCCTTGGTATTCAATTCAGCACAGAACGGGATCCCTCAGCTGAAGTCATCTCTGTGCTTCCGTCCTAATGCTGAGAGATGGTCTTTGGAAAGCCTCAGGCCGACTGAAAAAGAAAATTCTTGTTCTCTGACTGTCCTTGGGATCCCTTTGAGAGGAACAGGTGAATAAGACAAAGTCTGTAGGTCTCCACAAATCACAGGAGATTGGCTGGAAATGACTTCAAGGCACCAGGTTTATCAGGAGCAGAGGAGGGCAACAGGTTCCCAAGAGTTAAGAAAAGGAGCTGTTTGCTCTTCTTTTCTGCTAGGAGAGCTTTGGTTTAAACACGGGTGATCTAGGAGATTTGTTCCTGCTTCAGCTGAGTAAAGAGTAAATGACTTGGTATTCTGATTTTTATTCTTAAATAACTACTTCAAAACCAATATTCTATGAGTTCTAAACTCCAAAGTAGTATATAAAGAAGGCTTGGAGACAGTCAAAGAAATGAAAGTTTCTGAAAAGCAGTCAGATTTTCCTAGGGATGAAGAAACTTGAATAAATAATACATACGTCTAAAGCAAATCAGCAGCCCAACAGAAGGAACAGGTGACCGCAGTATTCCTCCCCCAGCCTCCTCTGGGATACGTGCATTTCTCAGCCTGTGACAAGATGTGTAGCCATCCATTTCCACTGAAAAGGTCAGCTGTCTCTTAGCATCTGCTTTCCATTGATTTTTCTCCCACTTCCCAGAGAGTTAATTCTCTTCTAGGAACCCTCTCTAAGAGCTTAAAGCTGCCCTTGATTCCCGTCGCCACCCAGAAGGCATCTCTCCTCCTCACAGTTCTTTCTGCCCCGAAGCCCCTTTGGCTTGGTGACTCCTCCCACGGCCTTTCCGCGCATTTCTGGTTGTCCCCTTCATTCAAGAGGCCTTCATTGTCTTAGTTAAAAACAAGGGCGACCTGCTGGCAGTTCTTGACCTCTTGCCGCTGTGTCAGGGTCCTGGCTTTCAGGATGGTGAGGTTCCCAAATATAAGCAAGATAAGCACAGAGTTCTGTTCTTGGCTGATGTGAGCAGCGCAGTTTGCTGTTTGGACTAATGGTCTGAGCTTTATTGACACGCAGTGGAAAAGAAAGCATCTTGTTGAGGGCAGCAATTCATTTTTCCTCTAAATTTTAAAAGGATGAAGAGGAAGGTTCCCCACTGCGTTCCTCTGGCTGCCTCTCATTCTTTTCCTGTCTGTCTTTGAAGAAGAAACAGGACCCTTTTAGTTTTGATCCTGGAACCGATTGCTTTTGTTCCTACTTCCTGTTAGTTAAGAGGGTTTGAGGGATGGAGAGGCGAGTGGTACAAGAGACCATCTTGGGCCCCAGAAGTAGAAGAATCCTTGTCTTCTCCCACTGCCTCAGAACTGTAACGATCCTGGCGACCTGACTCATCCCCTCTTGACACACTGAGACTGCAATGACTGAAATGTGTGTTCCTTCTGGCTTATTGATTCCCATTCCGCTCATAGACGTTAGAAATAAGAACAGCCTCCTTGGGGAGGTGGGGGGGGCGGGGGAGGCTCCTCTCAGCGTTTGTCGTCTAGCAGGGAACACCTGCAGGAGAGACAGGTTAAAACCAGGGCTCTGCAAACGTGACTCAGCAGCTGGGTTTCATGTCCAGCTCCCCAGAGGGACCCAGGACCTGATCGTCCTCCTCCAGTATATAATGGTGTTGTAGCTTGTCTTTCGTCAGAGACGGGGAGGAATTTTTGGCAGGCCCCCGGCTTTGTCCTTAACATCCAGCAGGGAGTTTCTAGACACCTGACTAGTGTTAAGGAAGGCTCTACTGGAGATATATTTGGGGTGCCTTAAAATAAAGGCCAGAGCTTCCTTTGCGCTGTCTCGAATCTTCTCTCTTGTTGGTGCTGATGGACTTCGGGTTTGCAGAGCTAGTGCCAAGCCCTGTTGGAAGTGTGAGAGGAGAACCCACAGATCACCCAGTCACAGGGTTGGAAAGACTGATGGCTGGAACCATAAATGATCTGGGAGTAGCCAGAGCTACCCAACCATCTGTCAGCATCGGGGAACTTGCTGCCCAGGTATTCAGTTATCTATGGGGCCGATTGTGAGGAGTCATCCCCGGCCCTTGAGATGCTTTGAGCTGTTAAACTGCATCCAGAGAAAGGAATGGAAACCCCACCTTTCGGTGGTTTTCCACACGGAGTAGATGCTCATTGCTTGAGGGTCCTTTAGTTCCAGGCATGTGTTAAACAGAAGCACTGGATCCGATGGCCGCTCAGAACCTTTACAGCAGGGATCCTGCCTCCTCTCTGCCCTTATCCCCCCTTGTCTTTTTGCCCTCATCTCCCTTCTTCCCATCCCCACATTAGAGTGTGATAAGTAAGCAAGTGCTTATCAGGAATTCTGGAGGCTGCTGATCTTCACGTGGCATTTTCTGGCTTCCTGCCACAAAGCAGGATTTAGCCTAATACGCAAACGCTGGAGGAGATGGGCTCTTGGGAGCTGCCCTTTCAACACTGTTTAAGGACTTGGGGAGGGGGGTGGTGTGCCATAGCCAGAGGACAAATTGATGCCCCGTGATTCCTATAGCCATGGAGGTTGTGAACAGCCGTGT